>NW_005358943.1:2495221-2543776 GCF_000412655.1 Myotis brandtii | reverse complement strand
AATGTCTGAATAGCACAACATACCTAAGTATGGTTCATCCTATCATGTTGATGGCGTATCCCAATGGAGATGGCTTCTTCCAACAAGACAATGCGCCATGCCACGGTGCTTGTATTGTGCAGGAGTGGTTTCAAGAACATGAGGGAGACTTTACCTTGCTTAGGTGGCCCCCACAATCACCAGATCTCAATCCAATTGAGCATTTGTGGGACGAAGTTAAAAGAGCCACCAGGTAGCTGGTTCCACAACCATCAAATCTCACAGAACTGGACAGTGCTATTCATCAGGCATGGTGTCAGATTCCTTGCATCACCTTTCAACATCTCATGGATGTTGAAATGCCAAGAAGAATCGCCACAGTATTGATGGCAAAAGGTGGCCCAACGAAGTACTGATGGGGTGGTCGTAATAATCTGGCCACTCACGTTCAAATATATCCCACATTCAAAGGCTGTTAAATTGCGTTGTTTACCCATATCTTCAGAAAAAAAATCACTTCTACTGTCGTGGTAAACAACCTGCTTCCCTATTTATAATAGTCTGGCCCTCTAGCAACTTCAGCACAAAATTATAGCTAATTTGCCTACAAACGTCAGGTGCTCATAATAATCTGGCCACTCAGTGTATATAGATGACCTCATGCAAACTGTGTGATCTCAGTACCAACTGCTTTCTCTGACCATATACTGAATATTGCATAACTGGACTATCTTGACCATGCCAAGCATGCATCTGTCTTAGGGATTTTGAATTTTCATTTTCCATTTGTCCTTAATATTAATTTTACTGCTTCCCCATTTATCACTACCCTGTTACCCTTTCCAATACCTCCGAACTGAAGGTGTCCCTAATTTCCCATAGTAATTTCCATAGGGCCATGCTCCATGCAAACATTATGCTAATAGCGCTGTTTTCCATTGCTCATTGCCCACCATTCATGAGTCTGTAAAAACCCAAACATAGTGGGCTTTTATGATTATTCAATTCTCCCATCACGAAAAGAAAACTGCATGCAAAATCAGTCTTTGAATCTGCTGGTCTTAGTGACATAGTATTTCCAATAGGATGCTGTTTTTGCACCTTGGAACTGCCATCTATAAACCAAGCAGCCTTTTATAGGTCAATAGAGGTCTGTTCATTGACACCACCCATTTGATTATAGCATTGTCAGCTCCTCATGTGGTTCCAAAGTGAGTCTTAGAAAGAGAGGCTGCCTGCTTAAGAATAAATGAATGCCTCTTTCCATTTCCGCTGCAGCATGTTTCTTTACAAACCATTTCTGGGTTATCATGAAGTTTTTTGCACTGCCATCTTGGTAGGCACCTATGTCAGCAACACCCAAAGCATTATGAGTCTTTCAGTTTTCAAGTTCAATTTATGTCTTTCAGTCAAAGGAGTGGTTTCAATGAATGATTATGACTATTTACTAGTAAATCAATTTGATAAATGTATGTAATAGAAATTAGGCTAAATATCATTCTTGAAACAAACTGAAATTCTCCAACGTGATAGCTTTGAAAATGTGTCTCCTTTGCATGGTTACCTCAGCAAGTCCATGGTTATTTTCCACTCAAACACTTTCTATAACTCAAGAAGCCTAATTTCCGTAATCCAATTACTTTAATTAATTGCACATATCTTACTTATTCTCCTTCTAATTAACTTGTTAATATAATATGATATGAATATTATGTTTTAAAAAATCATTTCCTTTAAAAAATAGGAAGATCACAAAAGCAGAAAAAATTAGATTAAATGATCTGTCTAAAAGTGGAATTATAGAACAGGGTGGAGGACAATAAAAAAAAGAGAATATAAACCGAAGCTGTTATATATATTACAATTAATAACTGGGAAGCCATTCATGGAGCATTAACCTAAATTGATTCATTCATTCAGGAAATGTTTATTGAATAACTACTATATCCAGATACTGAGCTAGGCACATGGGTTAAATTAGAGACCAATAAACTAAGATTACTGTCTTTGTCGAGGTTACATTCTGGCAGGCAGAGAGAAGCAATAAATAACATCTATTTAAAAATTAAATTACATAGTATTTTATAAGGTAATACATGCTATGGGGGAAAAAGTTAGACCGGAAAGCAGGTATACATTGAGAGGGTGATATTTGAGCAAAATTTTGAAGGAGGAAGAGATTATTCATGTTTATGTCTTAGCAGAAGAATATTTCAAACAGATTAAACAGCTCAGAGGTTCTAGGATGAAATGTACCTGATATGTTGGGGAATGTGAGATAGCACCATTTGACCAGAGTAAGAACAGCAGAGGATGAAGACATGTCATAGAGGACCAGATCACTCAAGTCCTTGGGTCCTTTTATGAGGAAATTGGATTTAGCTGAGAGTAATTGAGGAGTTATTGGAAGGTTTGAAGGAGAATAACATTGATATGGTTTATGTCTTCAAGAATCACTGTGACTGCCATGTTAGAAATAGGTAGTAGGACACAGGAATAAACTAGGAAACTAGATAGGAGACCCACTGGTTAGTTTTATGTGCAAAGTTGGCTGGGAAATAGCACCCAGTTATTCTTTTAAATACTAATCCAGGTGTTACTGCGAAGGTAATACCTAAGGTGGTTAACATCACCTATCAGTTGACTAAGTCAAGGATATTACCCTCAATAATGTGAGTGGGCCTCATCCAGTTAGTTGATGGCCTTAAGAGCAAAATCTGAAATTGCACTAAGTAGAAGAAATTCTACTTCAAGACTGCGGCATCAACCACTGTATGTATGTATATATATATATACACACACACACACATATCATATTAGTTCTGTTTTTGAGTCAATACTGACTGAACAAGGAGGCTCTTGCAATAATCTTTGCAAGATATCATGATGGCTAGGAGCAGGAAAGTGATAGTTTAGGTAGTGAGAATTCTTCAATTCTGAATTTATTTACTGGCACTGATGTCGACAGAAAGTACTCTAAGTATCATCTTCCAAAGTAATCCATCTGAAGTCTGGGAACAATTTACTATGACACGACAATTCCACCTTTTCTTCCCAGGGGGTGAAAGTTAGACAGTCTGGGCATTTTCTCGACTATAATTTGAAAGGCACTCAGCGTCTACACAGAATTGGTCGTTGTTCTCCCCACCCCCACCACTGCTGCGTGAAAGGGAAAGGGAGGAGGCTGAAGGTGTAACCTAACCTGAAGGTGTCAACTGTTACTTATTAAACAAGAACCTGCATACACGATGTCAGTGATGTGATTAATCACTCTCTGGTCCAAAAAGAAGGTTGTTCATGTTGAAATTTTGATTTATGTGTGCTCTTGCATTATCTCCTAAACCCTAGCCACTTGCCAGCATGCACACTGTAATGAGTTTGGCATTTGTGCAGGACTTTAGAAACATTAAATAACGAATCCCTCTAGAACATCTCCTTGTATTACTATATCCTACCTAATTTGTAAGTGGAGAAAATAGAGATGATGTATAATTTGAATCTTCATATTAAAATAGTTAAGTAGAGGAATAGAAATAATAAAATGTGTTCCAACATTATATTATGGAATTAGTAAACATGATTCATAGAGCCCAATTGGGTACCACAGATTTAAATCACTGAATATTCTAAATTTATTAAGGAAATTAGGAGAGTAGACTGCTCTTCAAAGGAATTTTTCTTTTTTACTTACTAGTGTTAAAAGTACCCAATGTTTCTTGTGGCTTAGCCGTAATCCTCCAGCTAATATCATACTAAAAAAATTACTACTTTTTAATGAATCATAACTTACATGTAAATTTTGACTCCTTTTTAAAATGCTAAGGCACTAAATTTTAAAATAAAAAAATCTACATTTGATATGAAGTTAAAATTCTTTTGCTCTACTAGTATGATATAATGCCTTGTAGCTCGTGTTTGGCTTTGATCATCAAATACTAGTAAACATATCTATGTATCTGCAACTTTGCAAAGCTATATTGTAAACCAAAATGTTACAGTAATAATCTATGTGAAGATGGCAGCTGCTGAGATATTCAAATAGATTTCCTTTAAAAAGCACCAAGTTCTTTCAAGCTGCTAACACACCTTAGAGTGCAGAGAAGAAAATTTACATAGTCATAGCAGGTAGAGTAAAAACATGGGATTTTTACTGGGGAAAAAAATGCATCCTGGAACATATGCTGCTGATCTAGCCAAATTTGGACTTTGGTTTTGGATACTTGTCAGATTTGGTGAACAGCAGGGTAACTACGGGCAAAATAAAACAAAAACAAACATGAAAACAAAAACCAAACAACAGACTACCTCTTTTGAAGATGACTGCACACAGGTTACCTTGACACTGAATAAAGAATGTAAATATTTTTTAATGTCCTAGAGAAGTTGTGACTATGGGATGGCCCTCACATGGATTTGCACATCATCTGGGGACCCAGGAGACTTCAAACCTTACCTTGGTTGGTAGTGCTCCTTGATTGGTAGTGCCCTCTGGTGCTCAGCAGAAGCAAATGTGAATCCTTTCTAGAATAAGGCTTTATCTGGAATTTAGGTCTCCAAAAAATTTAGGAGTGCAGTAACAATGGAAAGTAAACGCTAAGTAGGTACCAAGGAATCAAGGGATTTGAATGAGAAACAATAGAAACAAACTTAAAAAGCCTTCATGTATTGGTAGTATCAAACGTAACCAAGCATTAAAAATAATATTTATAATGTTTAATTAAAAAAAAATAAGCCTTAAATATGTTGAAGGTATATGAAGAAACAAAGATTAGCAGAATTGAAAACATCAAATGTTATTTCCAGAGACAAAGAGATAAATAATTAAAATTAAAAACTCAACAAGTGAAGCACAGCTAAAGAAATGACTAGCAACTGGGAAGTTGGGAAATAGTATCTAGAATGGAGGATGGAGAGAAAATCCCTCCCCCTCCCTCGCCCCGCCCCCAAAAAAAGAAATATGGTAGATAGAATGAGAATGCTTAATGTGTCCTTTGGTTTTTGTTTCACCTTTTTTTTTTCTTAATGTGTCTAATGAAATTCTAGAAGGAGGCAGGATAAAGAATGGGGTGGAGGCAATTGATTGCAGAGATAATTGATTAGAATTTCTGGAATTAATGATAGGCTAATGTAGCAATCCAGTTTTTTAAAATCCAACAATTGGGCAGCAGGATAAATAAAGAGAAATTTATACTGAGAAAGGTTGTAGTGAAACTGGAGAACATTAAGGCAAATAAAACAAAATTAAAAACAGCTAGAGAAAAAGAGCAATTACCTTCAAAAGAATGACAACTGGCTTCTCAAGAGCTAATGGAAACCTAAAAACTGGAGAATCATATTGTCAACAAGCTAAAGAAAAGGAAAATATGGAATGATAACATTCATCATTCCAAAGGAGCAAAGAGAGGAGACAGAAAGAAACAAAGGTCAGGTGTAAAACATAAAAAAAGGATAAAATAGAATTGCAGATCAGTACTTATATTACATTTAAAGAAATCCAGTGTCTACTTAAAAAATGAAGATTACATGACTAGATTTAAAAAGGTTGTGTTGCATAATGTTCACAATAATCACATCTAAAACAGAGTGAAATAAAAAAAAATTAAGAAAAACATGCTGTGAAAATACTAATCAAATTGATTTGTTATATTAATATCAGAACTAAAGATATTTTAACGTAAAATTTTTTATTAACCAAGATATGAATCCATATTTATTGTGAAAATATGTGAAGTAAAACATGACAGAAATACAAGGAGAAACAGAGAAGTCATTAATCACAATGGGAGATTTTTAAATTCTTTTTTCAATAAATAGTAGAAAAACAGACAAAAATAATTAAAGATATGTGGACTTTGAATAACAAAAACATATCATAGACTGAATATCTCTATCCAAATATTAGCACATACCAAACTTTATAGAACGCAGTTAAGCCACACAGACAGGAAAAGTTTTACGCGTGCGCGCGCACACACACACACACACACACGCACACACACACACTCACACACACTGGGGAGGGAGAGAGAAAGAGAGAGAGAAAGAGAAAGTATTGAAAATTAATGACTTAAACATCTCAGACAGTAGAAACAGAATAGGCAAAATCAAAAGCAGAAGCAGAAGTTAATGCAATGAAACATACACAATAAAAAGAAACCAAAAAGTTAAAAATTGATTTTTGAAAACTACTGCTTAAATTGTTTACCCTTCATATTAGAGTAATTATGACAAAAGAGATGAGGCCCAGGTAAACAATATCAAGAAAAAGGTGAGGGCATCTCTCTAGAGCAGCGGTTCTCAACCTGTGGGTTGCGACCACTTTGGGGGTAGAACAACCCTTTCACAGGGGTTGCTTAAGACCATCGGAAAACACATATATAATTACATATTGTTTTTGTGATTAATCACTATGCTTTAATTATGTTCAATTTGTAACAATGAAATTGGGGGTCACCACAACATGAGGAACTGTATTAAAGGGTCGTGGCATTAGGATGGTTGAGAACCACTGCTCTAGAGCCTAAGATATAAAGAGATGTTAATATAACAAGATGAACACCCTTATAGTAATAAGTTTACACCTTTACATAGGTAGGTAAAGTTCTAGAAAAGTATAATCACACAAAAGTTATTCCAGAAGAATTTTTTTATTAAACCATTAATCAAAAGCCTTCCCACAGAGAAACTCCAGTTCAAGATGTCTTCATTAATGGGCTGTGCCAAACAAAGAAGGAATAATTCTATGTTCTCAAAGTCTCTCAAAAAACAGAGATGACCCTCCATCCCACACTCATCGAATGTCTTGACCAAAAATACAGACAAGAAAACTAAAATAATAAACTAAAATTCATGCACACTCATGAATATAGTTGTGAGACTCCTAAACGAAATATTAAGAAACACAATCAGAAATATCTACAAAAAAATACTGCATCATCTTTTCACACTGACTACCTGGAGTTAGCACAAAACCACAGGTTTAAACAGCACCACCACCACCGAGACTGCCTTACTGTAAACATCAGTAACCCTTTGTGAGTCTCCAGTTTTTCAAACTCACACTTCTGATTGGCCATACATTCAAGAGTTTCCACAAACTCTCTCCCATTAGATAATTTGCTAGAATGTGTCAAAGAAGTCAAGAGAAAGTGCTATACTTAACCATTATGGTTTTATTACGACAACCCAGCCAAATGATGAGACATGTAGAGCGTACATGTAGCCTTTCCAGCAGGCCCTGCTGTTCTGTCATCCCGGCTACAGCACTCTTTCTCCTGCTTATCTTTCTTGTCGCTGCATGTGCCAGAAGGATGGTGGAATGAGTGGCAGTGAGAACAATTTGCTCTGCTTTTTCTCCTTCTCTTAGTGTGCCACCAAAATATGGAACATTTTATTTGAATCCACCTTGGAGAACTTGTTTGTTTGTGGTTCATTGAAAAGTAGATAAAGTCATTTAAAAAATATATTTTTATTAATTGCAGAGAGGAACAGAGAGGGAGAGAGAAATAGAAGCATCAGTGATGAAAGAGAATCATCAATTGGCTGCCTCCTGCATGCCCCACACTGGGGGTCATCATGCCTGCAACCTGGGGATATGCCCTGAATGGGAATGGAACTATGGCCTCCTGGTTCATAGGTCAACCCTCAACCACTGAGCCACTCTGGCTAGGCAAGATAAAGTCATTTTAAAAATAAAAATAAATGAACAAGGAATCTAATGAACAAAAGAAATTGATGAATAAAACAGAAACATGGAACAGACTAAAAAATCTCAGAGGGAAGTGGGGAGAAGGGGTGGGAGAGATTAAAGATAATGAAATGCATATATTCATTACACAGACAACAGGGAGGTGAAAGCCTGGGATGGGGCAGGAACTGGGTAGAGGGGGACCATGGGGAGAAAAAAGGTGGCATCTGTAATACTCTCAGCAAGATAAAAAATAAATAAAAGTGCATCTACACTAGTTTTCTTTCTCTGTTAAAAATAAAATAAATAAATAAATAAATAAATACACACAAAAGAGAAAACTTTTTTTTTACCAATACAGGAACTTAGGTTTAAAGTCATTTTATTGATTACTAGAGGCCCAGTGCATGAATCCATACACCAGTGGGGTCCCTTGGCCTGGCTAGGCAAGATAGGGCCAAAAATAGCTCTCTGACATCCCCTTGGGAGCTCGGATTGCGAGAGGATGCAGGCCAGGCTAAGGGACCCCACCAGTGCACGATCAGGGCCAGGGAGGGACCCGGGAGGTTAGCCAGCTGGGGAGGGACCGCAGGAGGGCTCCAGGACATGTCCGGCACATCTCACTCAGTCCCTATCAGCTGGACTCCAGCAGTTGAATGGCCTTAGCATATCATTAGTATACTAGAGGCCTGGCAAATTGGGGCCGGGGGGGGGGGGCGCCTCAGCCCAGCCTGCACCATCTCCAATCCGGGACCCCTTGAGGGATGTCCTACTGCCTGTTTAGGCCCGATCCCTAAACTGGCAGTCGGACATCCCCCTCACAATCTGGGACTGCTGGCTCCCAACCGCTCACATGCCTGCCTGCCTGATTACCCTTAACTGCTTCTGCCTGCCAGCCTTATCACCTCCTAACCACACCCCTGCCAGCCTGATCGATGCCTAACTGCTCCCCTGCAGGCCGAATTGCCCCAAACTGCCCTCCCCTACTGGCCTGGTCACCTCTAACTGCTCTCCACTGCTGGCCTGGTTGCCCACAAATGCCCTCCCCTGCTTGCCATCTTGTGGTTGTGGGCGCCTCCATCTTTGAGGGTGGGACAGTCAATTAGCATATTCTTTCCTTATTGGCTGTGGGTGCCTCCATTTTTATGATGGTGTGAGGGTCAATTAGCATATTCCCTCTTTATTAGATAGGGTTATGCTTTGATTGGTTGAATGGCCAACCTGATGACCGGACACTTAGCATATTAGGCTTTTATTATATAGGATTATCTCTGAAAGGCATCTATTATCTTTTATCTTATTTATACTATATTTAGGTGCAATTGTTGTTTTTAACTCTAAGAAGAGTCTATAATACATGCATAATAAATATATGCAAGAGAACTAAGTTCATACCTAAAGTCATTGTGTGCTGGTCTCACTTTTCTAAACCAGTCATTTTCAGAGCATGGAAATATTATCTATTCTACTATTTTAATAATCAATTGACAGTATTTTCTTGCACTGTTACTGAAAATTTCAATCATGTTGATAATTATATTTGAAGTTTGATTGATTGCTTGTTGCCCAAACAATGCATTTTGAACATTTTTGTTATTTAGATATTCTTTATTATTTTCAATTGTTTGCTGCCATTGTTTGCTTACATTGCATGTTGTTGTATTTTCCAAATGAAGGAACATAAGAAAACATGTGCAAATTGTATACCTATAGCTTACTTTGTTGATACAAAAGTAACACACTGAATCATGCAGGAAGTCCACTAAGTAAATCTAGATTGCACATTTTTTAAATTGAAAATATGATAATTAATTTACTGATAACTCCCATGGGATGTAACTATATGTCACAGGTGCCAAATTAGAAATCTCCAGGTTATAAGATCATAACCCCTAGAGGAATATTTATCTGTATGTTTACTTAATATCTAACAGCATGTGAAATTTATTTATTAATATGCCTGCAGGTTTCTCTCTAATCCTACTTCTCAAAGATGCACACACATAGATAGAAAGCCAGGAGGGGGTGAATTGCCCTGGAACTGTTTCCATCTAAGCTGAAAAATATGGTTATAATGGGAAAAACAGAGTTGCTCTTCTTCTGACCTTGAACATTTATACACATCCAAAGTAAAATATTTGGACAAATTCTAAGTCTGTCTCCTTCATGACATCTTTCTTGCAATGCACCTCTTCCAATCTAAGTTAGCATTGATCGCATTCTCATTGATTATAATTTCCCTATAGGCCTTATTTTATCATTTCTTCCATTATAGTTTATATGCATCCCTCTATTTCCTTTGAATGCTCTACATTGATAGATATCTTGGTGTGATAATTTGTTTTAATACATGTTCCATTGCCAAGTGACTATGTACATTGGCACCTACCAAATGTTTATTAAATGTATTTGTTTTGAGTTGAATCCTATTTACATATAAAAAATTTAAATCTGTAAGCCAATTATGAAAGTTAATGATATTAAAAGGGAAGGGAAAACTTAAAAAAAAATCTATCAAAGAAATACATTTTAGAAAGTGTTAGAATGGAATTTTCCAAAGCACTTTTATTTTTCAAGAGAAGCTATGATACATGATTGCATTAAAAACATGGTTATCTGACATAATTTTTGTCTAAACAAAATAAAGTGTAGAATTGAAGCAACTGTCTGAATAATTTAAACCAAAACACTGTACTTCAATTTTCTATCTATTTAGGGTATAACTATTGATCTGGCTTGAAGCATCCAATGATTGCCTTGTTGCTATACTTCATTTAGCATGTATGGACTTAGTCATAATGAAAGAAATTTGCTTGAGGCCATAACAGCTAGGCTGCGTGAAATGCTAATACCAGATATTTGTATAATGCGGTAGACTTATAAAAGTGCTTTTACATCGGTTATTTTATTTGGTCCTCAGGTAGTGTGGCTGGGGATAGAAAAATTGTGAGGTAGGTAGGAGAGTTATTATAACTCACACTTCATAGTTATAAAAGAGAGGATATTTAGTATTTTTTTGCAAATATCTAAATACTTTGCACAAATGTCTCTTGCCTATATCAATCTATTTTGTTTTAAAATGAAGGTAAGGCTTTAAAATGAATAGCTTTGAAGTCCAAGCTAAAGATTTTGATTCTTCTTTTGTAGGCGAAGAGGGAGATTTTTTCTTTCTTTCTTTTCTTTTTTTAAGGTAGGAAGGTAGAGCACATTACTCTGATAGTAGATGAGAAGGGTGTTGAGAATGGAATCTTAGGGCAGTATTTTCCAAACAGCTCATAGTACACATACAAAATGTTAAAATTTGCATGGCATACTTGGCCTAACTGTCAAGGCTGCTCCTTGCTGTGGGCTACCAGGTCCCCATGGCCTGCTCCTCCTAGCTCCCCTGAAGGCTGAGTGGTTCACCATAATTTCTCTCACTTGAACCCATTAGCTTCATCAGCAAAATGTCTGGCATTCCCCTTGAGAAATCCTGTCTTTGGAAAAGGAAGGAGAAAGAAGAGGAGTTAATGAAGAAGGATGAGCAAAGAGAAAAAAGAAGACAAAATCAGAAATGAATCAGGAGAATGTGTGTCATAAATCAAGGGAAGAGAAATGTTAAAATTAGGAGTGAACCAAAAAAAATTGACTATTGTTGGAAATCATATGGTAGTTCAATTTACAGCCACCATGGCAAACAGTATGGTGGTTTCTCAAAAACTTAAAAATTGAACTACCATATGAACTAGTCATTCTATTCCTGGATATGTAGCTGAAGAAATTGAAACCAGTATCTGAAGGAGATATTCGCATACCCATGTTCATTGTAGCATATTCACAATAACCAAGATATGGAAATGATCCAAGGATTCATCAACAGATGACTGGGATGCTACTCAGCCATGAGAAAGAAGGAAATCCTGCCATTTGCAACAACATGGATAAACCTTGAAGGCATTATGCTAAGTGGGAAGAGTCAGACAGAGAAAGACAAATACTGTATGATCTCACTTACAAACAAAATGCTGAACTTGTAAAAACAGAGAATAGAATGGTGGTTCAGAGAATAGAATAGAATAGAATGGCTGGGGGAATTGGAGAGATATTTAAGAGTACAAACTTATAACCAGTAGATAAATAAGTTCTCAAAATTGAATGCACAACATAGTGGTTATATTCAGCAATACAGTATTATAATCTTCAAAGTTGTTGAGACTAAATTTTAACTATCCCTAACACACACAAAAAAACAAGCATATGTGCCTTGATAAAGGTGTTTGCTAACGCTACAAGCATAATCATAGTGCAGTATATAAATGTATCAAACCAATACATTGTACACCTTCAGAAGAGAACACTGGGTAAGACAATGTCATCCCACATCGCTTGTTAGAAATTAATTTGAATAGCAGCAGGAGCACAGAAGGCATATTGAGTATTGACAGGGAGGTTCTGAAGTGGCATGTGTGGAACACTGTTCTTATAAGAACCTGGGTAGGGGAAGAAAAGAAAGGGATGGGCTGGAAGGAGAGACAGGGCTCTTTGGGAAGTTGAAGACCTAAGTATGTATTCACATCAAGGGGAAGATGGTTGAAGAGAGTATGTGACTGAAAACATAAGAGAGAAAAATAATTGAAGCAAAATTTGGGAAAATGAGAGAGAAAAGAATCAAATGCATGAGGAGAGGGATTAACCTTAAAATTGTTTTAAAATCTACTTTGCTTTTAATAGGCAGAATAGAGGAAGGTGTTGATGGAGAGAGAGAGATTTTGAAGGGTACTGAAGAAATTTGAGAGTATTCTCACTCAATAGCTTTTGTTTCCTCTGTAAAATAGAATGTTGGGAGGATGGTAATCATTCTACAATTCCTACTGGGGAAAAGGACAGGTGACAGGGTAGAGTGAAGTTAGGGTTAGATGAACCTATCACTCATGTCTCAATACTGTGCTCAACAATGTGTTAGGTGCTGTAAAACATATAAAATACATATGGTGTGATTCCTGACCTCAAAAGGAAACACACACACACACACACACACACACACACACACACACATACACACCTATATAGATAAGGGAATCCTCACAAGCTGAGCTATTTCCTGAAAAGCATTTAAAAGGAGTCTTAGGAAAGAATTGGGAGAGGGGTGTGAAGAACTGAGAAGAGCTTCATGCATTACTTGGATAAACAGAGGTTCAGACTGTAGCAAGAAGCAGAGGCCAGCATAAGGATGGCTTACACACCAGTTAGCTGGGAGACCGTCAGATAGTAGAACAAGTGAGTGATGGGGAGAGGTAGGCAACATGACTGAATAAATAGGAAGGGATCAGAGTATAGAATGTCTGTAGTGAGGATAGAGATGCATGAAGATTAATTAGTATTTACATGCAGGATGGAGGAGATCGCGGAGAAAATAGAGGGACAAACATAATCAGCCAAGAAACTTGTAGCAAACCAGATGTGAGGCAATGTGAGAATAAGGCCGGTGCCAGGATGAAGAGAAAGGGATGAATCCGAGAGCTATTCTGAAGGAAGATTTGCTGAAATAATGTGACAGATTGGGTATTGATTGGGAGGAAGAAAAGAATATACTGTGCTTTTAAGTTTCTACTTCTGGGAGATGGAAAAATGATGCTAATGCTGAAACAGAAATGTGGGAAAGGAAGGCAGTTCTGGGGTGAAGATAATGAGATTCATTTTGGGGCCTTTTGAGATTTTGGGGGGATAACAGTAAAGATGACTGTTAAGTTTCTGGCCTTTAAAGCTATGTGGGAAAATACAGGTTTTATGATTTGGATTATCACCAAGAAGTCCTAAATGAAGCTTTGGGAAAGAATCAGCTCACTGAGAAAGTGCGTGAAGAGACAGAGCATCAGAGAATTAAGATCTGAGTCTCGAGGGACATTTCCAGTTAAAAACTAAGAGCAGGAATTCAAGCCTGATAAGGAGGCAGAGTAAATGGTCAGGGAGTGTGAGGAACTAATGAATTGACATGTTCTGAAACAAGAGAGAGAAGAAAACTTCGAGGGGCAAAGGAGTTAATTGCAGGAAAGGTTGTGAAGCAATAGAATTTATCTAAGTCCACTGAATTTGACAAAAAGGAGTTCATTTAAAACCTTCCAGAGATCGGTTTTAGTGACATGGTGGAAGTAGAAGAGAACGAAGGCACCAGGTAAAGGGACAGTTGGTATATAAATATGCTCAATTCTTTCCAAAGGAGAGCATATTAGAATTTCTAACAGAGTCCTGAGGAAGTGCTTTAGTGATCACTGCTGAAATTGATGGAGTGTTGAACTAGACCCTGCTGGCCCTTTAGTCCCTCAGTCATCCAGAGCAGCTTCATTTGTATTGTGTGTGTGTCTGTGTGTGTGTGTGCACATGCTAAATTTGTGATGTGTGATCACATATACACAAGACATGCACACACACATGCTTGTGTATACATGTTCATACATCATAGATGTAGAAGTTGCATACAATATTTTATTTGAAGAAGTGCTTGATGCTAAAATAAAACAAAGTTTTATAATCTGTGCTAGAAGATTAACAATTAAAAAGAAAAAATTACATGGTTGCTATAAAGAATAGCGGTTAATTTTTTAAAAGATTATCAATAGCCCTGACCGGTTTGGCTCAGTGGATAGAGCGTCGGCCTGCGGACTCAAGGATCCTGGGTTCGATTCCAGTCAAGGGCATGTACCTTGGTTGCGGGCACATCTCCAGTGGGGAGTGTGCAGGAGGCAGCTGATCGATGTTTCTCTCTCATCGATGTTTCTAACTCCCTATCCCTCTCCATTCCTCTCTGTAAAAAATCAATAAAATATATTTTAAAAAAAAGATTATCAATAATTCCCGATATGTTAGAGAAGACTAGCTAAGGATCCATATAACTCTGAGTTTTCATTTTGGCTCTATTTACTAGATATGTGTGTGGGATTCTTAATTTCTCTTAACCACAGTTTTCTCCTGTCTACAGTGGTTGGATAAGACTGGAGTAAACAAGAGTATTCATTTTTTTTTACTCTAATTTCTACTTTAGTGAGTGTCATTTTCAAAAACCATGCACTCAGATGTACAAGAAATGAAACTTCACATTCTATAATTAAACTTAATGTCTATCTTGAGGTCCCATTCCTATTGGAGGAAAACTTAGTTTATTCATTTGAATATTTAGTTAGGTTAACTCAACAGGTTGGTGTTTTCTCAGACATTTCAGTTTTAAACCCAAGTGAATTCCCGATTCATCTCTCCGTGTAGTCTCTCCAGTGTGGCATCTAAGATCTCCTGGGTGCTTCTTGGCTTCTGGACGAGGCATTGAGTCCTTGGTCAGCTTGTTGCCATTGGCACCCATTAGGATTTGTCCTCCGGCCTCCTCTCTGCAGGCATGGCCTGATGTGTAAACATGTCCGCGGCATCTTCTGATGTTGATGTATTAATGTACCAAGCTGCTCCTACTGCTGTCTGGCATCTTCTCACCCTGACCAAAAGTCTCCTATCTGTTCACAAACTGTTTCTACCAGCTAAGATATATTTGCCTTTTCAGGGTCATGTAAAAACGAGAGTCTCTCTTGGCAACACGCTGAGGTTTGTATCTGTTTGGGGGATTGCCCTGAGGCCCCTTGGACCTGCCATCTCATGTCTAGCCATTTTTGTACCACCTTTCACATTTACTGTTAGACATTTTTCTCTAAGACATAATGTTCTTGCAGTAAACTTTGTCCTTGGATTTACAAAGCTAGCTGAGATTTCTGTACTTATTCCCTCTGGGAAACAATAGGAAAGAGGGGGCAAATTGCAGAATCCTCTCAGAAACCCTCATCAATGCTGAAGAGCTGTTGCTCCCACCTTTCTTAGAGTGTCCTGGACACACTCCTTCTCTCCTGTCAATAGCAACTAGTGTAGAACAGGGCAAAACCCTGCTTGCACCTGGTCATGCACATTTACAAAACATTTCTACCCTGAGCCTGCATCTGCAGTAGGTAAATGGCCTTGGGTGTTTTGTTACATTAGCAATCCTATTGTGACCTGGCCTCTGATGGTCTAGATGAGTAGGCTTGACAAAGGCCTGCCAAGCTGCTCCAGAGTGTCTGAGGCCAAGTTTGATGCCAAGGGATGGCTCTGAAGTCTTCTTCCCTGAATATTGTTTTGTTTAGTTTGTTTTCTGCATCAAGCTATTCACACAGGAATGGCTCAAGTAGGAAATGAATTAACTCATATCTTGGAGGTTTGAAAGGTAATTACAGGTCACCATAGGAACAGCCTAGACCAGGGGTGGGCAAACTTTTTGACTCGAGGGCCACAATGGGTTCTTAAACTGGACCGGAGGGCCGGAACAAAAGCATGGATGGAGTGTTTGTGTGAACTAATATAAATTCAAAGTAAACATCATTACATAAAAGGGTACGGTCTTTTTTTTTTTTTAGTTTTACTCATTTCAAACGGGCCGTAGTTTGCCCACGGCTGGCCTAGACCATCCTGCCCACCTGGTTTGGTTATCCTACTATTATTTGGTCCTTCTCCCAACCTTCTGGCCATAGATATTCTAACTAGGTGGCTTAGTAATCATTCAAATGGAACATCCCTACTGGACTGCTTCTAATTCAGGCATGGTTCCCTGCATAATTATTTGATACCAGGATGGGGATGGCTAAGAAAACTGCCTTAGCACCTTTTCTCAGAAAGGACCACCAAGAGTAGGAATTATTTTGATGATTCCTGGCATACTTCCAAAATCGTGATGGTGGGTTTCTTATTTGGTCTTG
Source organism: Myotis brandtii (assembly GCF_000412655.1). Lineage (NCBI taxonomy): Eukaryota > Metazoa > Chordata > Mammalia > Chiroptera > Vespertilionidae > Myotis > Myotis brandtii. Next base: position 2,527,369 of record NW_005358943.1, on the reverse strand, counting down.
GGGGGGTATGTGTGCGCGCGCGCGCGCGCACACACACACACACACACACACACTTCTTTGCATGTGCTTAAGCAATATAATGTTATTACCCTTATGGTGATATAGCCTTGGGAGCAACTCACTCTTGTGTGCAGTCTTAATTCTAGTCATCTGAAAAGTTTTCTCTGCAGAACTTCCAGTTGACTGACTAAGGATAAAATTCCCTCTGCACCACAAGTTTTTTAAACCACGCTGCCTGCAGGGTTGATCTCTCTGTCTCTGTTTCTGTCTGTCTGTCTTTGTCCCTGATAGAGGCAATATAATGTTATTACCCTTATGGTGATATAGCCTTGGGAGCAACTCACTCTTGTGTGCAGTCTTAATTCTAGTCATCTGAAAAGTTTTCTCTGCAGAACTTCCAGTTGACTGACTAAGGATAAAATTCCCTCTGCACCACAAGTTTTTTAAACCATGCTGCCTGCTGGGTTGATCTCTCTGCCTCTGTTTCCGTCTGTCTCTCTGTCTGTCTTTGTCTCTGATAGAGAAAGTCATCGATAGAACATGACCATTGCTTGACCTGCCAACTGGTCACTGGCAATTAGAAGCACCTTACCAGCTTCCCTTTCCTTGGACTGTATATTCTGCCCACTGTTCCCACACTAGAAGCCATTTCAAGGACACATCCTTGAAAGCACAATGTGCTGTTGATGCCATTTGGTCTGTATATGTGACGGATACCCATTAGGCCTCTACATAAACTTATATGATTCTGGCAGGAGGGTGCAAAAATCTACTTGTCTTGTGGCCATCCAAGACAAACCTCATATATAAGTTCCCTTGCTTATTAAAACCACCACCTACCAATCCAGAGTGTCTTCCTCTGTCTTCGGTCTCTCCTTGCTCTTGGTATACCAGGACCAATTTTGAGCTCCACCTGGGAAACTCTTTTTTCTCTTTTGGAATAGGGACTAACTCAATAGGATTAATATTTGCTTGTAACTCTATAATTTGTCTAGGATTAATACCAATTAAACTAAGTTTATAATCCCTTCTTTATTAGAAGTCCCTTTTTATGAAACAAGCATCTGTTTTTTAACTAGTAAAGGATAAAGCTCTATAAAGACTTTCAGAACTCATTTTCCTTATAGTTCTGTATTTTGGGGAGAATACTGTCATATAGTCCCTAGGTTTTTCTTCCTGGAAAACCAGTGCATCCAAACTAATATGTTTCAATGCCTTTGGGTTGTGTAAGGCTTGTTTTAAGTTTTCTGTGAAGACCAAAAGCCTAAGGATGTTTAGACATTGAGTATAATCCAAAGAAGAATGAGAATAATGAAAGACACTGGAAGTAAATCTCATCCCAAAGGAATGATGCAGGCATGCTTTCTAGTTCTCAGATAAGTAGGTTGATTTTCACAAGAAAGAATGTGAAGGAAGAGTAAAAGGCCAAAAAAAATTGGTAATCCAGATTGAGGTGAAGCCAGAGTGTTGAGGGCTCACTTAGTGAATAGTTTCACTTTCTTCTTAGATGAAACATGCAGGTCAGCATGGGCTTTGGTGTCAAACTGAAATGTTTGATATTCGGCATGACACAAATGATAACCAACACCATATTAATCTCCTTCTATTGTGTTATACAACATGGAATAAGTAAAACTAATTTAATTATGTGCTCTAAGAAATCCTTGCTTATCCTGGAGGTATTTGATCCAATGACAATAGGTTATTTAACAGTTTACTGATCAAGACTCAATTCAGGAATTTCTCCTTGATGTTTTTACCAATTCAAAGCTGCTATGTCATAAATTCAACTCACACCCAACAAGTTCCCCACCTTCAATATCCACCTTACAATAATCCAATCCCGACATTAAAAACCTAGAACTCTCCTCCCTTAAATCCCCATTTGGAGGTGCAGCTGAGATTTTGTTAAAGTGATGTTAGCCATTTCTACTGTAGATCTAAGAAACTTGGCTCTATCAGTGGGTTCATACTGTGGTCTTTTAGGTGATTGATGATCACCCCAAACTGGATTTCAATTGCTCCTTTAGTTAACTAAAGGTAACTTGTTTAACTGATTCCACATATAAAATATTCATAGACCAAAGGTTTTCCCCAATAATACCTACATACATGAATTTCACAGTAATGCAAATAGAAACTCATATAAATTAAGCAGCAAAGCATTTGTGAATAATGTTCAAATATTCTGAATTTCCTCATAAATTCTGTAAGGTGTTTATTATGACCCACTTCTAGGCTTTACACATAAAATGATTTAGAAATGTGCCTAGATCTTCTTATGAGGATGCTGTCTAGTCTATACTTACTTCCTCTATAACTTTGGGGTAATTTGCTTATCACAGTTTCATTTTCTTCATTAGTAAAATGGGATGTCCCCTGTATCACAAAATTATTGAGAGGATTAAAGGAATTCATGTAGGAAAAGATCCTAGAATGATTGTTAGCATATGATACATATATTACCAGTGTTGGTTCCACTCTTCCTTCTGTATATTTCTTTCTTTAAGGTTTATCCTATTCTTAAAACAAGAAGAAATAGTTCTCACTTTTATATAGTGCTGGCCAGAGAATTTAGGGGAGTCAAGTCTCTGCACATCCCCACCACCCAGCAAATATCCCATAGCACCAAGGTGGGAAGGGAAGGCGATATTTCAGTGCTGACCGAGGGGAAAGCAATAAAGTGTTCTGTGGCTTCTTAACCAGAGATGACAATAGCATCTCTACCATTTTAACTTAGTTAGAAGCTGCAGAAGTTAGTACTCTTCTGGCAATTGATGTTTTCTATAACATGTAGATTGTAGAATAAACACTATGAGTTGAGATTACTGATGACATGTATTTTTTTTAATTTAACCTATTTCTGAGTGGAAATTCTAATGCTTTTTTGCTTAATTTATGATGTGTTATTAACCATTGGAAAACAATCAGATCTTGCCATGTTTTTATCCAAGTTTTAGATTTTTTTTTTGAAGAAATTTCTTTCTCTCTCTTTCCACTTGTATCCAGCTGCCTCTTCCTCTCACTCACATTCACACACACTTGCATTTCTTCCCCTCCATGCTTCCAAACCACTGGCTTTTACAGAATCTGTGTTTAGGTGGTCTGGACAGCAGCAATCTAAAGACAGATTCCATCAAGGCCTTATCTGTTAGAACCTGCAGTGTTTGCATTTGGATTCAATATCTAACAATAATGTGGTATTTTATAAACATTAGTGAGGATGATTTTGCACTGGTCAGCAAAGGTAAAAAAATAGGTGCTTTGGGAAAACAAATAAAAAAGGAATTGGATCTGTCTCAATAAATTGCACAAATTGTAAATATCCTAAAGATGCGGCCGCTTACTCTGGCAAAGGAAAATAAAGCTGACAATTACGCTTTAGAATGAATAGGCGAGTTATACGATGGCTAACCATCTTCTTTACAAACATTCTTTGATTAAGTGCAGTGCTGTATGTATTTATTAAACACGGTTTCTATTCCACATGCCTGTTCAATTCTTCAGATTTTATTTTAATGCCAATTAAGATTTACATTCAAGTCATACTTCTTTTCTATTCTGGTTTGTGTCTGCAGATACACTTTTTCCATCAATTTAAACATAATTATAGAATAATCTTTCACAAATATTATAGTTAATGACATTAGGGCCTTTATAAATTCTGGTTCTTAATTTATACACATTAAAATTTCATTTGAAAGGAAGGAACTTTGAATATTTGAATATATTTTTGAGACATTTTATAAGGTTTCTAGCACAGTGTGCCCCAAAGCCCTAGAACTGGTCATGTTTGGTTGGGATTACATGGCCTGGACAAAGTCAGAAGCAACTTGAAAGAGATTATTTCTGGCTTCAGCAAGGCAAAACTTAGTTCGATTATGCGCTACATATTCCTCCTCGGCTTTAGAGAGCAGAACCTGACATTTTATTCAGGCTAGGGTCTGAACAGAGCTTTGTCTAATGGGGAAAGTGACAGTCCTTTTAGGTTTTACAAGTACATGCTGTAATGCAGGAACTCTATGCACAGAAATTTGCCATTTCAAAATTGATAATTCAGGGCTTTGTTTCGACATGGATTAATGGAATTATCATGTCAGATAATTTTTATTCTCCTCATTGAATAGAGAGTCCTAAAAATCTGCTGCTTAAATTAGCACTCAGGAAAAAATGTAATCTCCCATTATTTTATTCACAGTTGTGTAAGTTCCAACAAATGGGAATGTGTAAAGTAAATTTATCGCTGTATTCTGAGGGACTGTCTCTTCCTCTTGAATCTTTTCCAACATTTAATCTACATCAACTTTTAAAATTTCTTTATGTCAGTCCATTTGATAAACTATTATGAAACAAGGTCTCATAAAACCAAGAGAAGCCATGTTCTGTTGTACAAATGCTGGGAAAGAAATGTTGTGGAACTTACTGTTTGGAACAATGTGGTCTGTCTGTTTGATTAAAGTATTGTTTCTTTTTCTTTATGCCTTAATATAATGTTCTCAACATTAAATCAAAATATATTGACAATGTTGAGTTGTCAATGTTAGTTTGATTAAATTTTCATTAGATATATTATTTTTAAGCATTTTTGAATTTATAAAAGTACTGCAATTTTCTTAAATGGACTAGATAATTTTCAAGACTCACCTGTTTTCATTACTAAAATCAAAGGATAATGAAATTCAATAAACATTTACTTCAGCAATGTCTTTTTAGAAATACCTTTATTTATATAAAACAAGATTCAACTATATTGCTATGAAAATATCCTAAAGAAGCTCTGCAACTTAGTCTATGTATTTTTTAAATATATTTTTTATTTTATTTTTGTATTATTGTCTAAAGTTAAAAAATATTTTTATTGATTTCAGAAAGGAAGGGAGAGAAAGAGATAGAAGCATCAATGATGAGAAAGAATCATTGACCGACTGCCTCTTGCATGCTCCACACTGGGGATCGAGCCTGAAACCCTACCCGGGTATAGGCCCTGACCAGGAATTGAACCATGACTTTCTTGTTTAGAAGGTCGATGCTCAACCACTGAGCCATGCTGCCTAGGATTGTCTATCTATTTTAACTTCATATACTCTGACTTTGATCTTTTGTACTACCTAAAGGCATACGTAGGTTTATTTTTCCTAATCATCTTTCTGAGCTATATTTTCATATTCTTTTGGGAATATTGATTTTATATTGCCAGGTGAAAACACCAATACATCACTCCCAACTTCATGCATTTAATTGTAATATCACTATACTATACTGCTCAGGACAGTCCCAATTCATACATTTTATTCAGTCTTAATTATCAATTATGTAATTGATATAATTATAATTGATTGCTATAATTATAATCTCCTCCTCTTTCACAAATACCCTGGTTTCAACTCTACAAATCATCTATTTTGGACCTGTTAGTACATTATCAAGATGAGTAAGATTTATGTAGTATAACAGAAATTCTTCCCCTTCCTCCTTCTGGAATTTATCTCACTTTTTTTCTTTATAACTATACTTCCTGACTACTTCCAGTTGTGAGTAAACATAGACATAGGTAAACATTGTTGATGCATGACCTTTGCCCAGAGGTGATGGTAGGTAGATGCCATTGCATTGAGCAAATGAAGAAACTGCTGCTTGGATCAGCAGTCACTTAAGAGGAAAGATCATTTCTCCTTTCTTGCTATTTAGCCAAGCATTTACTGTGGGGATTTCCAAAGACCTAGTATTAGGGTTTCTGGCAGAAAGTTGATGGTCATACACACATATCTACAGAGTAAATAGTTTGAAGTCAAAGGGCAAAACTCATTGCATTTATTCCATACATGTTGTTAATTTAAGGTGCTCTTTCTACTTCTAAAGGTCAGGACATATCAATTTGATAGCTCATTCCTGTTATACCTAATATTTTCTTTACTTTACATGCAAACACATCCAACAGCCCAAAAGGGGCAAAGCAAAATCATGTAAATTGCCGGATCTTTTTTTCAGTAAAAAAGCTGAACATAGCAGCCCTGCTCATCCAGCTTCACAGAAAGTTTTGCATTGCTGAATGGCCTTTCTGGCCTTCCTATTGGACAACAGAAAGACATAAAGGAGAGACATAAAGGACTGAGAGCAGAGACTGTAAGCTCTGGTTATACAAGCTTATCTAGGTTACTCCCAATGGTGTGCTGGAGCTGACTGCCTCTGGCTCGGGAGAGCAAATTGTGAACATCTTTTCCCAACTCTGAGTTCAGTGATATTATGTTGATAATGTGAAATCAGCCTGGCAGGAATATTTACACAGAAGATATTGTCAAATGCTACAAATTAAGGATGTTTTTCTTAAGGAGTCAACTTTAAATATTTACCAGACCACCATAAATCAATCCTCTCATTAATGCAAATCTACTGATTATGTTAATTCACTGAATGACATTTATAACTGATAATTTATATTTACTAGGGGGACAGAATACCTATAAGTTGTTTCATATTGTTTATGGATATTTTCCTTTGCACAAGTGGCATCATTCCCTTCCTACTTTTTTGCACCTCACTTTTGTCCCCTAATAATATGTCTTGGGAGATTTTTCTCAGTTAAGATATGCAAAGCTACTTCATCTTGTATTAACAAGTTCATTACTGTCCATTTTATGGCTTCACCAAAGTTTTGTTGCCCAGGTCCCATTTCATGAAAAACAAATAGGTTGTGTCCACTTTTTAGCTATTATGAAGAATACTGCCTTGACCATTTTTTCATACTCTACGTATCTTTGTATAAGCCACTTTATGTTCTGTAGAAGTGAAAATGCTGAATCAAAATGTAGGCGCATTTTAAACTTTGATAGATATTGTTAATTTGATAGATATTGTTAATTAGGATTATTTACAATCTACTTTAAAACAGTTAACTCTTTTCTTCTCCTCCCTCCCTCCCTTTCCCCCTCCTCCCTTTTCTTTACTGGCGGGCTATATCAGATTTGAGAACACACTGTCAGGCATGTACTTCCCATCCTTTCAAAGAGATATTTCCAATTGGAGGATAACATAACAAAAATGAAAATGTCAGTGTTCTCTTAAATTTCAGCAAATAAATAAGAAACATTTACCTATTTATCAGGCACTATCTACACTAATAAAAGAGAAACATGCAAATTGGTGTCACTCTGCTACGCCCACCAGGCAATCAGGATGATTATGCAAATTAACCCAACAAAGATGGTGGTTAGTTTGCATACGCAAGCGTGGAGGGAAGTCTGAAGATAACGTAGAAGGAAGCCAAGCACTGCAGAAGGGAGCGAAGTGGCAGAGAAGGGAGGGAGCCGAGGCAACGGAGACGGGAGCGGAGCAGAGGCAGCGGAGACGGGAGTGGAGCTGAAGCAGCGGAGAAGGGAGCAAAGCCCAACGACGCAGGCTTCGCTCCCTTCTCTGCTTCGCTCTGGCCGCAGGAAGCCCTATTCTTGCAGGAATAGGCCCGAGGAAGCCCTATTCTTGCAGGAATCTTCCAGCAACGGGCCTCTAGTCTATATAATAAGAGCCTGTGTGATGGTTACAGAGGAATGACCAGAACAACCAGTCGCTAGGATGCACACTGACCACCAGGGGGCAGATGCTCAATGCAGGAGCTGCCCCCTGGTGGTCAGTGTGCTCCCACAGAGGAAGCGCCACTCAGTCAGAAGCTGGCTCATGGCTGGTGAGAACAGCAGCGGTGGCGGGAGCTTCTCCCACCCCCAGCAGCGCTAAGGAGCAGCAAGTAGTCAGGCTGTAAGGAGCAAGGGGTCCCGGACTGCGAGAGGGTGCAGGGGGGCCCCCCCCCCCCCACAGTGCACGATTTTTGTGCATGAGGCCTCTAGTCTGCTTATAGTATGCTTATAAGAATCTGGGCCCTCAATAGATTAAAAAGGCAGACGTGTTCTCTGACCTCGTGTAGATTATATTCTAATAGGAAAGCCAAAGCAAAGAGAATCAATTGTATTTGACAATCTGTCCACTCCATATACGTATATGTTAAGCCATTCCTTCTGTAATATCCTGTCTGTTTTTTTTTTTATAACTGGTTGTAAACCAGTTGCTCTCAGCTATGATCCCATCCTTTGCCATCCTGAGAAAATTCTCTTTTCTTTTTTGATGTATTGCATCTCATCTTCCTCTTTCTTATTACCCTGCCCCCCAATTTTTGATATAGTACAACCTCCAATAGCTTCTTGAGAAAGATGCGTGGAAAGTACACTTTTGACACTTGGCTGTGTTAAAATGTCATTATTCTTTCCCCATACTTTCTACATCGTAGCTTGAATAAAAATTCTGGTTGCAAGTAAATTTCTCTAAGAATTTTACAGAATATGTTCTGTTATTTTCTAGTTTTCATTATTGCTGTGTAATTTGATTGGTAGCATATAACCTTTATTTTCTCTCCTAAATTTTGAAGACACTTTTCTTTATCATAAGTATTCTGCATTTGCCAAATAAAGTTTCTTAGAGTGAATGTTTTTAAATTAATTTGCAGAGCATTTGGTAGATCAATCTGGAAACACATTTTTCAATTTTAGGAGCTGAAGTACCAAGAATGGGTCAGTGGAGCAGTCTTTTTCAGTGCAGGCAATAAAAGAAGTATTTAAAAATACTAAGAGAATTTAAAAATAATATTAAAACTGACTAAAAGATGCTCTGTTTTGATTATCATGTGCCAACAATTCTTCTCCCAAATTATTATTATTCTAGGTTCGGAATAACTGCTGGTGCTGTTGAGTTTTAATAATATATATGCGACCTTAAAATAAGCATATTTGCATTACTTATAATAAATAGCATTCTGCATGAAGATTAATGTGGAGAATTCTAGTAATATAGTTAGCTTTCTCCCTCTGAACAGGTGCAGATATACTTTCATTCATTCATTTTGAGAGTAAGTTTATAAGGGTTTAGAATCTCGAGTCTCTTTGGGCATAGTTCCTATTTTCAGCCCCTACAGTATTACATATTCTTGTATTTACATAGCATATTCAAAGTAAAATAATGACAGCATAGCCATTGTACAAATGAGAAAATGAAACTTGAATTACTTTGATCCTGTCATTCATGTGACCACTGGAATTTTTAATTTGGAGTTTAAAATTTTTAAAAAGTGAAGCACAGTACAACCTGTGAGTGTAATATTGGTCTTGTAAGTACAAATTTTAGTTCACATATAATATTTTACTAAATTTAAATAACATCCAGTCAGCTGACATTTATTCTTTTTTAAATTGTTATTTATGATAAATCAAGAAAATGATTAACAATTCTTACAAAAATAAATATGTCAATTATAGGAAGGTAGTATTAAAATTATGTGTTCTGGATGTTGGATAAATTATGTATGCCAATGACTTTAGGAATTCATTTTATATTACTTACTTTGATGCTTTCTTTACTTCTATATCTGCCTTTTCAAAACTCTTCTTATTTAGATGTTGAAGACCTTGGTTTTATTCTCTAATTTTCTTATTTTCCTGACCTAGATGTTCTTTATTTTTCTTCAATCACTTTCAAAGAGATTCCTTCAACTTTTTATTTCCATTTTTTATTAATTTTTAAATTTCTACAATCACATTTTTAATTTCCAAGAACTCTTTCTTATTCTCTGAATTTTATTTTCTTAATAGCATACTGTTCTCATTTTATGGAAATTAAATATATACATATATTTTACAGATTATATATGTTTATATTTATACATCTACCACTCTAAGGATAGTACTTATAGATTATTTTCTTTTAAGTGTTCTTCTGCCCCCTACATTGTGTCTGTTTCATTAGTACTTGTTTCAAACAGTGGTTTGGTCTTGTTTTTCTTGTTCATGTTTGAGGGTTCCCTAAATTATGTAGTTATCCTTGTCTTTCCATTAATGTTTACAATTAAAGTACTAAAAACTAATTTTAAGGTCAGCATGCATAAGTGGGATGTATATAATGGTGAATCTCATAGAATAATTGAATAAGAGCCCAGCTATTTTGTCAGTGACCTCAAATTGTTCTATCTATGGCCATTACTCCTCAGGTGGTCAATTTCCCCAAAGAAGGTCCCTTTAATTCTTTGTTAGTAGGAGTGTAAGAATAGAGAGGTGAGATGTAATATGAGGTCATATTACATCTTAAAGATTCATGTATGAAAAGGCTGGTGATCTTTTTGCCTAATGTCCTTGGAGTCAAGAAACTCTCTCATTCCAGCTCTCAAGAAATTTTCTTGTTTTCTGCCAAGCTGTGAAGTCTGGGAAAGAGCAGATCTGAGGTCTGACTGCTTATACACATTTCTGACAATCCAATTCAATCCAGTTCACCTATTCTTCTAGTTTCTGAATTCTGGGGTGTCAATTGACTTGTCTCTCATTGGCTTCTCTTCCTGCAGACATTTAGCTTTCAGCACCCTCAGCTCTAATTCCACCATGCCCTATCCTCTCAGCATCTTCAAAATGTTGTTGACATTCTTCTTCTAAATTCTCTTTTCCCCTTTCTAACACACATATATATATATTTACACACTAGAGGCCCAATGCATGAAATTTGTGCAAGAGTAGGCCTTCCTTCCCCCGGCTGCTGGCACAGGCTTCCCTCTGGCACCCGGGACCCGGGCTTCCCTCGCAGCCCTTGCTTCATCTGGAAGGTTATCCAGAAGGACGTCCGGTCTAATTAGCATATTATGTTTTCATTATTATAGATGGTGTCCCAAAAATGTCTACATATTTTGAGTAATTATTAATTCTAATGTGTTAAATCTCAAAAAAAAAAAAAGAAACAGCGATTGAGCTATCTGCTGTTCAAGTGTGTTCTAGTATACATTTTTTGGGACACCCTATATATGTATATATATTGTTATTCTGTTACTTTCTTTTTATGGGTTACTATAAAATAGGAATAATTTTTATATTGGCTATATTTAACCACAGATCTCTTTGATGCACCCAGGCAGACAGTGATCAGCTTCCTGTAGACATGCCAGCTTTCAGGATTGGCAACGTTGTTGGTACTGAGGGAAACATGGTCTGCAGAACATGCACACACATCCCTTCCTGGACTGCAACAGGCAGACTCCTCCTTGTGCTGAAAATTTTGTCATAGAAAACACTTTCCATTTAAGTGAAGAAAATAATTCTTAACATTTTAGGTTTATTAGTTTTTTGTTGTAAAAATGATGCATAACTCACTTCAGAAAATTTGACAAGTGAAGAAATTTATAACCATGTGTAGATGTCTACATTTTTGCTCCAATCTCTTTTTTCACAACTGTGCATGACATAGTCTTTCATAATAATTATCTCGTGCTGACTATATTTTAGCATGTTTTATGTATTGCAAAGTAAATAGTAATACAAAAGAGTGCATATATGAAAATTTAAAGACAAATAATAAAATAAACATTCATGTACCCACTCCATAGATTATGAATTAGGAGAACATATTCTTGTTATTTTATTGGGACAGATTATAAACTCTGTATAATATTTTAAACTCAAGTTTGTTATGTATTTTACACTTACATGTATTGTTTAATTTAATCTTAATAACAGCCATATAAGGTAGGTACTAATATTAGCCCCATTTTACATATTAGAAAACTCAGACTTAGGGAAGTTAAGAATTTTAGTCAGTTAATAGGTGAAAATTATACACATATAAACACACACACAGAGTTAAGGGGCAAGAGTTAAAACCATAAACCTGTTATTAAAATAGAGAAAATTTTATATAAAGAACTGTTACCTAGGTATAGTTGTTAATTAGGTAACTAAATGGGTAAAAAGAAAAATTTTAAATGTCAAGTAAATAGCAATTGTAAGAAATAGTTAGCAAAGGTATTGTAAATTTTATAGCCTAGAAACTTAAAGAAAGGCCTCTGTAATTCCAAAGCCCCACATCTCTGAGGAGGAGGCTCTGCTCAGCTGGTTTCAGTGTCTCTGACTGCACAGAAGCAGCCCCTGGAGCTAGAACCCAGAACTCTGAGAAGCAGGTGTCTCTGGGGAGTGTTGACCAGGTTGGTTCTGCAAAGGCTAAAAAGTTGTGGTAATCCTATATAATAAAAGGCTAATCTGCAAATTGACTGAATAGTGGAATGACCAGGCTCTATGAGAGGCACTGACCACCAGAGGACAGGCACTCATCACAGGAGCTGCCCCCTGGTGGTCAGTGCGCTCCAATAGGGGGAACTCCACTCAGCCAGAAGCTGGGCTCATGGCTGGGGAGCATAGCGGCAGCGGTGGGAGCCTCTCCTGCCTCTGTGGCAGCGCTAAGGATGTCTGACTGACAGCTTAGGTCCGCTCCCCAGTTTAGGTCTAAGCCATCAGTCAGACCTTCCCCTAGGGCTCCAGGACTGCAAGAGGGTGGCAGGCTGGGCTAAGGGATGCCCCTGAGTGCAACTAATTTTGTGCGCCAGGCTTCTAGTAAAGACTATAATGGAAGAAAACAGGAGAAAGTCAGGGATCTGGAATCCTGTGTGAGTGGCCCATCTAAAAACACAGGTGAGTCTTTATTTTCTGAATTATGTCAATAAAAGTATTTAAATAAATTGGCAATTTCAAGACCTATACTAAAAAATGAATTCACAATAGAGAGAAGTCCTTCTAATCATCTGACCTCCCAAAAAAGTGTTCAAAAAATTTTCTCAGATGACTAAAATCAGTGGCTTTGATTTGGCTGGCCCTAGTTCCCAATATTCACTAAATTTACACATTATTGGCTGAATGTATTCTGTGCTTTCTCAACTGCCTTGCATTATCCTGTTTAAGAGTTGTTTACTGATTAAATAATTAGATGTAGAGCGGATTCTGTTTATTGCCATCCCTCTGGGACATGGCGACTTGGTCTTGAATCTATTAACTAACTCATACAGTGACAAAGAGTCCTGGAAAAAACCCCAACATACTAAAGAGGCTTCTTTCATTTTATATTTCCTCATCCAATTCAAATTTTGAATCTGTAATAAGTACAATCTGAGAATCCAGAAGAAGAGCGCGTTTTATATATAAAGATCTTGGCTAACCTTCAGTCATTGTTCTTTGTTGATTTAACATAAGCATAGCTCCTTTGACTTTCTGTTTGGTCTCTCAGGACTAAGCTCTACAAGGATTACTTGAACTCTCAAGTTCAGAGCCTCAAGTGGATGTTGCATGTAAATGCAGAATCACATGGAACAATGGGGTCTTGGAGTCCACAGGGACAGATCCCTGAATTCAGAATTAGTTCCTTGCAAACAAGCCCTCTGATAGAATTCTTAACATGGCACCGGGACCCAATGCTGTGACTTGTGGGATGGAGGCACTGGTTCATTTGTTGAATGGGGTATAATTATAGAAAGTTTCCAAATGTCAGACACAGAAGCTCTAGAAAATAGGTTTCCCTAAAGAGATATGAATACCATAGAAGTTTATACAGTATCAGGTTCTAAATAATACCTTTCACCTTTAAACTAAAACTTATGCTTCTTACAAAGATGTTTCACATACAAATATATATACACAGTTCATCTTGGTGAAAATAAAAATATTCTAGTAATCATATTTTATAATTTGAAATTTATCATCCTATTTTCTCCTCTTGTACTTATTATTTCACTAATGCCAAGGAATGGATCAATTCCAGGCTTGAGGTTGGCACCTAATAAATATTTTATTAATAGGTGAATTGATTGATTCTGCCAACCAAGGAAAACAGTGGCTGATATGACTTTACTTAATATGTCTTTCAAGTAACATAATTTATTCCTATAACATCAGTCTTTACTTCCAATTAAAAAAGAAAATACCAAAGTTATTGAAGAGTAGAATTATTTCTCATTCAAAAGGAGATATAATTTTAAAAATAATACATCATTCCAGGAATTATTCAAACAAAGTGGAGTGATTTGGTTTACCCTATTCATTAAGCAACCACTAAGATGAATTCTACATTGACCCAATAGGTAGATAGTTATTTGCTATAAAGTTTTTCTTAAAAGAAAATTTAGGTTGAAATGAGAATTATGTATATAAATAAATCTTGCTTTATGATGATACATATATTTAGTAAAAATAGCTAACATGGCCTACATAAATCTACATTAGAGAACTGTTTTGTTCAGTGTATTCATAAATCATCAGGAATTGGAAGTTAAAATTAAACTTAATAATTTAACAGTACACTATAAGAGCATATAACAAGCACAAAGAATGATAGAGAGAAACTGAAAGCAGTATTTCTATGATGAAAAAAACACATGCATAAATTGATTGTATCTGCTTGGTCTAGTCCAGCTGGTGCCAGCACATTTCATATTATGATGATGTGCTGTAATGAAAACTTTGGAATATTTGGAGTGTTCACCTAGGGCTTTTTCCTCTCTTTCCTTTATATAATTCTCATTTTGACTTGGTCTGCATCAAACCCCTGGTAAATGTCTAAACAAGACATTCACTTTGTAGGTATAGAAATCCACTGAAAGATTTTAATCTAGGGGAGAATCATGACAAGATATGCATTTTAGAATGTTTTGTCTGCTATTTTTGATGGCAGATTGACCAACTAAAATGTTGTAATGCTAGAGATGATGCAGGTAGAGAAGGAATAGAGGAAATGAAATGGTGCTTGTAAGGAAAACTATTTGCACAACTGGGTTAGCAACTAGAAATAGGAAGTGAAGGAAAAAAGAGGATTTTAAAAGGATTAAGCAGGTTTTTGTTGTTTTGGGATGTGTGTGTGTGCATGCCTGCACACCTGTTTTATATACTAACTGTACCTATTTCAAGTTCCCAGAATAGTGCCTGGAACACAGAAATCACTCACATATTTACTGAAAAAAAAAAGCATAAATGAATAGATGGTTTAGGTAACTAGGTAGATGGTGGTGCCATGTGAGATGTAAAAGCAGCAACAGGGTGGACATAAAAGTAATAGAATGCTTACTTTTAGAAATCTGAAGTCTTAGGGAACTTTGAAATATCAATTTAGAAATACTGGGCATCTGGATAAATGGCTTCAAAACACATGCTATGGAGAAAGGTATGGGCTGAAGAGTTTGGAAGTTGTTAGCACAGAATTTTGGTTAAATTGGTGATTGTGGTTTAGATTATTTCAAGAGCATATGATGAGCAAAGGAAGAGTATAGGGCCAAAGACAAATATCCAGAGAATGTTAATAGTTAAGGAGTGTGGAGGGAGAAAGGAAATTGCAAACGACAGTAAGTGTTCCAAGAAGTAAGATTACCAGCAGTGCAAGATGTTGCAGAAATCCAAAGTAAAGTGGTTTCTAGAAAGAAAACATGAATAACATTGTTAAATGCTCAAGATAGGATGAGCATGATTAACACTAGATATTTGGCAATTGACAGGTCATCCAATCATTCTTTCATTTTCATTCATTTCGTGAGCTGGCATTTTGCTCGGGACTGGTGCTACAAGTTATACAAGTCAGACATGCTTCCTGCCCCAAAGATTTTACAATCTTGTGTAAAAGAGAACACACGATAGCATTGTGTTTTTTTAAATCCATTTATTATGGAACAATAGATTTTATTAAGAAAAACATATAATTTTTATAATAGAGTTATGGAGGGATGGAGAGGTCATAGACATCAGCTAGAATAAAAAGAAAACTTTCACTAGGGAGATAGCCTTCTGGCTGGGACCTGAAGCATGGGGACAGGCCAGCCATGGATAGATCAGATGGAAGAGGATTCTGGGCTGAGAGAGAAAATTAGTGCAAAGACCCTAGGGCAGAAGTGTGCTTGGCAAGTTCTAGCAAATGAAAGGAAATGAATGTGGTGGAAGCAGTGTAGGCAAGGCAGCAAGTGGCGGGAGATGAGGTCAGTGCTCTGCCCTGTAGGGTTTTATAGTTCAGATTAAGGAATTGGGGTTTTTCTAAGTACAAGAATACAAAGGGGGTAAAGAATCATTTTTATAACATTTAAACATGATCACAAAGAGAGGCTTAAAAATAGACAAAGTTGAATGTGGGCAGACTGGTTAGAAAATGGCGGTCATTGTCTGGGTGTGACGCTGGTTGCTTAGACAAAGTGATCCTAGTGGGGAAAGAGAAGAATGGACAGGTTTGAGCTCTATTTTGGAGTAGAGCTTACAAGATTGGTACATGTAGATTGAGAGCCAGATTATCTTAAAACAATTTCCAGCTTTTTGAAAGCACACATGAAATTGAAACATATGAACAATCTCTTAGCTTTAGTTAACATAAATGAATTGAATGATTAAAATGCACTAATACATAGGAAAACTCTATCATAAAATTCCCAATTGTGAATTTAATTATATTCCAAGGCACATTACTTTTACTTAATAATTAAAGATACATATAGGTAAAATTTTAAAATATTTATTTATTGATTTTAGAGAGAGAGGAAGGGAGAGACAGAGAAAGATTTATTGTTCCACTTATTTATGCATACATGACCAGGGCAAAGGTGAATTTCCTGTATAATAAATAAAGCCTATAAACCATTAAAAAAAGAAAGAGACACAAGGAGCAGGATTATACAGAGAAAAGGCCAATGTGACCACACAGCGAGCAGGTGGCCATCTGCAAGCCAAAGAGAGAGGTTTCAGAGAAAACCAACCTTGTCCACACCTTGGCATTGGACTTTCAGCCTCTAGAACTGTGATAAAATAAACTTCTATTGTTTAAGCCCTCCAGTCTGTGTTATTTTGTGATGGAAATCCTAGACAACTAATATAAACCTCTTACTCATCAGCAGTTGCTCCCCATGCCCATGTCCCACAGTTCCTGGCAACCACTAATATATGTTTTCTATCTCTATGGATTTGCCTATTCTGGATATTTTAGATCAGCAGTTCTCAACCTGTGGGTCGAGACCCCTTTGGGGGTCGAACGACCCTTTCA
Source organism: Myotis brandtii (assembly GCF_000412655.1). Taxonomy (NCBI): domain Eukaryota; kingdom Metazoa; phylum Chordata; class Mammalia; order Chiroptera; family Vespertilionidae; genus Myotis; species Myotis brandtii. Next base: position 2,510,527 of record NW_005358943.1, on the reverse strand, counting down.
CAGGGGTCACCTAAGACCATCGGAAAACACATACCTAATTACATATTGTTTTTGTGATTAATCACTATGCTTTAATTATGTTCAATTTGTAACAATGAAATTGGGGTCACCACAACATGAGGAACTGTATTAAAGGGTCGCGGCATTAGGAAGGTTGAGAACCACTGTTTTAGACCCTTTCACAGGGGTCGCCTAAGACCATCGGAAAACACATATATAATTACATATTGTTTTTGTGATTAATCACTATGCTTTAATTATGTTCAATTTGTAACAATGAAATTGGGGTCACCACAACATGAGGAACTGTATTAAAGGGTCGCGGCATTAGGAAGGTTGAGAACCACTGTTTTAGATAAATGAAATTATACAATTAAAAATGCCCAATTTATAAAACCTTAGAGACGAAGTCAGTAGAGGTAGAGTGCATAGCTGGTCTGGACAACGCGTTCAGAGCACGGAGACAAGAGCAACACCATGAAGGCCACTGAAGGCTAGTGGGGCAGAGGTGAACCTGCTGATCCTAAGAAGGGGGCTAAACTGAAAAACATCACCCTCACAAATGGCTGAATAAATGTCTACCTTCCCATCACATCTGCTCAGCAAATTCCAGCACAAAATAAATACTCTAATGGGATTTATTTTACATTTTTTGAGATTTATATGATGAATATTTGAAGTCTGTGGGATAATACTATGGTGCCCCCCACTTATCAATACTGCAAATCTGTCCTTTGAGAAATCTGCTTGAACTCCTTGTCTGATCATCAGTGTTTTACTTGATCAGCTTCCTTTCTCAGTTGCTTCAGAGACTATCCCAAAAATTCCCCTCTTTTCCTAATCTCCCTCCCTAACTTCCTTTACTCTCACAGTTGGCATACCAGATCTGCCTGAGGACTTTATGATGCTGTTCAATTTCTTACCTCACTAACTATGTTCATTATCGCTACCACAAGCATTCTCTCATCCTCTTTTACAGTCTCAGAGGCTATGTTCTTCCTCATTTTCAAGACCAACAACTTACTTCTATCACCTTATGTCCTCTTTGGGTTATTGTTCCAACTGTCATCTCCTCTCCTTTCTATCTTTAAACACCGTACTATACCGGGCTCCATTCTCAAGTCTTTCTCATCAACTGCAACAACTTCTTCCCTTGATTCAAATTAAATTATTAGTTTCTTCAATATTCATCCCAAAATTTTGAGATACATATATACTCACATATTCATATATATTCATCCACAATCTGACACCATTTCTTCCTGCTTACATCCATGTCTCACATCTGGTCTTGCTACAATCAATAAGGATTCCTAACTGTCAAATTTAATAAGTGGTTTGTAGCTTTTATTTTATCAAAAATTTTTTGCTACAAATTCCTGATTTTGAAGATCATCTTCTTTTTATTTTTAAATTATTGAAGTTGCTGTACTCTGTATTGCCAGTGTCAGAATTTTCAGTATCCTTCTTAGGCACTTTATTTATTACTTATTTATTTTTATATTTTTTATTGATTTCAGAGAGGAAGGGAGGAGAGCTAGAAACATCAATGATGAGAGAATTACTGATCAGCTGCCTCCTGCATGCCCTACAGTGGGGATTAAGCTCGCAACCCAGGCATGTGCCCCTGACTAGAATCAAACCTGGAATCCTTCAATCTACAGGCTGACACTCTATCCACTGGGCCAAACCAAGCTGGGCCAGCACCTTATTTTTTAATATGTCCTTTAAATATTGGTATTCTCAGTCTTGGACCATGATATGTGTTTTCTTTAAAATTTTATACAGTATATTTGGATTGCTGTATATAATCTCAGAGTTCTAATTATCACCTATATATGGTTGACCCTCAAATTATATATAAATTTATATAACATCTACTTCATTCAGATTTCCAGTGGACCTATCCTATACAATAAAAGGCTAATATGCAAATAGACCGAATGGTGGAACGACCAGTTGCTATGACATGCACTGACTACCAGGGGGCAGACACTCAACACAGAAACTGCCCCCTGGTGGTCAGTGCGCTCTAACAGGGGAAGTGCAGCTAAGCCAGTAGCCAGGCTCAGGGCTGGCGAGTACAGGGGTGATGGCAGAAGTGTCTCCCATCTCTGTGGCAGCTCAAAGGATGTCCTACTGATAGCTTAGGCCCAGGGAGCAGGCCTAAGCCATCAATTGGACTTCCCCCGAGGGCTCCCAGATTGTGAGAGGGTGCAGGCTGGGCTGATGGACTCCCCGGAGTTCACACATTTCGTTCACCGGGCCTCTAATATTAGTATATCTTAATAACATATTTGCCACATCTAAGCGTAATGTCTCCCATAAACCTGCTTTCTCCTTTATGTAGCTATTTCTTAACTAGCTACATAATAGCCTGTCTGACATTTGGTATTAGAGAATAACTTGTGATTTCTCCCTCACCCTATCACTCACCACATGTAGGAATATCTACTACATATGTCTTGTCTTTGTTGCCTCCTTACCAACACTGTGGTCACAACTCTAGGCCAGATCTCTATTATCTCTGAACCACAGTAAGAGCCTCCTAACCATGACTTTTATCACTAGTCTCTCCCACTTTCCTTATTTTCCTGGAATGTTTATTCCATCATCATCCTTCTTCCCTCCCCACCTCCCCTGCCACCACCCAGAGCAGATCTACTCCATATCCTACACACTAGAGCATTTAAGGCTCTCTGTGATGTGTTCAGGGCCTTCAGTTGTATTGTCATCCTTTGCTACCCTCTACCTCGCTCTCTACATTGCTATGACCTAAATTGCTTATGTGTCTCACAAAAGCTGATCTACAGTGGTTACTTAAAATTTCCCTCTGTTGTAAAACTACTTCCCACCCTTCAATAGTCAGAGTTCAGGCATCACCTCCAAGACAACTTTCCAATTCTTCCTACTATGTCCCCGGTTTGTTGGTGCTCTTTCTCTGTATTTCCTATATCATCCTCTGTAGAACTGTATGTCTTTGTTCACCATATTCAAATATGTGATACATACACACATTCGCATCTTTATCCATTAGAGCAAGGACCTTGAGGGTAAGAATTGTGCTGTTTCTCCAGAAATTGTCATAGTGCCTAAGGCTCAAGAGAGACTAAAAATATTAATTGAAAAAAAGAGACATGAATAAGAGAATATAGTTGTGGTTGCTAGGGCTTTGGGTAGATACTCTGCCAAAAATACCAATAAAACAAAACATATTTCTGGAGTACTCTCTGATCCCTGCCCTTTCACAATTAGAAACTCTTTCCTTGGTTTATGTTTTTATTTCATGTTAAGAGCCTCCTGGTTGCTGCAGGCACGTAAGTTCAGAAGGAAAAGCAGCGAGGTAAAGGAGGTGCCCCTGTGGAAGGCGATGGCTCCTAGGGATGAGCACCAGACCTAAAGCAGCAGCACTGGAGGAAGGAAATATTTCCTAAATCCCAGTATAGTGCAAGTGTGTTAGCAAATGTGTTTTTCACTGGGTGAAATGGGAGGACTGCAGGACCACAATCACACGCTTGCTAGATGATTGCTTTCTTAACTATTTTATTCCAGCAAAAAGGTTCAAGAATATATTTTGTTTCCCTTCGCTTATTAGCCAATGCACATTAAATTTTAAGCAACCCAAAAGGAAAGTGATGCCCTGCTTTTGTGCCTTTGGTGGGGCTTTCTATAGAACTGCCGATTGAATGATAGGTCAATAAAGAGATGTCTCACACACAGACCTAGACTGACTGACCAACTGACATAGGATCAGATTGTGCAAGTTTGAAGGAGAGAGATAAGAAGGTCTAAAACAAATCAAAACAAAATAAACAAACTAAGAGGCAAGTACTTGTACACAGAAAAATATATGCATATATATCTAGGATGAAAAAGAGATCCTCAGTCAAAAAACGTTTAGTCTTAAGGGTCTACACAAATCAATAAAAAATGTAGAGCCTGTGCTAACTGATGTCTTCACAGAGGCCCCGGTCCCCTCCCTTCCTGAGTCTCAAACCCGACCGTCAATGGCACTAATGTCATGTATTCTGTCTATTAAATTTAGAAAAGGATTGTTCTGTCTACCTGCATGAAAAATTCATCGCTCTCTGTACTGTAAGTGGCTCTGTGTTTAATACAGGTATATCTTACTTGTCAAATTGCTTTCTGGATTAAGAATTTTTTTCTTTAATTCCCCGCTGTTATTTATTATCTTATTACATTTTTAACTGTTGATGTTTATTTTTTATTTGACATTCCATGAATTTTCTCTGGGCCTGCTTTTTTAGTCCTGCCTGATGTTTTATAACATATTGATTCCCAATATTTCAAACCGACCCACTGTTGATATGAGGATCACACTGGGAAGTAAGAGGTTTACATCTCGCTATGAATAGCAGATAAATGAAATAATAAAGGTTGTCAAAAGCTGAGGAATAAAGTAAGACAGTTCTTGTTTGCTCTCGAGGATATATTGCTATGGAGCTTAGAACCAGCTAACTTCATAATGCACAAGGAGTGGAGTGGTTCTGGGTAGCAGACTACTCTTTTAGACATTTGAGATATTAAAGAAGAATTTTACAAAAAATACTATTCATAATGGAGTCCTTAATATTGTTCCATCTTGAAGTACTTTATTGAAAATGAAAACCTTACTATATAGAATCTGGAGACTGAGTGCTTAAGTTCATATCCTCTCTAGGCTTTTTAGTTCTATGACCTGACCTTCAACAAGTCATTTAGCCTGTCAGCGTCCTAAGTTACACACATATAAAGTGCAAATAATAATAATAATACATCTATGATTGTTATGAGGAGCAACAGAGCTAATGCAAGTATGCATTTAGAACATCTGATGCATAATAAGTGTGCAATAAATGTTAGTTATTGTTTTTTCTATTATAATTAGTCACAAGGGAATTGCCTATGTAAAAATCTTGTAAGTAGAGGCATATTCCTTTAAACTTATTTCTGTATTTCTTTTTGATATAAGCATATTTAACCCATAAAATATCATTAGTTGTCTATTTCTTCTGATTTAAGAAATGACATATCTCTTTTATCACACTAGCCTCAATTTCCCAGGTAGATTTGATTTCCCTTCAAAGAACTTAACTCATACTCTTTCATGGCACTTGCCACGATGTATCGTAATTATCAACTCACATAACTGTTTCCCCAAGGAGAATGTTCATTGCTTAAGGACAGGGGCAATATATTATTCTTAGTTTTTCCTTCAGGAGGGAGAAGAAGCCTTGGCAAGTAGCGGTTGTTCATAACATGTTAGCTGAACAATGGATGACTATCCCTAAATAAAATGGGTTCGAGTATTGTGCTTACCTGGACTTGCATTTGTCCTGACCCCTTTGACTACATTAGGCATTGGTCTTAAGTGCTCTGTACTAACAAGTGCTAGGGATTTAAAATTTGTTTTAATATGATTAAAAAACAAATTAAAAAAAAGAATGATTGCACAGGTATATTCTGTAGCTCTCTTAAAGTATACAAAAATTCTATTTTTATGCCATTCAAAATAGTACTGAAAGTCAAGTTTAATAAATAAACAAATAATTGAATATGACCTTTACTTCTCTAAGTTTGTTTGTGAAAACAGTACTTTTGCTTCTAAATATTCCACTGGTTTTAATATCAAAAGACATAGATTGACTTAGGATCATGCTCAATGAGAAACTTGTCTGAAACACAGGACATTCCCAATGGAAGGTGATGAGTGAGAGGATCAGATAAGCAGTGGGCCTTCCTATACAGATACTGGTGGGCAATTTCAGCAAGAGACCACTCTGTGCTATGATGAATCACAAAAACTATGAATTTGAACATGATCTCATATAAGAATTAACCAATATTGACAATTAGAAATTATAAATTGGATACAGTAAGTTCTCTATGGCATTATCTTCTGCTTAAATATTCTCTATTACAAAGATGTAGGTGGTCTCATGCTCATATACAAAAGAAGAAAACATCCATTATATCTCCTCCTATTTTTTTTTTCTTGAAGCTGATTGTTGGCTAGGGCATATGCTAAAACTTATTTCAAAAGTGAAATGCTCAACTGGCAGATATAGAACAATATGCATATATAATAATAAAACCTGATTGGTCTTCAAAAAGAGGCAAGCTATGCTTATTATGCTGAGTTGAATATGCCATATAGTGGTAATAATAAAAGTAATTTGGAGTTAATAGAAGAAATCTGTACACATACAAATAAAAAGACATCAGTACTGATTGTGCCCTGCTAAAGTATATATAGACGTACATCTATGTATATATTCCATACGTTGAGGTTGAAAGCTAGTTAAATTCACATTTGGCTTTATTCAGTGTTTGGTTGCCAGCTGCTTTCCTTTTTGTATATTGTGATTAATTTCATTGTCACTAGATTTTATGTTTCTGAAAGAGTCTTTGACTGAACTGAGTCAGAAACTAAGAAGGAAACTAGGAATCCAAGTGGTTGGAACAGTCTCTATTATAGTCTGATCTACTCACTTAAATTCTATGGTCAGATAAAAACCATGAAAGGAGAATAAAACATAATGACAGCATTTTTTGCTTTTCAAATGAAACTCCTTACAATGGTGCAGTTTCTGAATTTTTTTTTGTTCTGTATTAATGTACATTTCTGAGCTCTTAAACTTCTGAGAAAATGAATTAAAAGGGATATGCTTTCTTGATTGGTATGTGAGAAACCCCATGGAATGTGTAATACAAAAAGCTACATAGGCAAAATGTTTTATAAGCATGTTTAAAAGGGGAATCTATCAAGCCATTTCTATATGCTCCTGATTGCTGGCTTGTGTGCTGTGAAGAACAAAACTTCAGCTCAAAATGCAAATCATACAGGAATCATAAAAAGGCACAACCCAACCCTGCTATCACAGTAATTAAGATTTTCAAAGTAAAATTATTTACTTCTTTTTTTTTCCCTTCTCTCACTCTCTCTCTAAAAAAGAAAGAGGCAACTTAATGGGCCTAACTTGGGGATGCTTTTAATCAGGGATGTTGCAGGTAAATTTATGGCACATTTGTTTAAAACATATATATATATGTTTTGGTGCTATTAAATCCCTCCCTTAATTAAGCCTTTTGGGGTTTCAATGTGTTGATCTCATTTTAAACCAAGCTCAGCACAATTAGACACACTGAGGAGATGGGAGATAAGCAGTGTATACAAAAACATTTCACACGCAAATGTTTCATCCTGCAAGGCCCCGATTTTCTCTTTCCATTTTTGAAAATCTGGGCTCAAATAAAGAAAAGAAAAAATTGATTATTTCCAGCTTGTCATACATCTCATTTGGAGTGGGTTAGACCTCCCCATTCACAATTACCACTAGTTAATCTTATCAGAGAAAAATTCAATTACATTTATCAAGGTTATTCCATAGACTCAAGCGATTGCTTTAAAAAAAAGAAGAAGAAGAAGGATTTTAGTGTTAAGAATGTTGGCATTATGTGTTCCCTCAACTTTAAAATAAAAATAAATAATTAAGTCTTGCTTTTACATCCATTTTATTACCATAGACTTGCCATAAAGTCACATTTGACAGTTTTGTTAAAAGGATTATTAATACATAGATTATGGAAGTTTAGGAGGGAGGCTCATAACTGTTAATAGACTTCAATTCTCAGCCTACACTGACATTTTAAAAAATCTAGTTTCAAATTTGATAACAGATTACCAGCTAGGCTGGAAGCCAACCACCTGATTAAGGCAATTTAAATGCTTGCAAAGTGGTGAGATTAAAATCAAATAAGTGCCGATTTTTTTCTTCTTCTTTCCCCTGCCTGCTTCACTTATCTTCCCCTGGATTCGTTCCTTAACTACCCAGGAGGACTCTGGGTAATTTTCCCCGGCGCCAATTACCCCAGGATGGTTTTTCGGGTGAAGCAGAATAATTACCGCACTATCAATCCAAAATGGGCCGCTTAATGCGTTTAAGAGAGATGCTGAGCCCGAGCAGGGAGGCCGCCTGAAGCGGGCCGGAGCCCCTGGCCTCCGCGAAGAGGGAGCCGATGGGGAGGAGGCAGCACACACCCAAGGTGAAAGCAAACAAGGCAAACTCCAGGGAAGCGCCGGGCCAGCTAATGAGCTGCTTCCCACGTGGGGCAGGCTGCAGTCGCAGGTGGCTGACAAAGCCAGGCAGGTTAAGAAAATAATATTTATCATCCAGCTGCCAGGACTGTCTTTATCAAAACTCTTTCTAAAAGCCATACAAGGAGAAGAAAAACGGGCTGGGGAATTTTTTTTTAAGAGAAACAAAAACAAAAAAAGCCCCCAAGCAGCTGTGATTGCAATGCCTCTTCCTTGCTGATGGGTTAGAAAAGGAAGCGGGAGGCCGGGACTGAAGCCCATGGGGATTTTTTAAACATTTTCCCGCAAGTGCAATGGGGAAACCACAAACCACGCAATCCGAGTATTTATTTAAGAATGAAAATCAGGCAGCAACTTGGAATTGACACCACTGAATTCTGTTTTGTAGCAACGTCACATGAAGTAGCATCTTCCATCTGTTGAGCACGCTCTGAATTTCCTTAATTGTCATTATTGGAGCGCAAATTTTGAGTTTTAGCCAGTTTGTCCAAAGAAGCACAATGCTCATTTAAAAGAAAAAAAAGTGATCGTTACCTCTCAGGGGGCTGCTGTGGTGTCCTCCCTTTAGTCATTTCTTTACATTGGTCTGTCAATGACATGTGCCTTCTCCGTGTTCAGTGTGGTGAAGGGTTTTTTAAAATTATTTAACCAAAGACTGATTTATGATTTAGCTTAACAGATGGTGCGTGATAATGTGAGTCAAAGTGATTTCAGAGAAATTCAGCATTTGCAATTGTGTGTGTGTGTGTGTGTGAGAGAGAGAGAGAGAGAGAGAGAGAGAGAGAGAACCTTTCTGTTTTCGTGGACTCACATTCCTATCTGTGTACCTGAAAGTGGGCTTCTGAATGCTGACCCCAGTAGGGTAATATTCCATGTGAAACTGATTTATCAATGCAACCATTCCTGGCTCCTTACCTTGGTAATCAGTTTCATCTTCCGGGGGAAGAAAAGATAAATGAGAATGGAGGCAAACGCATGCTGTCCTGTGTTCTAAGTACACATGTTAAACCACGTGTTGGAAAGAATATCATTAACTTCATGTGGGTCGGAAATGAATCCCTATCCGTTCTGACAGATGCTCTGGTTTATACAGAAAAGCATTTTGTAAGGCTCACGCACAATCCATTTAAGATTATCACATTAAACCATATTTACTTCCGAGGTCTGTAATAATTACACATGCACTTGAAAATCCCCAGGACTTTGGCTGCTGTGTCACAGATTTATACTCAAACATTTTCATTTGATGTGCAAAGTGAGAAGTACTCTTTAGTGGCAAGACAATTATCTGATTCTACTAATAAATGACTGCGCTGGTAGTCATTTTTAATTGAACAATTATAGGATATTGCACTGTCAGTTGATTATAGAAGTCATTTCATAAATGTCAAAAATCTCTTTAAATGAATTATGAAGCTCCAAAATAACTCCGGCAATCAGCCAGCAATAACACAATAATCTGTTTACTCTGTTGTCAGCTGCACTCTCACTGCATCGCGGATGGGAGACGCGGAAAGGAGAAGCAGAGCGCAGTGTGGGGGACCCTTCTGAAGGGTGATGCTTCCTTCCAACTGCAGCCACCACCTAGGCTTTGATTAACATAGATTTGGAGTTTTCTCAAGAGCTTGTCAATGTGTAAGATGTGCTACAAAATTAAAGTCACCCTGCAAATGCAAACATTGTGAACACATATGTGTGTTCCGGACATGCTGATTATTCCAGGTGAGCTGATCCATGGGCACTGCGTCAGAAACTCTGGGGCTGCTCAGTGCTTCCAGGACTGTCCCCTCACATCCATTTGCCTCGGTTCCTCCACAGCCTCAGCCCTTTGTGCCAATTATTCTTGGGTTGAATCTCCTAATACTTCCCTAATATCCACCAAATTTTATCTTTAAAATACTCAGAAGAATTGTTACCCTTCATATCACATAACAGAGAGACTAGTGCCCTGCCACTTTTCAGTTTCACATACTTGTGTGGACACCTGTGTGGATATAATAATATCATGTTTTCAGCTGGCAAGAGTGAAGCCAAAGGTGAATTAATTTTCACTTAAAGAGAAGTTGCACTGCCTGGCTGATGTGGCTTGGTGGTTGAGGGTTGACCTATAAAACAGGAGGTCACGGGTCGATTGCCAATCAGGGCACATGCCCAGGTAGTGGGCTCGATCTCTGGTGGGGGACTTGCAGGAGGCACCCTTACCCTAACTCTAACCCTAACCCTAATCCTAACCCTAACCCTAATTCAGAGATTCTCTCTCATCATTGATGTTTCTATCTCTCTCTCCCTTGCCCTTCCTCTCTAAAATCAATAAAAAATATCTATCTATCTATCTATCTATCTATCTATCTATGGCTAATATGCAAATTGTCTCCAGAGTTTGACCAGGAAACTTGGAGTTTGATCGCTTGCTATGATGTGCGCTGACCACCAGGGGGCGGCGTGAAGTGAAGGAAGGCCCTGGACAGCAGCAGGAAGGCCCCAATCGGCCCTGATCGCCAACCAGTCCTAGGGACCCTACTCTTGCACGGATTTTGTGCACTGGGCATCTAGTCATTAATAATAAAAGCATAATATGCGAATTAGATTGGAGGACCTTCTGGACAAAGCCGGGGCTGCAAGGGAAACCTGGGTCCCAGGTACCAGAGGGAAGCCGGTGCTGGGGGAAGGAAGGCCTACTCTTGCATGAATTTCGTGCATTGGGCCTCTAGTATTTATATAAGAAAAGAGAGAAGTTGCACTGACAACATATAGGTTTCTAAGATTTAACATGCAATTTTATTACAAAGTAAATATTTGTATAATATACGATATACTATATTTCCTTGAAAAGTACACTCTAATTTTACAAAGGGAATTTTGCTTTTTTAATACCTAATTTTTGATATGCCATCTTTTCAGATTTTTTACTTTCTGCACTCTTTCATACATTAGCTGAGCAAAAAGAATAATGTTTATTTTCAGATGAAGATATTATTTATAAAGTTCTTTGTGGAATAAAATTTTCTAAAGCAAGAAATAAAACCTTGATTATTTTTTATCAGCTTGGGATTATTTAGTTTAAGCACCTTCAATTTGAATCCACTCACAAATTTTACCTGAGAGAAATATGAGTAATAATAATTTTATAGTTCCTCACTTAATATATATGGGGACATAGCATAATGCCCCATTTGTTCTTTTCAGGTTGCACATTCTTCAGTGAATAGCACAGCAGGCAAATTTTTGGGTCCCAAAAATGTTCTTTTAAGTTATCTTCTCTACTTCCCTTAGCAGTTCTAAGGTTATGGCATAGGAAGGTGAAAATGATTCTACCAAAAAGTAAATTGCAATACATTTAAAAATCCTAAGAGCAGAGATAAAAGAAATTACTCTACATCTTAGAAAACTGATATATGCTATATAATTATGGATAGAATTAGATGACATCCTAATTTCTAGAAAGACTGAACCAACTGCTTGGTCTTATGGCTTTCTTATTACATTTACCACTTGGCGGCGTAAGCAGGGAAAACTCAAAGGACCAAAGAAAAACCTCTGTAAAGCCCACATGGTGTCTTGAGGGAACTGGAAAAAAAGAAAACACGGGAATGTGTGGACGTGTGGTAGTTAGAACTGATTCAGACCTGGCTGAATGACTTCGCCAGTGACACAGGTCATGACCTTAGATGACATATCACTCACCTGACCTGTCCCTACGTTGTTATCCAATGTTACATAAAATGACTACTGTCTTAGGAAAAGTCTTTTGAAATTCATTGCCTAAATAATTCCTGCAAGGTTTATATAAACTTAGATGAAAAAACATCACACCTAAAGTCAACTCCTGTTTACTGCTAATATAAAAGGGATATGGTATTAACTGTTACTATACCACATTGTTTTCACTATTTTCAAAGAAGTAAAATATACTAATACAGGACTCTATTGAATCTGACAGCATTATTATTAGATTACTTTATGTATCACTAAAGATATAATGCTGCTAGTTAATCATGTCAATTGTAACACACTTCTCCATATAAAAGATGTTAGAATCTGGAAAACAAAACAACAACATACCCCCTTAGTTTCACTAAAAAAAAGGTAGCATAAACATAACAAATAATCCTATATGATTTAAAAGGAATTTTAGTATCCTGAAATGCATTATAGTCACCATAATTGCCAAAATATATTATTTCAAAAAATAGTTTAAAAATTCACTGTTTTTATATATTTTGTTAGACTTTACCAATAAAAACAAAATTTGATACAATCATAAGTTGTGTTTGTAGTCTTAAATTATATTTTTCTTTATTGACCCTGAACAATTGAACAAATACACATAAATATACATTCACACACATACTTAATTACATGTAAGAATACAAAAATATTGTATTTGCACAAATATATATACTTTGTCACAGATTTTTCATAAATTTTAATGCAATGAGTCAGTCAGATTTTAACAGATAACTACTGATAAATAAGTTGTAGAAATAGGAATAGTAAGTAGGAAGCAAGGAGGAAGTAAAATTGAAAAATAATTTTTATTATAATTAATATATGTCTATTTTTTTCCTTTATAAGTTTTCTTTTCTTTGGTATACCCCCAATATAGTAAGCTGTAATAGGGGTCAAATATATACTTATTTATATCAACATTATATTTTTAGTCATGCCAATGATGAAAGCACTTTAAAGCCTGGAGGGTAGTAATAAAATTTTTAATGCAATCACATAGAGTGTTGCCTTACAAATTTGAGCATTAAAATATCATTCAGGGATTCAGGAAACAGAGACTCACACAATCAAATAGTTACTACCTAAACCTTCCCCTAATCTTTTAAGGGCTGAAGAAAATGCATATATAGAAAAAGATATTAAGGAAAAATAGCTAGGATAGACGGGATTTTAAAGCATTTGTAAGGAGGTAAAATGCAATGAATTGTGTATCACAGGCAATGTTTGGAGAGCATTTTGCATTACTTAAAGCTACCAGAGAAGTTTCTTTTTCTAAAAGTTCATTTTTAAAAATATTTTAGTCATAAAACTGAAAAAACAAGATAATTGAGCTGCTTGGTTTTCAACTTGTGAATGTTTAATTGAAACTCAACTGTATCACATGTTGTCATTCTAAGATTTTTTTTTAAATGGAACAATGATTAAAACCAAAGCAACAGAAAACATAAGACACAAGAACTTTTGATACATTCAAAGCACTGGTCCACACTGGGAAATCAGTAGGCATTGCCCTTTTTACTTTCCACTTTCACTTTTTCTTTGACTTTCTTTCCTGTTTTCTGCTCCTTTTCCCCTCCCCTTGACCACACCCCACCTCTCTGTTTGTTATGCTACCATATTCACATTGCCCGATAATACCTCCTGTTTCTGACATTTTTAAGGTATCATACTCTGTGGTCTTCTTTAAACCTTCTTTAAATAACCAAAGTCCATCAGTAAAATAATTCAAGATAACATATTGGTGTGGATCAATGTTTAATATGTTACTCTTACAACAGCTTAGCATTTTGACAGAGTATCTGTTAAGAATATGTGCTTTATCTTGAAAAAATAAATACTTAAGCTAGCTTTTCAGAAATAGGGAAAATCTAGTGGCTGAATAAGTTTGCACTCAAGTTCATTGTGTAATATTTCTCAATCTGTACATATAGCTTCCGTATTTTTGTTCCTACTGTGTGGTCCATTATAGTGTTTCTAATTATCTCCTGGACATTTTTATTGGTCATTTTGATTGTCTAGTTCCCCAAAATCTTTTATTTATTTTGTGGAAGGTTAATTTATTGATTAATAGTACCATTGACTGCTCTTGTTTGCTTTGCTGGACCTGTTTGGTTTGCCCTCTACCCATCTTCCTCTCCTTCAGTCCCACTCAATTTCAGCTAAGTTGACCCAAGTCCTGTAGATTCATCTCAGAATTGTCTCTTGACTTTATCTCCTTCAATCTGCTCTTAATAGCATTGACTTAATTTAAGCATTAATTGCTCTTAATAGATTATTGCAATGGACTCCTAAATTTTGCCTGTAACAAGGTGTTTTTTCTCTCTCACTGTGACTACACTCTAATCTGTCTCTATAAGCACCTTTTAGAAATGTCAATCATATGTTTCTTTCTTGTTTAAAAAATAGGCTTCTCATTATTTTTATTATGAACTCTACACACTCAAGCATGGACTTAAAACAACAAAAATAAACTTTCCCATCCAGGCTTAAATTTTCTTTTTAGTCTATATTTTTTTGCAAATAGCCTACACAGCCCTTATTCCAACCTTGCAGAATGCTTGCCATTTTCTTTCTTTCATTCCTGTTTTTCTACAGTCTACTAATTGCTTGCCTAGAATGTATCACACTTACTGACAATTTATTTCTTATGTTTATAAGATTTATTTCAGATGTCACTTCCCCTGCAAAGGCTTCCCAGGCTCCCCCAGGCAGTTGACATCCTTAACTTAGGTATTAATCTTATTGTATTTTCCATAGGAGTATGTTCTACTCAGCCAAGTCCTACCCTGCTATGTACAAACACTTTTATAACATGATGACAACTTGATACCAAAGCTTCACTCCATTGTTGAGAGTCCTGAAAGTCCTGAATCATTGAAAGATTAAATGGTATCCACAGAAAATAGTTTGGATAGGGTTCAGTTCCATTAAGTCTTAGATAATGGTGGGGGAATTATCTGGAGAAATGATGAGTGACACGGAGGCAATTGCTGATGGAAAACTTTACCTACAACCAGAGAAGCACAGCTAAGATCCTGAATTATGGCTGTGGTCATAGTGATGGAGAGAATACAAATATGAATGATATTAATGTGATGTGAGGTGAAGGAATGACTCCTATGTTTCTGGCTTGCTAAATATACAATGACTGGCCAGATTATTATGAACATCCCATCAGTACTTCGTTGGGCCACCTTTTGCCTTCAATACTGCGGCGATTCTTCTTGGCATTGACTCCACGAGATGTTGAAAGGTGATGCAAGGAATCTGACACCATGCCTGATGAATAGCACTGTCCAGTTCTGTGAGATTTGATGGTTGTGGAACCAGCTGCCTGATGGCTCTTTTAACTTCGTCCCACAAATGCTCAATTGGATTGAGATCTGGTGATTGTGGGGGCCACCTAAGCAAGGTAAAGTCTCCCTCATGTTCTTGAAACCACTCCTGCACAATACAAGCACCGTGGCATGGCGCATTGT
>NW_005358943.1:2483264-2495171 GCF_000412655.1 Myotis brandtii | reverse complement strand
ATAACACTGCCCCCACCAGCTTGAAGGGTTGTACTCATGCATGTGGGGTGCATGCTTTCATGCTGTTTCCGCCAAATTTTCACTCTGCTATCTTCATGATGCAACTGGAAACGTGATTCATCGGACCAAATTACTTATTTCCAATGCTCAACTGTCCAATCCTTGTGTTCCTGTGCGAATTGGGGACGTTTTATCTTGGTAGCTGCAGACAGCAAGGTGTTCAAACAGGCCTTCGGCTTCTATATCCCATATGATGCAGTGTAAGGCTAATTTGCCTACAAATGTCAGATGGTCATAATAATCTGGCCACTCAATGTAGATTCCCAATAAAAGAAAAAGTGAGTGTAGGAGGAGGAATAGGTTTAAACATTTGAATTTAACTGCTTTCAGTACAGCAAAGTGTATATTTCCTTTAGATAATTAGACACATTAGACTGAAAGTTTTATCTTAAAGAGTAGATCAGATGTTGGCTTTTGTTGTTGTTATAATGGGTCAGACAGTATTTTCATCTTTGACGACCATATGTTCTTGGTTACAACTGTCCAACCATACCTTTGTAGCATAAAAGCAACCATGGACAAAACAAACAAGCACGGTTGTGTTTCACTAAATTTTCATTTACAAAAACAAGTGGCATGTTAAATCTAGCCTGCAGGCCACAGCTTGCTGACCCCTGATCTAGATCATTGGGGCCTCAGTGTAGAGGAGGATAAATGACATCAGAGTAGGTGAGATTATTCAAGAAAAGTATGTAGAGGGAGATCCGTTTGTCACTGGATCTGGAACAGTAGAACTCATGAAGAAACCAGGATAAAATGGTCCAAAATGCCAGAAATGTTGAAAACAAGAAAGAGGATTGTTATGGAAATAAACCAATAGGTTTTTCAAGATTAACTATGTTAAATGCAATAGAGAGCTTCAGTAAGTATGAATAAAGAAAAAAATGCAAAAAAAGATAACTGACCTTGAATGAGAAGGTTCATTAAAGTGTGGGAGCAGATTTTATCTTGCAGAAGCAGATGTTATGAAAATATAAAAGGGAAACCAACAAATATTCATTATTCTTTCCAGAAACTTGGCTCAAATAAAGATTGGCAACCTTGTTCAAGTTTTTGCATTGAACTGTCTGTATTGATTTTGCAGAGAATGAGGTATATTTTAATGATTATACATTGTTGCTGATATCAAAGTCTTTAAAATCTATAATTAACATCTGTGTTACCTGGCATGTTGACTGTTTTGGAATTTTAAAAGTACAGGTTAAGAATTATATGTTAAAGTCTTTCACTGATTGTCTTCACCCCTCTTTCCTGGTTGCCCGGAGTCTTTCAACCTTTCTTTAAGCATACCTGAAACTTAAAAAAAAATCTTTCCTCTCTTTTCTTCCATATTGAAATGACTCCTCCTTCCATGACATAGTCTGATTGATCTGTTTCTGTTCCTGTATTTTTCTCAAATTATGTTAAAAATGATTCTTATAGGAGCCATATCTAAGATGCTAGACTCTTAAATTTCAGTACTAGGTAAAGGACTATACTTATCTAAGAGGCCACATGAACATAATCATTACAAATGTGAACTCGTATGTACAATAATTTCAAAAATGTATTAGAATCTGGTGAAGAAATATTCAAAATGTTGAAATAATCTGGAAGAAAATGAATATAGATTTAATATTCAAAATATACTTAGGAAATGAGTATTTCACCATCCTACCATCCTGCCTTATCCAAATAGGAATTGAAGTTCAAAGCAGTTTACATTGGAGATGGCACTGTGGTACCAACAAATATTCTGTGCCCATCTTGTGGCAAGATAAAGTGTATTATCTTTGAATTGATTATTATCAATGAATGGAGAAGATTGTGTTGAATATTTTCTGAGCATTTAACTCTGTGCCAAGCCCCATTCTAAGTACTCAATAGATGCTAATTTATTTAATCCTCAGAATAAACCTAAAAGATAGTTACTACTATTACCTTCATTCTACAGATGAAGAAACTGTGGTTCAGAGAGGTATATAATAGCCCCAGTTTACCTGGATAGTGCATTGTGGAGCCAGGATTTGAATCCAGGAAGATAGCTCTAGAGCCTCACCTCTTCAAACAAAGAGGATGTTAAGTGTTAACATGAGACTTGGTTGGAAAGTTTGTAATGAGGACATTCTGAGAAAAGGGAAGTGTGTGGAAGGCCACCTGACCTCTTTATCGGAATTCCAACTTAGGGGAGTGCCAAAGCGGTGCCCCTGATTATTTTTTGACCTTTCCAAACAAGTCTGTGCACATGTAGACCACCAGGTGTTTACTGGAATCCTTAAGCTTAATCTTTTGGGTGTCCTTGCTTAAAGGACATTACAAATACATGTGTCCTCTTAATATTACTTACCCTGCTGATTGTATCTAAAAGATAAACTATCTCAAACTGCTGTGACAATAAAAGCTTAACAAGGCAGGCAATTGAGGCTGCCTGGTCCCCTTTGGCCAGGCAGTCCCTTAGCCTCTCTTTCACAGCAAACGTTGTGTCGGAGTAATCCATTCATCCGTCTCGCAGGGTCTGCTGGCCAGCCCCGGCATTAACCTATGAATAAGTGGGATTTATTCCCACTGGTATATGATTAATTCATTTGAGAAAAATAATCAAAAGTGACTCTTCAATTCCTTTTTTGATAACATAATATACCTTATGGTAATAAAGGTCCAGGCTGTCCCTGCAATTCTCCTGAGCCTCTAAGACACTATCGCTAAAAGGCCTAGTCAGTATTTCTTAACAATTGTTAAAGCAGCAAGAGGCTTTCAAGGTTTTTCCATCCTGCTTGAGTCAAAATTCTTGTAACAAAGTATACATAATGCTCCAGGGCATTGTAACCCCAGTGGGAATTTTCTGGCTTCACAAACTTCAGAATGGATTCCATTTGTGAACTACAGATACATTGTGAAAAAGTGACCTTACCACAGTCCCCACCTCTGTGGTCTTTTTCTCCCCATCCCACTTCCATTCTCTTTTCCCCATAAAATAAGTGTGTGTTTAATTGTGTCATCCGCAGCCCAGAGGACTGTGAGGAAGTTGAAAGGAACCATGAACCAGCAGAGCTAACGAATGAGAAAGAAGGACCATGTATCAAGGCGATTCTGGCGAGATTTCCATCGAAGGGGACAAGGTTAGGGGCTGTGCCTCTGCTAGTCTTCATCTTTCTGTCTGGTGCTCCTAGAAGCAAATAAAGCACTAATGACACTTAATGTCTCTCCCAAGCTTCTCTTCCTCAGCCACCACTATCCACACATGTGTTTACTACAATTTGTTCCATTGAGATTTCCTCTAGGCTGCAGCCTCAGAGCTACCAGTGATTAATTCATTTAGCAAAATTTTTTTATGATGGTTTTGTTAGAGACTACAACAGTTTGCATAACATCATTTTATTCAAAGTCCTTTCCTTGTAACTTTGACGAAAAAAAAATGATTCCCGTTGGGACCATTGCCTTTGTGAACTCCACAAATTCTCCCCATGTGTGCATGGGTTTCTCTGGAACTCCAGTTTCACCCCACATCCCAGTGGCTGCATTAATGTGCTACTTCAAAAAGAGTAAGACCGCCGTAACCGGTTTGGCTTAGTGGATAGAGTGTTGGCCTGCAGACTGAAGGGTCCCAGGTTCGATTCTGGTCAAGGGCATGTACCTTGGTTGTGGGCACATCCCCAGTCGTGGGTGTGCAGGAGGCAGCTGATCGATGTTTCTAACTCTCTATCCCTCTTCCTTCCTCTCTGTAAAAAAAATTAATAAAATATATTTTTTTAAAAAGAGTAAGACAGGTTTATAGCCTTTATATGATAGTCTAGCTAAAGAGTGCAGGACATGGATGGAAAGCAGCAGAGTGACACATTCAAAGAGGTGGACAGGAAGAACAAAAGCACTGCTTGGTGAATGAAAGATCAAAGAGAAAGAGGGAAAAGACCAGCATTTGATAGAGAGGTAGGTGCCTGTTACAATGAGAAGCGTGGAAATCAATAAAGATTTATTGAGAACAAAGAGAGCACACCACATTCTCAATATTTATGGATGCAACACCAAAGAAAATAATATTGTGATATTATTGTATATTGATGTCAAAACAAAAATACCATATTTTGTGTTTAACATTCATAAAACATAAAACATCAATAAAACTCAATATTTATATTAACTTTAATTTAAAAATGCAAATATATTACAAAGTCTCAAGAAACAATGTAAAGATATAAAAGTAATATTATTATATTACTAGAGGCCTAGTGCACGAGATTCATGCACTGGGTGGGGGGGCAGTCCCTCAGCCTAGCCTGTGCCCTCTTGCAGTCTGGGACCCCTTGGGGGGATGTCTGTCTGCCGGCTTAGGCCCAATCTCCCCAGACATCCCGCTTGCAGTCTGGGGTTCTCAGTCCGGGTTCCTCATTCCTTACCACTCGACTGCAGTGGAGGCAGGAGAGGCTCCCGCCACTGCCACTGCACTCTCCAGCCATGAGCCCAGTTTCTGGCTGAGCAGCGCTCTCCCTGTGGGCATGCACTGACCACCAGGTGGCAGCTCCTGCATTGAGTGTCTCCCCCTGGTGGTCAGTGTGTGTCATAGTGACCGGTCATTCTACCGTTTGGTCAATTTGCATATTAGGCTTTTATTAGATAGGATATAAACTTTTAGCAAACACTGCACAGGTTGCTTCTTTTGCCTCCAGTCAATGCCCTCAGAGCGGTCACACTGATGTTGGCCAGGTCCAGCTTCAGCCACATCCAAGCCCTACTGAGCCTCCATGGTGGAACCAGTTCAGGTCCACTACCTCTGACTGTGAGCTGTGACAGTTTATATTTCACAGCCATCAACCTGGGAAGGGGAGGATAACTACATCCTCCATCTCATTCTTGGTGGGATTTCTCCTACATCAGGGGATTTTTCTCCCCAAGTCTGAGCTCCCCCTTTATTGAATGAGAGAAGGGGAGCAGAACCAGAACAGGGAAGGTGGTAGTAGCAGGAACTGAATAGTAATAGCAATTAGGAGGGTATATGGAGAGTCGTTTTGGGAACAGAGTTGATGATATTCAAGAAGGGGAAGGGTGTAGGGACATGAAGCTGAAGCAGGAAGGATGAATAAGGCTGTTGCCAGATGGCTGAATGTCTGGAAGAAACTGCAGGCACACACATATACACACACACACACAGATACATATTGATATTTTGATACTTAAAAATGGCAGGTTATACCAGAATATTGAAAGAGAATATTGAAATCACTAACTGCAATGCATTGAGGCAGAAAACTAGAAAATGCCAATGATTATTCGTGGCTTTAGATTTTAAGGAAACATATGAGAATGTAATATCTGATGGTCTCGAGACTAGAGAAGACAAGGTTGTAAGCTAGTGTGCATCTGATAACTTTTCTTCCAATCAAAGGAAGCTTTAAAAACAGTGAATTGTTGCCCATGATAATGATTTAAAAAACAATTTTTCTACAACAAAATAAAAAGATGAGGAGGAGAGGGAGCGAGAGAGAGATTATACAGGAGCAGGAGCACATAGTTAATTGACATTCAGATTCCTGAGCAAACCTGTAAATAGTACCATTCTCACAGGAATTAAATTCGTTGCACTGTGGGTAACTTTAGAATTCAAAGGTGCCACAGTTCCTCGCTCTGTGTTGATGGAACTGAGCGGCATTAACCTTTTCACTTGCACTAACAAAGACAAGTGAAGACAAGATGTGCTATGACTCCTGCACATCTATATTTTGGTTTTTGCCCGGGGCCCTCTACAATTACCCCGCACTTCAGACCTAATTTCTCTACATGTTTACCTACATTGTTTTTGCACTACACCTGCAACACCAAAATCTCATTAACTTTTTTTTCTTTTTGTTTTTTTTTCCAAAAGGAGGATTTATAAGAACATAGAAGAAATAATTATTCAGTGATAGAAAATTGAGCAAATCTTTGTAGCTTTTGCAAATATGTTGTCCCTCATCCAAAGTAAATGTTTTTTTTTCTTTACCCCATTCAGTATTATAAATAACACTCTACTGCTTCAATCAGAAACTCTTTTGTTCTCCAATTAATCAGACTTCCTATTTTTATGTGGAGATAAGGAAAGAAAATCAAATTGAAATTTAGAGCTTGATGAAGTTATTTTTAACAAAATAAATATTATTACTTACATGTTTATTTCATTTCCTTTTTAAATTAAAAATATATGTATAAATGTACACAAAATAAATTATGTATATATGAATACATAATATACTTACACTTTGTTTTATGAGCATAAAATATCAAACAACAATTTTGCATCAAGAATAATCTACTTTAGATATAGAAATACATGCCTGTCTTTGTACAGATCACAAATAATTTGATCACTATAGAGGGATAGAACGTTGTGTTTTAAGGCAATCTATAGAATGGGATTCTCTTGACTACAATGAGAAAAGATTAGTTAGCTAACTAAGTACAGGAGGAACAATCTTGTTTGGCTTTGGTTATATTTTCCCTTAACCATAGGAAGTTTGATAGCAGCCAAAAATATGCTTCTATAAAAGCCAGATAAAAATTAGCGTTAATGAACATTCAAGCTTCAGTAGAAAGAGTTGAATAATTATGTTTAGTTGTCCTATGCTAGTGCACACAGGGAAAGACAGCTAGTGTAATGAGGAGTCTGATAACTTCTTTTTTTAAAAATATGTTTTTATTGATTTCAGAGAGAAAGGGAAAGAGAGAAAGATAGAAACATCAATGATGAGAGAGAATCATTGATTGGCTGCCTCCTGCACGCCCCCTACTATGGATTGAGCCGGAAACCCGGTCATGTGCCCTTGACCGGAATCGAACCAGGGACCCTTCAGTCCGCAGGCCAATGCTCTATCTCCTGAGCCAAACTGGCGAGGGCTGATAATTTCTTTATATGATATGTGGTGGATTTATAAGAATGGGAATGCTTCTCTAGAAGAAGAAAGAATCTAGTAGAGGCCATGTACGCTGTTTTAAATAATTAAAGAATTTTCATGTTGGGGTGGGGCAAATAAAATAAGGACCAATGAGTCATGTATAAGCTTAATAAATGAAAGAACTGATTAAGAATAGATAGGAAAGACATATAATGTAATATCATGAAATAGAGAATTAAAATCTGGATGGCTATCTATCAGAGGTGTTTTTGCAATGATTTTCTGCGTGGACGTTGTAATGGACGTGACCTCTAGGATCACTTCTATCTCTAAATCTTATGATTTGCTCTCTGTTGACTATTATTCTAGTCATGAGAATACTTCTAAATTGCAGAGTATTTTCCAAGCCATATTTTTCAGAACACTAATTCTGGTGGATGTTAATAAATACTTTGTGAAGAAATAAAAAGACTCTGGTCAAATTAGTTTTGGGAACACTATTTACCATAATATGAATACATAATATACTTACACTTTGTTTTATGAGCATAAAATATCAAACAACAATTTTGCATCAAGAATAAGCTACTTTAGATTTGGAAATACATGCTTGTCTTTTTACAGATCACAAATAATTTGATCACTGTAGAGGGATAGAACGTTGTGTTTTAAGGCAATCTACAGAATGGGATTCTCTTAACTACAATGAGAAAAGTACACTCTATCCACTGAGCCAAACCGGTCAGGGCATACCATACCCACTTTTTTGAGAAAGAAAATGAAATGCACAGTTGCATTTTTTTTCACATTTGCAAAAGTCCTGAACAGCCTTCCATTAAAAACCCCCTTTAACTTGGAATAACTCAATATTTTTTTAACTTAATTGAATATAGAGCACTTTTATGGTACAACTAATTGCAACCTGAAGGAATAGTGTTCCTTGGAATATTAGTTTTGGAAACAGCAATTTAATACAAAAAAATAAAAGAAACCTTAAATTGATGCATAATGCATTTTGAACACATTTACAAATGTTTAATATACAAAGGAGAAATAGTGCATATAGAGAGATTATTTTTTCAAAAAGTTATTACGAAGTTCCCAAAACAACTACCTTTAATACAAGCCAATCATATATTTTAAATATTTTGTACACATTTTAAAATAGTGTCTATATTCTTCAATTAAATATTCAACTCATGAACCTAGTTTGGAGAATTGCTACTTTATTCTGTTGGTTGATTTTTAACTCTACAAATTATCTTTATTACATTTGTAAGAATTATTCACCTTTATACTTGTATCACTTTCCCTGTATTGTAAACTCATCTCTATGAAAGAATAAAGAGAAAAAGTATAATTTTAAAAATAATTCTATCAGCACTGTCATAAAGATGAAAATGGTGACACTATTGACACTAAATTGTTGTCTGGGAGACAGTGCCCCCATGTGATAGCTCAAAATTCCCACTCATTAAAATTGGTGTATAAATTGTGGTTTAGAGCTGTCAGTGCACAATACAGAATTTTTAAATATATTAAAGTTCACTAGTATAGAATTAGAATCACATTTTATTAATTTAATTGTGAACATATAATTTCAAAGCTGAACATGTCAGTCTCAAATGATGTAGATTAAATAATTTAGTGTTTCACTTATAATTTTATTATTTTCATTTCTGGTCTGCCCTTCTCTGGATCAGTTATCAGAGCTTATAAATATGTTCAAGTCATTTCATCTTAAACATAAATAAATAAATGAAAATAGAGTCCTTTCATATTTCTCCAGTAAATCTACAGATACTCATTTTCATCATTTTTTTAACTCCTAAGAGAATTTTTAACATTTATCAACCTTTGAAAAATAAAAGTATTGTTTCTATTAAACCAATCACATTTTCTATGTGCTATAATTCAAGAACTTGTGTTGAATTTTAATTATTTTTTATCCACTTGCCTGCTTTATTATTTGAATGCAAACACCACTCATAAAAAGGATGATTTTTAAATGTGTTTCTTATATCTCCCATTTCTAGCACAAAGTAATGCTTATTGAATGAATGAATGTATGATTGAAAAAAGAGCCATATCTCCAATGAATGCCCAGTATCTAGATTAGTCCTTGATACATTATTGGGTGTTCGTGTTTTTTAATTAAGTTTCTCAAAGTTAGGTTTCATCTATGATTCATTTTTTATACCATACTATCATCCCTATAATTCTGTTGTACATTTAATAGACATTCAATACTATTTTTGTAAGAATAAAAATAATATTATAATCTATCTCGTACTTCCACTCTTCATTATCTACTCATATTGAGACCCTGAAAACTGTTTTCTTTCATACCTTATTACAAAACATTCCATTTCAAAAGTCACAATAATCTCCAAGTTCTCAAAACCATTGCTATGCAGCATATAACAACTAACTATTCATGGCTTTCAT
Organism: Myotis brandtii; assembly: GCF_000412655.1. Taxonomy (NCBI): domain Eukaryota; kingdom Metazoa; phylum Chordata; class Mammalia; order Chiroptera; family Vespertilionidae; genus Myotis; species Myotis brandtii. The sequence continues at coordinate 2,485,821 of NW_005358943.1, read as the reverse complement.
AGAAACATGCCTTTCTGGTTCTTCTAACTTTCTGATCACACTATCTTTGTAGCTAGTCTTTCTTATTCTTTGGGTTTATTCATTTGTCTTGCTTTCTACATATCTTTGGAAATTTTATCAAACTCTAGATTTAAATGATAATTCTCTTTTCACTACCCTCCCACATTTTCGTCCCACAGGAGCTGCTACCTTTTTGTCTATGGTAAAGTGTAAGCTCTTAACTCAAAATGTTCAAAAGCAAAATGTCTAATATGTCTCCAGTATATTCTTCTGTTAGGCTTCTTGATTAATATAATCAGTAAAACATTCTTAAATCATTGTGGTTCTTAGGCCTTTTCATTATTTATTAATCCAACTAATATTTATTGAGTGCCTTCTATGTTCTAGGCACTGTTCTAGGTAAACAAAACAAGTCCTTGTCCTCGTGGAGTTATATGCTAATGGGGGAGACATGCAATGAACATATAAAGAAATAAACATAATAAATGAGATAAGGGCAAGTCCTATGGAGAAAAATTTAGCAGCTTAAGGGGGATAGGAAGTGATAATAGAGATTGACAATGTATTTGGCATAGTCAGGCAAGATATCTTGTAAGGTGATAGTTTAGCAGATATCTGAATGAATAATGGATGGAAGAATGTGGATATGTGGACATCTAGGGAAAGTTGTCTAGACAGAGGGAAGGGCAAGTACAAAGTCCTCCCCCAAATAAAACAAAAAACAAATACCTCCCCCAATTTTGATATGTAATAAGTTAGCAAGGAGGCAAAGTGGGAAAAGAAGTAAAATGAAATTTAAGAAGTAGAAGTGATATAAGATATGTAGGAATTTGTAGGCCAGTGTGAGGACTTTGGATTTTATTCTGATTGAAATGGGAATCCATCAATGGTGTTTTTTAGTGTTTTTTTTTTCTCTTTTAATCCTTACTTGAGGATATGTTTATTGATTTGAGAAAAAGGGGAAGCGGGAAGTTGGGGAGGGGAGAGAGAACATGAATGTAAGAATTTATATGAGAGAGAAACATTGATTGGTTGTCTTCCATATTAGCCCCAACCAGGGATCAAACCCTCAACCTAGGTATGTGCTCTAAGAATTGAACCGCAACCTTTTGGCATTCCAGTCAGTGCTCCAACCAAATGAGCCACCCCTCCAGGGCTGGTTATTTTGTTTGTTTGTTTGTTTGTTTGTTTTTGTTAGTTTGTTTTTTAACTGAAAGCAGTGAATCTTTGATGACATTATTCTTGGCACCATGAGGCATATTCTGGCCACAAGCCTTTTCACTGCTATTGTACCTATTCATAGGGCCAGTCGATGACTTTGAGCAGAGTTTTGATATGATGGTTCTAGTTTCTGGATTGAGAGTGAGAGTAAGCAGTGGGAAGATAAAATTAGAAGTTGTTTAGCAGTTACTGTGATAATCAAGGAATGATGTGATAGTGGTTCAAATGAGGGAGGTGGTGGTGGAGATGGTGAGGAGTGATCATCTTTTGAGCTTCAATGGAAAACAGAGCCCAAAGGATTTCTCTATCAAATCTGTTGCACAGCTTGAGAGAAAGAGTAAAGTAGAGACTGGTTCATTTTAGTCTTCAACAGCCAGAGAATGCAGTTAACATTTACTGAAGGTTCCTGCAGGAACAGCAGGCTAGGTGGCAGCCATGTGCAGTGTGAGATGATGGCTAAGTATCTATTGGATATTCAATAGATACTGGAGCCTATAGTTTAGTTCAGCACAAGGTTATGCAGTTGGGAGATGATTTTAAAAGCATGAGGCTGATTGATATCTCCTTTCTCTTCTATTACCTCAATCTTACTTCTGTAAAATTTCTTTTATCTGTTTTCATTTATGTCTTCTTCATTTCAGCTGCCATTATCCTAGTCTAAGATCTTGTGATCTCTTCTGAAAAATTCAAAAACTTGAACTAGTCTTTTTTCTCTGGTATCTTTCCATCTCCTATCTATCTTACCTATCTTATATTTTGTTGTTAATCTTCCTAAAGCATAGCTACTATGTCTCTCTTTTGCACAAAATCTTCACTGATTCCAATTTTCAAAATATCATCCTACCATCTTAATATTCTATAATTTATAACAAGCTGTATTATTTTCTATTTTCTTCCACATGCTATATGCTGTATCCAAGCTAATTCATTCATTGATTTGTAATCTGAGCTGAAACATATGTCCTCAAGTAGCTTATTTCTACATGTACAAATTCTACAGATACAGTATATTTTTCCTCAAACATCCTCTAGAAAAATTTTTCCTCACCTAACACTGAAAGAAATTTCTATTCATATAACCTTCACTGTACAATATTTTTGGCAATATAAATTATCTACCTTGTGTTATTCTTATTTGTGCATGTATGTGTTTGCACACCTGTGTGTTTCATCTATTCTAGTATATAGTATACTTCTTTATCTATTTATACTTTATGTTGCTTTAAGGTGGCACTAATTTGTCAAATAAGCTTCAAAGACGCTAGCATCATATTGTGCATATAATGGGCATTCCATAAATATTTTTAAATAAATGGTTCCATGCTTTGATTTGATC
>NW_005358943.1:2462187-2480898 GCF_000412655.1 Myotis brandtii | reverse complement strand
GCAGTATTGAAGGCAAAAGGTGGCCCAACGAAGTACTGATGGGGTGGTCATAATAATCTGGCCAGTCATAATAATCTGGCCACTCAGTGTGTGTATATATATATATATATATATCTGACATTCAAAGGCTGTTAAATTGCATTGTTTACCCATATCTTCAGAAAACCTGCTTCCCTATTTATAATGGTCTGGCCCTCTAGCAACTTCAGAGCAAAATTATAGTTAATTTGCCTACAAACATCAGATAATCATAATCTGGCCACTCAATATATATGTATATAGAAAGAGAGAGAGAGAGAGAGAGAGAGAGAGAGAGAGGAGTTGTCACAGAGCCACATTACACCTTATGTTATCCATTTTAAATAGCCAAAGCTACCGCTCTAGATGCAGTGGGATGAAGAAAAAAGGAAATGTTTGAACCATGTTTGAGATTAAAGTTTTAAAACTGTATAGAACTAAATATTCAATGACAAATACAAACAGTCTGGTTATAAAAATTTTCATAAAATTATAGAATCTGGTCACAATGTTATTAAGGAACCTACAACCCAGTGGGAAAGAGGATTAAGCTCAATGTAATTAGGGGTGACAGTTATTGTTAAATAATAAAACTATTCATGCTTATTTTCCAGTTAATTTAAATTTGACAATAAAATGGTTAAATGAAGGCTCTATTAGGAATTTACTGTGCAACACACTGAACTATGGAAATGCTAGCAAATTTGATATAGAATTAGGATAGGAAACAGAACAGGAACACCCTAATTCTATTGTCACTACCACAAGCAATGAATGGTCTTCAATTATATCTTATTTTCTGTATCATTCAGCTCAAGATTCAAGTACTTGGTGAACCCATTTGGTTAAAGTTAGGCCTAAGACCTATCTGTTGACCATATAAGGGATCTGCAGGAATATTTTTTCTTAGAATCTTTGAGGTTCATTTGTTTTTGTAGCAGAAGAACATAACATTTGAATTTACGGACCTACTGGGACCGTACTCAATGACACATAGTTTTCTAAAATGAAATCAGTTTGCTGTCAAAAAGGAAGAAGTAAAAAAATAAATTAAAAATGCCCACTATGTAGAATTAGGCTGGAAGAGGGGTGAAACAGACAGGGCATGCCAACATTACTAAACTCTAGGCAATAACTAATCTGTGTTGATATTTCAATTTATTTTTTTCATGTTGTCTAAACCTTCTCTCTAGCCTCAGGTTTACATTTAATTTTTACTTTACTTTACAGTCAGACAATTTTACCGTCAAATAAGTGAGACATATATGCTAATATCAACTATGGGTCAAATTTTATAATGGCATTCCATTTAGGGAAACTTCATTCTCTGAAAGTTTGATCATGTGTATATAGCGCATGGAGTGTTTGGGAGCTGAAAGTCCTAAGTACTTGATGATCTAAATACAGATTCCTCAGAGAATTATTCTTGCAGAGCTAAAGTTTTGCCAAAGAGTGAGTACAATCCAAGTAGTTAACTCCTTTAGGCCTTTAATTTTTATATTGACAAATTAATCCTTACATTTTTAATGAATCTCCATAATTTTCATAGCTTTTTTTTATACAGATCAGTCTCAAAGAGATTTGAGGTAACTTACTTTATATTTAACTTGGTTATCCCTGTAAATGCATTAAGTAGTGTTTAACCCAAATACATTATCTATCTTCTAACACTGTGTTAAAAGCCTACTATATATCTGTCATCATACATTGCAAACCTGGCTTTTTATTCCTTCAACATGAAGTTTCAGTATTGGTCTTGGGTGTGTCTTACATGCCACTTGATGGCAGTTGTTGCTGCAATCCATGATTAGCCAGGGATCGTCACAGAAACAGGCCTAATAGTGTGTGTGTGTGTGTGTGTGTGTGTGTGTGTGTGATGACAAAGAGAGAGCTTGAGAAAAAAAGCGAGAGATTTTAAGGAATTGAAGGGAGTGGCCCTCACTTGTGACAGGTGGCGCGTCCAAAATCTGCAGAGAGGGCTATGCTTGCAGGCTCAGGGGAGAGTTGATGTTGCAGAGGCAGAATTCCTCCGTTTTTTAAGGGAGTCATTCTTTTTCCTCTTAAAACCTCGAACTGATTGCCCCATCCAAATTATGGAAGGGAATCTACTTTATTCAAAGTCTACTGATTAAAATGTAATCTCATCTAAAAAATATCTTTACACCAATATTGAGACCAGTGTTTAGACAAATATCTGGGCACCGTGGCCTAGCTAAGTTGACACATAGAATTAAACATAAGAACCCTCCCCATAAAAGAAAATTGCCCAGAGAAATTCTCTCTGGAACCCCTTTAGGATATTAGCATATTAGGAGAGTCTTCATTCTGAATCCCGACTTTCTATGAAAAATTCACTAATATTTTTCTGTTTCTATTTCTTTACCTTTAAATTGTATAAAAATATGTCCTTTTAGAAATGTTATAAAGATAATATATATATTCAATGCGTGGAATTTAAAAATATTTAATCCCCACTGAGACTACCTTTGTACTCATTTCTTCCTTCACATTTCAACCACAATAATTTACCAAAATGTCCTGGACAACAAGAATAAAATAATTCATTCAAGCACATTTGTTTCATATAGTCTCCTTCCAACACCACAGAAATTATCACTAAAACATTCCGAAGGACATAAAGTATTTATTAAGAATAACTTACTTTGCATTCAAACTCTGTTACAGAAAAGAGCTAGGCAAAGGTATTTTTCCAAGACAAATGTATAAACTATACTATTTTGCAAAACATTCTCCCTTCTCTGTAGTATATTACTAAGTAAATATTTTATGAAGTGATTAAATTTGTGGTATGTTCTGAATTTGCTTGAAAAAATCTTATTTTCTTTCAAAACAGTACAACATACCACATTTGTACAGTAACAAGTTGTCAATGATATTTAGATAACACTTTGGTTATCCCTGTAAATTCATTAAGTAGTGTTTAACCCAAATAAATTTTCTATCTTTTAACACTGTGTTAAAAGCCTACTATATATCTATCATCCATACATTGCAAACCTGGCTTTTTATTCCTTCAACATGTAGTTGCAGTATTGGTCTTGGGTGTGTTTTACATGCCACTTGATGTCAGTTGTTGCTGCAATCCATGATTTTTCAACTTTGAAAATGTGTGCGGTAGGTGTAATTTGACTGGTGAAAGACTTGTTGCATTTGACAGAAAACTACAAATCTGCCCCAGGGACTGCTCTAAATCTGAGGAGTAAGTTTGTGATTTCCCAGGAGGTGCTTAGGGATATATTTTATAATGTTAGCGTGGCCTATTCCCAATTGGCTCATGTTTTGATGAATATAAGAGGCAGTACGCAGTGTAAGAAGAACACACTGATAAAAACTCAGTTTGGCTTCCTGTCTAGGCTCTGCCGCACTGTGAGTTTAGGTAAGTGAATACACCTTTCTAAGTATGTATTTTATAGTTTGTAAAAAGTGTGGGTAAAGGTGGTAGTGATGTTTGGAAAGGACCATGTCCAAATAGTCTTCCTGCTAGAGGATTATATTTTTTCTATTAGAATATTAGCTATTTCTGCTTTGGCTTGCCATATGGAGGTTTTGACCACTGTGCTCATATTTGGAGAGTCTTACATTTGTAAGAGATATTTTATCAGTGTCATCCTAACTAATAAAGACAGAATATGCAAATTAACCATCACTCCACAACAAAGATGGCGCTGCCCACAGCCAATAAAGAGGGAATATGCAAATTAATGCGACAAAGATGGCGGTGGCCGGGCCAGGACGCTTGTGTCGTCGCCATGGGGCAGGCATTCCACCCTGCCCTGGCTGCTCTGGGCCTCTGGGCAGTGTGCATGCGCAGGCACGGAGCGGCTGGGGTAGGGCAGGATGCCTGCTATGAGGGGAGTGCAGGGGGTGGAGGGAGCTACAGGAGGGCAGCAGGGACGGAGCGAAAGTGGATGGCAGCCGCTCTGGCCAGAGTGAAGGTGGAAGGAGGCGGCTCTGACCAGAGCAAAGGCGGAAGGCGGCTCCGGCCAGAGCAAAGGCCCAGGTTCCGGGTGCCAGAGGGAAGCCGGTGCAGGCAGCCAGGGGAAGGAAGGCCTATTCTTGCATGAATCTTCATGCATCAGGCTTCTAGTTTTAATATAAATGTAGCTACATTGGTACTTTGGGAAACTGTTTTTGCCCATATAAAATATTGGCATTATATATTAGTTTAGTATTAAAAATGTTGGTCTTAAATAAAATAAAATTCCCTTTCTCCACTTCATCTGAACATGGATAACGAACTTGATGGAATCAAGTTCCGCCTTCCGCCTTTGCTCTGGTCAGAGCCGCCTCCTTCCACCTTCACTCTGGCCAGAGCGGCTGCCATCCACTTTCGCTCCGTCCCTGCTGCCCTCCTGTAGCTCCCTCCACCCCCTGCACTCCCCTCATAGCAGGCATCCTGCCCTACCCCAGCCGCTCCGTGCCTGCGCATGCACACTGCCCAGAGGCCCAGAGCAGCCAGGGCAGGGTGGAATGCCTGCCCCATGGCGACGACACAAGCGTCCTGGCCCGGCCACCGCCATCTTTGTCGCATTAAAGAGGTTTGGTCAATAATATTGCTCTTCTAGCTCTCTCATACCCACAATTGCACATACATTCAGAAAAGATGTCTTAGATTGTATCACTTCAAAATATGACCATATCAATTGTCTTCTAATTATGAAGTAATCACTTTGCTTGTACTCTGTTTACATACTCTCAATTATTTATTGTAACATTCATTTATTCTTTTACTCATTCATTTATTTAGGGTCTTTGATTCTTAGGAATCCTTAAGGTACATTTGTTTTTATAAATTCCTATCATGTCAACATTCTTAAATTATGTATCAAATTGATTTCCTCAAACAAATTTTGAATCAAATTATTTTTAATCTGTTTTATAGAGGAATATTAACATAATATAAATTTACTTACTTTACATGTACAAATCAGTAAATTTTGAACAATATGCATTGCTGTTTCATCAACAAAATCATGATATACTATCCCCCAAAGCTTAACTCATGCTCCCTTGTGATCAATCTTGTCCTCCCAACCCTTATCATTTACAACCATTGATATGCCATCTATCATTATAATTTTTCTAGAACTTTATATAGATATAATCCATGCAATATGAGGCCTTTATGTAGGTTTTTGTCAATTAACAGTTTTGAGATTCATCATGATGTCAGGTATCAGTAACTAGTGATTAATCTAGGTCATTAATATTTCAATATACATCAAAGAATAAGCTTACCAATTAAAAACTAAACTTCCTAAGAGTTAAGTTTGCATTGAATCTATGGGGCAAATTGAAGATAATTGACATTTTAATATCTTCCAATTTATGAATATAGAATTTATATCCACTTATTTAAATTTTCTTTAATATCTATCAGTAATGAATTATAATATTTAGTGTCTTGGACTTGCAATTGTGCTATTAAAATTACCCCCTAAGAATTTTATTATATTTTATGTTATTGTACATGGTGAATTTTTATTTCATTTTTCATTTATTCACTGAAATTATATAAAATATAGTCTAATTTTGCATATAGAATGTGTTTACTGTCTCATTGCTAAATTCACTGGGAAGGCAGTTGTGGGTGATCAGGCTGATGGGAGGTGGGGACGTTGGGGATAAGCAGACCAGCAGGGGGGCCAGTTGGGGCGAGCAGGCCATCAGTGGGGGTCAGTTGGAGGTGATCAGGACAGCAGGGAAGGAAATTTGGAGTGAGCAGGCCAGCAGGGGGGCAGTTGGGGGTGATCAGGCTGGTGGGGGGGCATTTGGGGGGGAGCAGGCTGGCGGCAGGGGGCAGTTGGGGGCGAGCAGGCCGGCAGGCAGAGGGGTTAGTGGCAGTGTGGAGAGGGTGCAGGCCGGGCTGAGGGACAACCCCCCCCATGCATGAATTCCATGCACCAGGCCACTAGTCTATTAATAAAGATATATTATTTATTTCCCGTTTGTATGCTTTTATTTTTTCTTTCTTGATTGACCTGATGAGAATCTTTACTACAATTTTCTCTACATATGATGGCAATTAATTTATTATCTTTTGTATGATCTTACAGAAAAATATTGTATCATTCAGATGTTCAGATGTACAGATGTCCTTACTCAAACTAGTTTGCTAAGAGTATTTTTTAAAACATGAATGGATTTTGAATTTTGGTTAATGCTCTTTCTGCATTTATTCTGAATCTGTTGAGATGGTTATATATTTTTCATTTTTTAGTCTAGTAATAGAGTAAATTACAATGCTTGACTTTTGAATGCTTAACCATCCTTGCATTCCAAAAATAAACTTAACTTGGTTATAATGTATGATCCTTTTTATATATACCTGAATTGAATTTGCTAATTTGAGATAAGTATTTTAGAATCTATGTTCATAAATATTTGTCTGCAATATTTTGTAATCACAATTTCTAATTTTATTAGATTAATGCTCCTTCATAAAATAAGCTAGAAAGTATACCCTCTTTTTCTTTTTTTAATTTCCCAGGAGAGGTTGTGGAATTATATTACTTTTTAAAATGATTGTTAGAACTCACCAGTGAAATTCTATAGGCTTAGACTTTCTTTGTGGATAGGCTTTTAACTGCAAATTCAATTACTTTTAAATATGTAGGGTTATTTATGTTATTTTATTTTAAATGATTTAATTTGGTAGTTAGGTTATTTTGAGGTCCTTGCTTATTTTATCTCAGCCATTAAATTGGCATAAAGTTGTTCAAATATTTCATTATTATTATTTTAATATGGTGATCATTTTAAAATTGATATTGGTCACTTGTGGATTCCTTTATTTTTTTTCATTAGTTTACAGGATATTTTTAAATTTTATTAAACTTAAAAAGATCAACTTGGGCTTCTTTGACTTGTTTGTTTTGTTGTTGTTTTTTCTATTTCATTTATTTTTACTTGTGTCCCTGCTAGTTCTTTCTTTCTGATTATTTTTGGATTAATTTTTCCTTTCTTACTTTATAGTCACTTATGCAAAATCATAGGTCAATGATGTGAGAACTTTATTGTTTTAAATGTTTTAAAAATTTCCTTCAAAGGTGCTTTGGCTTCATCCCACACATTGAAAATGCTATACGTTCATTTTTATTCAATTAAATATATTGTTTAATTTCCCTTATGATGTCCTCATTGGCCAATTGGTTATTTAGAATGCATTGTTTAATTCTCAAATATTTGATTTCTAGATAATGTTTGTTATTGATTCTAGTTTAATTTTTCTGGGGTCAGAAAATATACTTTGCACAGATTTTTCCCTTTTAAACTTATAACTATTTTTAATACTCAGGCTGCATGTATGTTGCATTTGCATTAGAAAATAATGTGCATTCTGCTATTTCATGGAGTGTTCTATAAATAATGACTCATGTGTTCAAGACTATTGTGCTATTGAATTATATTTTATCCTACTGATTTTCTGTCTAATCATAATTCTCTGAATTACTCAGAAAGAAATGTTGAACATCTCCAACTCTAATTTTGGATTTATTTATTTTTCTTTCAGTTTTACAAGATTTTGCTTTGTGTTTTGAAACTCATTTACCAAGTACCTACATCCTTATGGCAGTTTCATACTCTGGATAAATGAACCTTTTATCATTATAAGGTTTTTGTCTTTATCTCTTTTATTCTTCCGTTGACATCTACTTGTTATGATATTTATGCCACAACTCCAGCTATCTTATAATTAGTATTAACAAAGTGCATCCCTTTTCCTTTTAATCTACCTGTGTCTTTATACATAAAGTGGCTTTACATTTTGTTGTTGATGTTAGACATCATATGATCATATCTCACCTTTTTATTCAAGATTTTTAAGGTTTCTTCTGAGACTCTTGTATTATTTTTTTTTCTCTGGTTGATGGGAGATGCAAATTCATAATTCCTCTCATAGATGCCCAAAGAAGGACTAAGCCAGATATTAAAGTGAACACTTCTGCTCGCTTTTGGAGCTTTCGTTATCTCTCCCTGGTACATATTCTTCAGTACTATGTTCACCAATTACAGTCAATCCCTTTTCCTTTTAATCTACCTGTGTCTTTATACATAAAGTGGCTTTACATTTTGTTGTTGATGTTAGACATCATATGATCATATCTCACCTTTTTATTCAAGATTTTTAAGGTTTCTTCTGAGACTCTTGTATTATTATTTTTTTTCCTCTGGTTGATGGTAGATGCAAATTCATAATTCCTCTCATAGATGCCCAAAGAAGGACTAAGCCAGATATTAAAGTGAACACTTCTGCTTGCTTTTGGAGCTTTCGTTATCTCTCCCTGGTACATATTCTTCAGTACTATGTTCACCAATTACAGTCATTTTGGCCTTCCCAATTTTCAATCTGTCTCTCCAACTCAGAGAGTCCCTTGGGGTCTGTTTGGAATCCTCTTCCTTACAGTGGTGATTGAAAATTGCCTCGGGCAAGAAGCTGGGACAATCAAAATACTCACCTCATTTGTTTCCCTTCTCTCAGGGATCATCATCTCATACAGCTTATTTCCAAGTTTGAAGATTGTCATTTGATATATTTTGTTTCATTGTTTTGGGAGATGGGAAGGTAAATCAAGTCTCTTACTCTATCATGGCTGGAGGCAGAAATAACATACAAGTAATTTTGAATGTATTTTTAAAATATAATTATATTTTTACAGAATTATTTTTCTTGTACATTACCCACAACAGTAAGCATAAAGGAATGTAGTACTTATTTTAGAAGTTACATTGGTAGGCCATATTACCATAGATTTATTCAGAGAGCATAATACTTGTCCAAATAACTATACATTACTTTTGTACAAATTTAATTCACAATATCTTTTGAAGTGTCTTGTGCATTCCATTGTTCTAGTGATTTATGAAACCAATATACAGAATCTATAATTGCAAAGAGTCTTTTGAAGTTTTAATTTAATATTTTAAAAATTTGTTGATTAGTTAATATTATCATTCTGATTTAAAAAATAGCATCGGTATAGGAATCATTATGTCAGGCTTTTAAATTAATAAATAGTTCAGAAATATATAATAATATGGATAATTATAGCATCCAAAAGTGATTTATTTTTTCACAGAACGGTCTTTCTTAGATAGATTTATTTATATTCATTCATTCATTCTCCAATCACCATTTTTGTTTGTCTACTATATAGTACAGAGCCCTAGAAAAAGATAAGAATACTATAATTTCTAAAATTTAAATTATAATACACCTTCACCTTTCCATTTTAAACATATTGGTATTGTTACCATTGTAATTAACTAGTTATTAAGTAATAAGCAAAAGGGAGGCCAGACATTATATGCATGGTATTTGGGCAGCTTCACCAAGAAGCTGTGATTTCAAACTCCCCAGGGAACCACCAGTCCATTCCCTGCAGATCACTGCGGGGAGGGGTCCACAAATGGAATATGGACACATGCACAATAAAGTTGGGGTGATGTAGGGAAAACACTCATTTTCTAATCTATTCTGAAATCAAAGATTATTGGAAAGAGGAGGTGGAGCCACCACAAGCACATGAACTCTTAGAAGATTTAAATCCACAGACAAAGAAATTCTCCCTCTCTTGTTTCTCTGGCTTTGTTCCTGCTTCCTTACTCTTGTCTGTTCCCTCCTTAGCCATGTGGCCTTAGAATGCGAACCCCACAAACAAGGGACTATAGCTGAAACCACAAACTAAACTGGCCTGATGCTGGACTGGGCTGTGCAAATTTTGGAACGGAAACTCTGGGCATTGGCTTTAATCCTAGCTCTGCTAAAGACACAGCTGGACTTTTTCCTTGAAGGGACAGATGGAGATGAGATTCTGGAAACTTGGAAACTTTAATTTCACGCAAATAAATGAAAGGGTTAGCTACCTACCTTAACTAGGCAGTTTAGGTTAGGAATACAAAGGGGTCTATAGGAGAGGAATACATACGGAAACTCTGGGCATTGGCTTTAATCCTAGCTCTGCTAAAGACACAGCTGGACTTTTTCCTTGAAGGGACAGATGGAGATGAGATTCTGGAAACTTGGAAACTTTAATTTCACGCAAATAAATGAAAGGGTTAGCTACCTACCTTAACTAGGCAGTTTAGGTTAGGAATACAAAGGGGTCTATAGGAGAGGAATGCATAATGGAGACTTGAAGACGCCAGGGTTTTTATCATACTTGTACAGAGAGTAGAGAAATGGAATAGGCAAATAGAAATATATCTGGCCAGTGCAATTAAAGACAGTCATAGCCCTAGCTGTTTTGGCTCAGTGGATAGAGCGTCGGACTGAGGACTGAAGGGTCTCAGGTTCGATTCCTGTCAAGGGCAATGCCCAGGTTTGCGGGCTCAATACCCAGTTGGGGGCGTTCGGACTGAGGACTGAAGGGTCTCAGGTTCAATTCCTGTCAAGGGCACATGCCCAGGTTGCGGGCTCAATACCCAGTTGGGGGCGTGCAGGAGGCAGCCAGTCAATGATTCTCTCTCATCATTGATGTTTCTATCTCTCTCTCCCTCTCACTTCCTATCTGAAATCAATAAAATATATATTTTAAAGACAGTCATAAACCAAAAGGCATCTCAGCCATGAGTAATTAAAGTGACCATAAGTTAGGCCAAACGTAGCCCTGACCTGAGTAGCTGGGAGGGCTATAAGATAAGGCCTTCTCTGCCAACACAACTGGGAGAGCTATAAGATAAATCAACGGTGACTCCAACCAACAAGATAAGGGGGCGAGAAAATGGGGACACCACGTGGGCTTTGAGCTTTGAAAACTAACTCTATATAACAAAACGACCAATAAGAAGAGGTCAGATTCAGACAAAGAACTGCAGCCTATTTAATGCCTCAAAACAAAGAAATCAGCTGTCACCCTTCTCAGGGGCCCCTCTGTCTGTCCAGGAGGGACAGAGTCTTTGGCTTAAAATTAGGTTTTAGAGGTAGTGTCTGCTTGCAATAAAGTTTCTGCTTGCAATAAAGTTTCTGTACTTTTCACCTATCACCTTTCGTCCGGGGCTTCATTCTTCAAAACCATCTAGACAAGAACCCAGGAATTCAGGGTGCTCCAGTTCAATTTTCCGCATTTCATAAATAGCACTCACTCTCCCATGTGAATCTCAAAAAATTCCTTTTCCTGTGGCATTGCAAGAAGCCCTCTTCCACCAGCAACAAGTGGGGACATGGAGAACAGCCCACCAATAACAGTATCATCAGTGATCTTGGTAGCCCCATGAAACTTGAAAATAATGAAAAGATTGTGAAGGTCTAAGTCAGGGGTCCTCAAACTTTTTAAACAGGGGGCCAGTTCACTGTCCCTCAGACCGTTGGAGGGCCGGACTATAGTTTTAAGAAAAAAACTATGAACAAATTCCTATGCACACTGCACATATCTTATTTTGAAGTAAAAAAACAAAACGGGAACAAATACAATATTTGTATTTGCATGTGGCCTGCGGGCGGTCGTTTGAGGACTCCTGGTCTAAGTCTTCCTTTTCCTGTCTACATGGCTGAATCTGATTTCGGACTTCATTAGCTTAGCAGCATGTTGGAAAGTTTTGGAGTCCTATGGTCATCCTATTATATGAAATATTTTAAATTCTTCCACTTCTAACTGTGGACTTAACCAATAATGGTCAGAGGTAATACCAAGGTTAAATGTTGCCAGTAGAAAGTCAGACTAACAGCATTTATGTTAGACACTCAGGAACTGTCCCTTTGCATTGGAACACTGATCATATTTGAGAGGCGTGCTCTGGATGTGTGTGACAGCCCGGTTCTGCTAGGAAGCCAGTTTGAAAAGTAGGTGGATTAAAGGGCCATCTCAAGTGAATTCTTCAACTGCCATTTTTTTTTTAATCCAAGGGCGGTGGATGTAGAGATTAATTTTCTAATTGCCCATAGTTAATATTTCATAGCTGTTCATAGTTCTTCAAAGTTATTTTTTAATTTATAAAAAGATCTTTTCTCAGAAATAAATTCTGCCTCTGTCCTCAGAACATCTCTATCTAGTCTTGACATTCTTCCTAATTATGACTCCTTAATCTCCTTTCCCCTGCTCTTTGAAACATAATAGAGAAATCTCTTAATCTGGGTTTCATCTGGGATCCTGTTCTCTTTTTAAACCCTATTATATACCACTAGGTCTACTTGAGGCTCTAGGAGAGTCACAAAATAATAGCCATTTTTTTTCATCACCTCCACGGCAAGTACAGTATATGTTTATTTTCTATGTAGGGGTGTCATGGCTTGAGGAAGTTTCTGTTAGAATTCAAAAATGAAACATAAAATTTCAGGGTTTTTTAAAATTACATTTTTGGTTCTGCTATAGCTTAACAATACCCCAAAATTTAATACTTTCATTGTGTGCTACTATATGTCAGGCATTGTGCTCAGTCTGGGGATATAATAGTGAACAAACTGTATATACTTAGGTACATAGTTCATTTAGTAAATGTTGAAATAAAAAATGTGAATGCAGGAACAAGGTATTTATGAAAAATTGGTATCAGTGATATTGTGGAAAAACCTAGTTTCTGTTCTGCTCCACATAAGTGCACTTTAAATAATAGCACTTAAAAGAATAACATATGGAATATCTAAATTTAAAAAATAATGTCTCTTGGCAGAGCCTCTACAATTTAACTGATGTGTGATATTTGTGAAAGCAAGAGTATTTTTTCCTATATTAATGCTTTTATCAACATAAGGTTAATAAAATTTCAGAATTAAAATATTTCAACTTGAAGCAACTGAAAAATTTGGTATTATAAAAAGGTTACTGGCACTGGCTTTGTAAGATCAATGGTGTGGTTGAAGTACCCTGCTATACCTCTAGTTAAGTACAATAATGTAAAGGTCCTGGAAAAAAAATTGATGTATCCGAGATGTTACTCAGAATGTAATCTTATGCTATTTTTGCAAGCTGATTTCATCATACTCAGAAGGATTTATCAAGATGCTTACCTGTTGTGAAATTCAACATGATTTCTTGAGGGTGCAATCTAAGGCTGAGTTATATCATCTCCTCTTAGCTTTGCTATATCAATGCCTATGTGATTGTAATTCTTTCTGGACCACTCTTATTCAGTGGTTGCTGTACAAACTGTGGGACAAAACAAATTCATGTCATGCTCCCAGGCTACTGTGTGTCATATGTATTTACCAAGAGTTTCAAAAAAGAGCACATTTTTATGTATAAACTCTTTTTATCTTAAGCCTTAAATAAAATTTTCATTTTGGGCTGATTTACACAAGTGGGTCAAATAGATTGACCCAAAGTTTTCTTCCATCAAATGTATTCAGCTCCTTTCATCCTCCATATTCTTCCATTCCTCATCTCTACTGGCTCTCTTTGCTTCTCTCTTCGATAATCTCCCTCACTCTGTCCCTCTGCATAGAACTAGGCTACTTTGAAACACACCTTTTCCTTCTGGTATCTTTTATCTTTTTCTTTCTCACAGTTCTTTTCTGTTACATTTTGAGTAAGTTTCAGGGAAATTTTTATTTGTTGCAGAACTCTAAATAGACCTGACCATGGTATACAGTCTCTCAGCATAAGTACATAGAGTAGAAAATGTGAATGCCCAGTCCAGGAGTGCAGGGTGGGGTTGTTAAAAGTGAAGGGATTGGTCAGTAGTTTTGTGAGATAGCAGATATAAGCTTTATTCGCATGGAATAAATCTATGTCAATGGTTTTCTTCAGCCTCTTGCAATCCATTTAAAATACACACCTCAATGTGGCATGACTGCCTCCATTCCACTGCTTACCTTTTCTTAACATGGCTACATACTTCCTCATTCATTTGTGCTTGAGGTCAATGACCCAGATATTCTTCTTCTTCCTTCTGGCAATGTGTATTTTTTTCTCTTATGCTACTATCAGTTTTATATCCTTATTGATTTTCCATCCCCATTGTTGACAAAGTGTTTTATAAGAATGACTATATTAATCATATTTCAAAAAATTTAATATTCTATCTTGTGGTCCAAACATCTTAATTTGGCCTCTGGGCTCACTCTTGACTTCCATATCAAACAATGACATTGGGAACTTAAAGGGAAATCCTAAATGATAAGGTATAAAACAATTAACTTTTTGGTATCACCATCTCATTTATTGCGATTTATTTTGTAATTATTACTTAGGGAAGGGAGGGGGGTCTACCATTGCTTCATGCCACCTTTAACCGCAGCAGTGGGTTTAAAGAGGAATTCAGACTTCAGACTTCCCCCAGGCTGAGGGACGTCTCCTTTCACAATAGGACACTTCTATCTGGTGGCATTAACCATAAAAGCCCCCATTTCAAGTCTATGATATGCTGAAGGACAACGGCTCATTTCATTTCTTATCAAGAAATCCGGCACATCAGTCATATTCCACGAATCCAATGACATTTCAGAAAATTCATTTGAACCAAAAGTGAGGTTTCCTGTCTGCATACTCCAATTAGTTTAAAAGTGGTTTCTGATGAAAATTTTCAAAATAACTAAGTGGTACGTTTAAAAATTCATATTTGTATGTGTATATGTTATCAGCTCGTACTTCACACACACATATATACAAGCACTGATATACCCACAATCACCCATTACACACACACACACACACACACGCCAATAGCTACCTATCCTGCCAAGCAGTATAACCCTTAATTGTAGTGTTCAGCATTAATAGTAAAATACTTAAATACTTAAGATCTTTCCTCCCTCCTTTTTTTTTTTATCCTGTTACCCAGAGTATTCCAGTGGGAGGGAGCTCACTCGTTTGCTCCCTAAGTACACAAAATTAGCTGCTTATCGGTTGATCTTCCTACATGATCCTTTAAAAATCCTTTGTGTGTGTGTGTACAGGCACTTATGCAGCGTCTAAGGCCGCTTTTGCCTCTAGAGGAAGCCTGGACAAGCCACCCCCAGCCTTTTTCTTACCCACTCACAGGGGGCTAAGGCCTAATTAAATTGCTCTCAGAGACAAGAAGGGATGGATTTTCTTCTTCCCATCTCCCTTGTCACCCATTTAACTCAGCTGACATTCACTGACTCCTTTTTACTTATGTTCAAAAAAAAAAAGAAAGAAAGAAAAGAAAACACACACACACACACACACACACACACACACACACTCAAAAGCCCCATAAAGACAGGATTTAGAGAGAGGGAGCAGTAGGGAGGGGCGGTGTTCGTGGATAAACTCTTAATCTGGTTACTCCCTGTGATTTATAATTTCAGAAACAAACAATAGGAACAAGGCTGAGCGAAAGTGCTGGAGGAGAGGTCTGATTTCTCTCCCTGACTTAATTTCATTCCATTAAACTAACAATGAAAAAGACAGAAACACACACACACACACACACACACACACACACACACACACACACACACACATTAGGGCTCTTGGTCACACCCCCCCCCTCCTTTTTTTTCCTGGGCTCAGATTAATGAGGGATGTTTGGGAAGCGGGATGAGCAGAGCCTGTGAATGGAGCTCTGCCCAGGAGGGGCAGAGGGAGCTGCAGCCACTCTGGCCGGCCTGCTATTGATCGGACCACAGGTCGCCCAGGAGCGGCTGCTGGGGCTGCCTTTCCGAAGCCGGGGCTCTGGGAGCGCCCTAAGAGCTTTGGCCAGACCAGACCACGGGAGCCCTGCGCCAGTCAAGCTCCAGTAAGGGCCTAGGAAGAGTCAGGCAATTAGCCTTTGAAGGTCATGGCAAGTTCCCTCCCCCTCTTCTCTCTGTTCACCACGGTCTCCAGCCTTCTCTCCCTCCTCCTCCTTTCTTCATCACCCATAGTCCAAACACATCTGAGGAATCCATTCAATTAAGTCTCTCTGGGCTCCAGCTGGCTCCTGAGTGAAAGGTCAGTGGAGTTCAGGAGGGAGAAAAAGACGCAAGTTTGAGCCTGAGCTTGTGGCTGCCTCTGACCCTGCCTCTCCTCTGCCTCCGCCCTCCCCATACCTGGCCCGCACGCCCCACTTCCTTCTACCTGCTCTCTTTAATGATACCCGGTGGTGATGGTCAATCACCGCCCAGCAGTGCGAGATGCCCTGAAGCAACATTGCGGTAGGGAGGGATCGATCAGGGTGGTGTGGGTTTTTTTAGAGGATAATGATAACCTGTGGACATCACGTCCGTGTGCTGGCTGGGCTTCTTGGAGGCTGATCACTGTTGGCCTGGGCTACTCCAGCTGCTGGGAGGGGCTGGCGAGTCCTTGGTATTCTTCCCTCACCGCATTGCATTTTGTCTTGCGTCAAAGAGACCTAATTAGACAGAGGGATACTCTGCTGCCTTGCCTTTTTGCTGTCCCGCTTGGCTCCAGAAATAGAAGAGAAAAAGTAAAGATGACGGATCCTATTTTTGCAAAGTGTATGCTTCAATTTAACAACAAGCAGCCTATCTAAATATCTATGGGAACATTTAAGAAAAATACTTCAGGAGATTTTGTTTGACAGATTCAGCTAGGTATATACAAGAATAGGTTATTAAAAATCATGTTATGACTGTACAGTTTAAATGTTAAATATTGACACAATAATTAAATGAAGCAATGGAATAAAAAGTAGCTTAGAAAGATAAAGTTGATGGGAATTTTATAATACACCTTTACATGCACTGATGCCCCACAAATATGTATTATTTGTTTTCACTCTTTTTTTATTTTTTCAAGGGAAGATAATGACCTTAGAATAATTGCAGTTGATTATTATTAACTGCTAAATATTTATTTGAAATAATGTGGGAACTCACGTGAACACTGGGTTATGCAAGGTGATAATCATTGATACCAAGTTGAACAAGGTGTGGTCTTTCCCTCACAGGACTTAGAATCTGTCACAATTAAATATTTAAGCATTAATATTTTATATTGTGTTGTCATATATTATTTTTAAAACTTGGTGATCTTATTGCATCCATACACTTTTATTTATTTATTTTTATATTCTCAAAGTTCTATACTTTCCTGTTTTCCTAAAGTGGTGATACAGACTCTAGTACAACTAATATCTTACATACAATCAGAATTTTTTTGTTGTCACATTATTTTTTGCATCATTTGATGACTCAAACTACATTTCTTATATTCCTATTAAATTATTTGATGATGCTTTTAATTTTGTTTCATACTTAGGTGAGCAATCCTGTGATAAACATAAGTTTGGTATGAAATCAAAGAAGCAATATTAAAAACAATGAATATACTTTCAGGAAAGTTTCTGAGATCTGTTAAAATCTGTTAGAAAGAAGAATTGTAGAAAAAGAATCATTTCTTTTTGATAGATTTTATGACTACAGAGATAAAACTCTGAAAAACATTTTATATAGTTGATGAATGATATTTTTCTTTTACAACAGAATATTATGCATTTTGAAATATGTATGAGGGGTGAAAAGTGTGTTTCGCTAAATTAAGACTGAGTATGGTGGCAAAGAGGTAAAAAGAAAAAAATTATACTAAAAAAAATCCCCAAAAAACAAAAAAGGAAGAACAGAAAGCCAACCTGAAATTGATAATAGAAGGTGGTACTTTGTGTTCTGGGTACAAAAAAAAAAAGTTAGCAAACATACTAGAGATATATAACAGTGCAGGATTTTTCAAAGTGATAGGTTATAATATAAAATACTAGAGGCCCAGTGCATGAAATTCGTGCACTGGAGGGGGTGTCCCTTAGCCCAGGCTGCACCCTCTCAAAACTGGGACCCCTGGAGAGATGTCTGACTGCCGGTTTAGGCCCGATCCTGCAGGGCAATCGGACATCCCTCTCACAATCCAGGACTGCTGGCTCCTAACCACTTGCCTGCCTGCCTGCCTGATTGCCCCTAACCGCTTCTGCCTGCCAGCCTGATCGCCCCCTAACCACTCCCCTGCCGGCCTGATTAATGCCTAACTGCTCCCCTGCTGGCCCGATCGCCCCCAACTGCCCTCCCCTGCTGGCTGGGTCTCCCCCAGCTGCCCTCCCCAGGGAGGGTCTGGGGTGCAGATGAATGGGATTCCTGGCTGGCATGCCGCTGACAGTAAGCTGACCAATGGCCAGTTCCACAAGGAATGGGGCTTCCTCTTCCCTCCTTCCTCCTGTCAGGGTCCGGGGTGCAGGTGAATGGGATTCTTGGCTGGCAGGCCGCTGACAGCAAGCTCTCCAAAGGCGGATTCTGCAAGAAATGGGGCTCCCTCCTCCCTACTGTCAGGGTCTGGTTTGAAGGCTGGCCACGCCCCCAATTGCATGAGACCCAGAATTTCGCTGCGCCAGGCCAGGGCCCACAGCTCCCTCCCGCCTCCACTCCCACTCCCTCAGCTCCGTAGCCTGCTGTTCTGTCATCCATCTGGTCGTTTAGGTCATGACGGCACCTGGCTTTTTATATATAGGACTAGGGGCCCGGTGCACAAAAATTTGTGCACTGGGGAGGGCGTTCCCTCAGCCCAGCTTGCCCCCTATCACATACTGGGAGCCCTAGGGGATGTCCTACTACCTGCTCCCTGCTCCCTTGGGGAGTGGGCCTAAGCCACAGTCTGGCCACCCTTTGTGGGAGTCGAACGGGCTGATCAGGGGAAGGCACCAGCCCCATCACCGCACTGTTGCAGCCACTGCAAGTCAACAATTGCTGGCTGGCTCCACCCTGGTTCCCCGCCTCTGCCGCCATCAACAATCCTTGGCTGGCTCCTCCCTGGCCCAGGCCTAAAGCCTCTGCTGGAGGCTTTAGGC
>NW_005358943.1:2413921-2461817 GCF_000412655.1 Myotis brandtii | reverse complement strand
GATCGCTGGCTGGCTCCTCCCTGACCCAGGCCTAAAGCCTCAGTCTGTGGCTTGGAGCCGACATATGCAAATTAGCCGCCATCTTGGTTGTCAGTTAATTTGCATATACTCACTGATTAGCCAATGAAAAGGGTAGCGGTCTTACGCCAATTACCATGTTTCTCTTTTATTAGTGTAGATAACACATAGATTTTATAATTCAACTCAGAAAACCATTTTCTTCAGGAGCCAAGAAAATTTAGCCCTCAATTGTGGTTCATCTTAAACCAAGTATAACCCTTAGGCTACGTTGATATGTGTCTGTGTGTGTGTGTGTGTGCATTTGTGCATACACATTTTCCAACCAAGACACAGAAAACAGTATGACTTGCCTCCTTGGGCATATAAAATAAATAAATAAATAAATAAATAAATAAACAATAAACAAACAAACAGAAAAACTTGATATCATACATGGAAAAGCTCAATTAAAAATAATTTAAAAGTGCCAGCATATAAGAAATGCTTTACAAATTTTAACAAAGGTTATGATGATTGTTATTATTTCTTACAGGATTTAGCATGAAGCTTAAAAGTCCTTTTTAGGTCCTTTTATCTACATTATGTAACATACTGTAGACCAGGGGTCCTCAAACTTTTTAAACAGGGGGCCAGTTCACTGTCCCTCAGACCGTTGGAGGGCCGGACTATAGTTTAAAAAAAAACTATGAACAAATTCCTATGCACACTGCACATATCTTATTTTGAAGTAAAAAAACAAAACGGGAACAAATACAATATTTGTATTTGCATGTGGCCCGCGGGCCATAGTTTGAGGACCCCTGCTCTAGACAAAGTGCAAGAGTGGGTGCAAGTTGACAGGAGCTAATTGGGGAAAGATGGAATGAGGGTGAAGATGGTTGAAATGGAAAGAAGTGGGTGGACTTGAGAGATACCTCAGAGTTAAAATCAACAAGGGCTGTTCAATTGCATACGGGGGTTAGGATGTGCCAAGAATGATAAAGTCAATAGCCTTATAATGACATGCTAATACAGTAAGAAATTTCCTTATTTTGCTTACCCAGCCGCACATCTGTTCTTACTCTAAAACCTTGTTGGTTTCTTCCCATAATAAATGGACATCAGTGGAACTATAAGACCAAAAGAGGCACCAGGTATAAAAGAATGAAGTATTTGGTCACATGTAGCAAATACTGGAGACTGCCTTTACCTGAATTTTGGCTTTTTGGTGTCAGTGCGTGAAGAAGGCATCATAACTGGGCAGAAAGCAGGGGTATAAGACAGAGACAAAGAAACATTTAATAAAATTTAAAGACTTAATTTATTTTAAAAAATAAATGAGTACATGAGCTAATTAAAAACAAAGTGCTTGTAGTGACATTGGACTGGGAGTGTAGGCAGCAGGTGCAGAATAAAGGAACCATGCCCCTTGTGCCTGTGGAATGGACCAGGGACTGAGTGATGGGGAAGAGGAAAACATTCTGGAGATGAAATCTGCATACTTATATATATAAAATATACTGCATACATGATGCCTACAAGGATTCCATGAGATAACACCCACGTTCATAGGTCCAGTAAAGTTGTAAAAAACTATAAGAAAATAAAAAAAATGAGTATGTTCTGAATTGGGGTCTTGTTCTTGTTTTTAGTTCGGGGAAAATTGTAGAAGACACATGGGAAAAAGTGACATATGTAATCACATACTTTAAAGTGCTTCAGATTTAGTGTTTATCTTTTTAAAATTACACAAGACAAAACTTAGTGCCATTTGGTATTTTATAAACAATCTGTCTAGAACTCTTTCATTGATATGTATATAAAACAGCATGCACATCTTATGGATGTAGATATTGTTTACACGCGTGTGCATGCCCCCACCTGCCAACAAGGAATGTAATTATACCTCTTGGTTGTGCCTATCCAACTTAAGTATTTCAGGAAAACTTTCAATAGCTAAAGGAATTATGAACTCATTTTTTTTCAACAAATATTTATAAAGCACTCGATGCCCTTTGCTGATCCTAAGGAAATGAAAAATAAAGAAGAAAAACATACATGTCTCCTGCCCTCATGGAGTCAGAGTTTAGCAGAGAAGAGAAATTTGGGGTATTATAGAAGCATAAAACAGATCAAACAAGTCTAGTCAAAATATCATATTTCTGCATCATTAGTCAGTGGCTAACCCCCACAGTTACTCCTTTGTAACTCTGGATTTCTGGACGTTGGGCACAATGATTTTGGTAGCCGCCAAAAGGTTCTCTTAAAAGGAATTGAAGTTGTGAGTCATTGGACATAAAAGTGCAAGGAGCCTAAAAAGAACACAAAGAAACATAATCACATACAAAATTTGAGTGCATCTGAGCAGAGCACTGAGAGTGTCTGCTACAGGTTATCAAACAGAATTTTACAGCTTAAATATTTTTTTAAAAATATGTTTTCATTTATTTTAGATATAGAGAGGAAGGAAGAAGGAGAGAGTAACATGGATTGGCTGCCTCTTGAAGGCCCCTTACCTGGGATGGAGCCTGCAACGTGGGCATGTGACCGGAGCTGGAACGGAACCAGTGAGTTCACGGTTCATGGGACGATACCCAACTGAGTCACACTGGCAAGGGCAGTTTATATCTTTTTATATGTTTCATTGGCTGATATAAGGAATATAGGAGAAGGAATATGTTGGGCAAAAACCAAAAATGTAGGTGAGCTGATGAATTAAGTTTTAGATTGATTAAGTTTGAAGAATTTGTGATTCACCATTGAAAACTGTTCAGTAAGTAGTTGGGTATGTGAGTCTAAGGTGTAAAAGAGAAGTCTCATTTCACAGTTGTTCTATAAAGATAATAATTGAAACCTGGGAGTGCATAAAATTGTCTGAGGAGGGTGAGTCATATTAAATAAGAAATAGAATTAGAAAATTTAAAAAAATCCCTGAGTAATATCAATATTTAGTGGTCAGGAAGGATTAAAAGAAATTGCAAAGAAGATTGACAAGG
Source organism: Myotis brandtii (assembly GCF_000412655.1). Taxonomy (NCBI): domain Eukaryota; kingdom Metazoa; phylum Chordata; class Mammalia; order Chiroptera; family Vespertilionidae; genus Myotis; species Myotis brandtii. The sequence continues at coordinate 2,458,821 of NW_005358943.1, read as the reverse complement.
AGGAGCAGAGAGTTGGACAACCAGAGAAGTCTGGTCTCTGAGAAAGTTAGTAAACAAAAACTAGATATGTTGGATTCCAAATAAACTATGGACTTAAAATTATTCATTGGATTTAGTACTCAGGACTATAGTGGGACTTGTCATGATAACATAAAATATTACAGCTATAATATTACTTTATTATAATACTTACCACTATTGCTAGTACACTATTTTTGGAAAACTATCATTACTCACCTACAAAAATGGCCCAAAGGTCCATAGTTATTAGCATGGTCATACACTCATAAACAAAGAATAGGAGTTTAAATATTAAAAAAAATGAAGAAATTAGCAGACTTCAATAATGTAGAAGATAATGATGATGATAAGGAAAAAAGGAGGGAAGGAAGAGAATGAGGGAAGAAAAGAAGTGAGCAGAGAGAGAAAAAAGAAGAGAAGGAAAAGGAAGAAGGAAAAAGGGAAGAGAGAGAGGGGGGGTGGTAGAGTGAGGAAGGAAGTGAGGGAGGGGACATTTTTGCTTTAGGGAAACCATACATCTCTATCTTAGCCATGCAACTTGGGGAGGATCTATTTATTCACTTATTGAAAATATTTTAATTGAGTGACTTAAGTGCCAGGCACTATTCTAGAATCACAAAATATGGAAATAAACAGCAGATAAAAAATGCAATCCCCTTTACCCATGGATGATAAAAGTTTATAAGGTGAAGAGTGGTATTTGGGGGCGCTTCTGAGTAAGAGAAGCCCTTCCAGTGAATTTGAAGGTGTGGAGATAAAACTTGGAGTTTCCAGCAGCCATTCCACCACCATATAGAGAGTCATCTCATTAACAAAGCCAATAGAGAAGACAGAGCTAAAAATTTCAAGTGAAAACAAACAAACAAAACAAAGTAAAATTAAACCCTGTAGCATTTTTGAGATTCTGGACTAAGCATACTTGAAGTCAAAACTGTTCCTAAAGTAATGTGAATTTTATTTTTAGTCTATAAAAGATTATTTTTCCTAGCACTTGCAATGAAAAGAACCTTAATTTGTAGAGCAGCATTTTCAAAATTTTAAGATGGAGGTGAAAATATTGGTCGATAGTTCCTTGTTGATGTCTAAGAGTTCCTGACAAAACTAGTCTACATTAACATTGTTTATACTGTTTAAAGTAATTTTAAAAATATGTTATGCACATAGCAATGATCTAGTCAAATGTCTACTATATTTTCTTTCTGTTTTTTAACATGGCAAAATTGAGTGAAAAGCATTCTTTTAGACTATTTATAAGCAATAGAAACAATTAGTAAAAGTAGAAATTAGCCACTCAAAATTGTCATACTTCTGTGTTTAAATTCCTATTGGATTACACAATTTCTGATTTTTCATTATAAATCTGTGGCTTGGGTTAATAAAAGTTAAAGCCACTTTTAGGAATACATCCTACGAAATCCGAAACACAAATACTATGTTCATAGCAGCACAATTTACAACAACTAAATCTATATGTTCATAGCAGCACAATTTACAACAGCTAAGATCTAGAAACAGCCCATGTTCCCGTTAGTAGATGAGTGGATAAAAAAGATGTGGTACATTTACACCATCCAATACTATGCATTGGTAAAAAAGAAGGACCTCTTACCCTTTGAGACAGTATGGAGGGACTTGGAGATTATTATGATAAGTGAAATAGGCCAGTCAGAGAAAGACAAGTATCACATGATGTCATTCATATGTTGAATCTAGTGAACAAAATAAACTGATGAACAAAATAGACATAGAGACATAGAAGCATAGAACAGACTGCAGAATCTCAGGGGGAAGGCAGGGCAGGGTAGGTGGGTGGGAAGAGATCAACCAAAGAACTTGTATGCATATATGCATAATCCCTGGACACAGACAATAGGGTGGTGAAAGCCTGGGGGTTTCCAGGTGGGTGGGGGCTAGAAGAGGTCAATGGGGGAGGAAAGGGGACATATGTAATACTTTTAACAATAAAGATTATAAAAAGAAATCACCTGGAATGGAACTAGAGTCAAATTACACTAGTTATACTGTTGCCTAAATTAGTTACTTTCAGATAGATAAAAATAAATTTGTCAAACCCTTAACGTTAATTTCCAGAATTCTCTGGCCTGTGTATAGTCTAAAGTTCCACTATACTTTATTGCCTCATCAAATCCCCTTCAGAACCAAATATTTAAGAGTGTTCTCCAAGGAGGACATACAGAAGGCCAATAGGCATATGAAAGGATGCTCAATGTCACTAGTTATCAGAGAAATGCAAATTAAAACCATAATGAGAATGTAGACTGGTGCAGCCATTATGGCAAACAGTATGGAGTTTCATCAAAAAATTAAATATGGTACTGCCATTTAACCCAGTGATCCCACTTAGAATATATCCGAAGAAACCTGAAACACCAATCAGAAAGAATATATATACCCCTATGTTCATAGCAGTGCAACTTACAATAGCTAAGATCCAGAAACAGATCTTAGAAAGAATTATGCTAAGCGAAATAAGCCAGTCAGAGAAAGACAAGTATCACATGATCTCACTCCTATGTGGGATCGAATGAACAAAATAAACTAATAAACAAAAGGGAAACAGACTCATAAATACAGAAAACAGATGGACAGACAACTGCTAGAGGGGAGGAGGGTTGATGGGTTGGTGAAAAAAGTGAAGGGATTAAGCGAAAAATAAAAATAAAAAACCCTCATAGATAACAGACAACAGTATGGCTATTACCAGAGAGTAAAGGTAGTTGGGAGAGGTAGATAAGGGTAAAGAGGAGGTAAAGGTGATGGAAGGAGACTTGATTTGGGTAGTGAACATGCAATCCAATATACAGATGATATATTCTAGAATTGCACCTGAAATGTATATAATTTTATTAACCAATGTCACCCAAAAACATTCAATTAAAAAAGATTGTATTTTGTCTGACATACCTCTACCGTGTCCACTTAAAATGAAACATTGCACAGTCTCTTATCAATTCTAACTATTTCTTTCCCCTTAAAAATGGAATTATCTATTGCTTTATTTATATTGAAAACTCTGTTGACCTTGATGTCTCTGAAAATTGTAGATTTTGGAAACATTGAATTGCACATAAAATGGGACCATTGGTAAAATTGCGATTGCAAAATTTTCAAACATACTGTTGTTTCCATTTACAACATAAGGTTCGTTGAATAAACGTTCTGAATGCTTACCATAATATTTGCATCTTGCTTATAACAAATTGCTAACCGGTAAGTTTATGGGGTAACATATGGGTCTCAGTTCTTTAGTTGGCGGCAGTTAAATAAATCCTACATTTTTTGCACACACATAAATGCTTGAGAAAGAAACTATCCATTTTATGTAATCATATGTCCATTTGGATGTAGGTCAGGAAGGACTTGCTCGTGTGCTAGCAGCCATAAAAACCCTGCCCCATGCTAATTACTATTTAGTTGCAGGGGTCGGTTCAGCTAGCTGTGCATATGTTATGGCCCATATGTACAAACCTTCCCATTTGTGGAGAGGCCAGATGGGACCTTCCTAAGTATGAACCTTCCCTGCTACATGGAATAACTATGAAAGGTTTAAATTGCTCAATTGCTTGCTTTTGTTTTTATAAAATGAGTCACTCTAGTACTCACATTTTTTTTGTAGTTATTAGGGACTTTTAATTCAGGAAGAGTAGCAAGCCTATTTATTCATGCAGATCTCTGCAAATGGGCCATCACTTTCACTTTGAAGTGCACATGAAACCATCACACTTATTATTTCACAGAATTTTTTTCATGTGGATTTTAGATTGGCTTGTTCAAATTGGGTACTATGGAAGGGAGTTATGTATACTATTTGTATTTATCATATCAAGCAGAATATATGCATATAGGGGTTCGTCTCATTTAAGACACAGTAATTTAAAATCAAAGTTAATTTTTGTGGAAGAGTAAAATATTAAAATTTCTATAAAGATGAAATTTATAAACTAACTATTATTGGAGACCACTTATCTGGGAAGCCATTTCAGATACTAGCATAAATACATTTTGTCTATTTTTGAAGCAAAAATGTTCACTATAAATCATTCTGCAGCGAAATCAACATGAAGAGTACAATGCCTGGGCTTAGTGCTTGCCATTATATTTGAATATAATACATTTTAATATAAAATATGCTAATGAATGCTTTTCAAAACTTTATACAAAACAAAAAAACGCCGAAACCGGTTTGACTCAGTGGATAGAGCGTCGGCCTGCGGACTGAAAGGTCCGAGGTTTGATTCCGGTCAAGGGCATGTACCTTGGTTGCGGGCACATCCCCAGTGGGAGATGTGCAGGAGGCAGCTGATCGATGTTTCTCTCTCATCGATGTTTCTAACTCTCTATCTCTCTCCCTTCCTCTCTGTAAAAAATCAATAAAATAATAAAATATATTTCAAAACAAAACAAAACAAAACAAAAACAAAACAAAACAAAAAAACTGTTATTTTTAATTAGTATTTACTGAAAAATACAAATGATGTTCTCATAGTCATATGGCTTATTATTGAGTGAATCTGAAAGCCTATAATTAAATAAATGTTCAACTATTGAAATGTCAATGTCCTAAGAATCATTTACATTTGCATACTCAAATTTAGTAGAAAAGCAATATAATTTTTAAAAATTTCTACAGAGAAAGCAGTTAAGCAAGTCAATTACCTTATCCAAAGTAGGTCATGACCAAACTAAAGAAAATAAAACTCTAAATGTAAACTTTAGTAGTTAAAATTTGTATGTTTACCAAAATTCTGTCATCAAGTTTCTGAATTATGAGATATGATAGCCCACTATTACTAAATATTGTCATATTTAATCTAATAAATGCAAATTAAAATTTGTTAATCTTTCAGTTACAAAGAGCATTATTGATAGATTCAGAATATAACATTTATATGTTCCAAAAAAGTATGTGAAAATCTGGAGCTCCAAAATTAACAAATAAGATAAATTTAGAAATTTCTATTAATTGTGTAATAATCTATTATGAAATTGCAAGTGTGTTGTCTTTTATAAACCACTTACCTTTTTGGCATTTTCTATCCTTTAGCCAGTAAGTTTCCTATTTTTTTTAGTATTCTTTTAGAGAATAGGCTGGTGAAATACAACAACCTCCCAATAATTGAATTATTTTTTTTTGCAGTAAGAAGGAAAAAAAAAAAAGAAATTCATGAATTAGTTATAGAAAATTCTGAATTTACAAAAGAACACCTCCTTTTTGTGATTTTGTGAATTTTCTTCTTAAGTATTGTGTCCATGAATTATCTAAGACAGATAATGAAGTTGTCATATGTTCTATTTTTATATAGTTTTGATAAAGAAAATTTTAATTTCTTAAATGACAATCATATTAATTTAATTTATCAATTCTTTAATAAGTTCTGATTAAAATTGGAAAAATAATTTAATTTTCCTATAATCCAGTTAATCCACATGTAACTGGAGTAACATTTCACACAACTAATTTTGAATCATCATATTATATTGCCATGGAAATAATAATAACCAGAATTCATCTAACAGTGTATTTCTCAACCTTGGCACTATTGACATTTGGGGTGAGTAATAATTGTTGTGGGGGCTCTTCTGCACATTGTAGAATGTTTAGCAGCACCCCTGGCCTCTAACCACTAGATGCCAGTAGCACTTCCCAGTTGTTACAACCAAAATACATTTTCCCAAACATAGCCAAATGTTCCCTGGAGAGCAAAATCATTCCCAGCTGAAGACCATTGACCTAACATCATTATTATTGACAAAATGTTATCTGTTTTATATTAAAGAGAGAGAGAGAGAGAGAGAGAGAGAGAGAGAAGCAAATGGTAATAACAAAATCTTTAAAAAATTTTATTTTTTATAAAATGCAAAGAAAAATTTGGCATATCTTCCATTTTTATAATTAAACATAAGGTAATAATTTTTACTTATAATTCATCTTCAAGCATGGAATGTTCTTAAGTCATCAAACCATTAAAAATAAAGCACATTTATCACATTATACTTACTAAGACAGAAAATAAAAAAAACACACAATTTGACACTGGCAGAAATTGTTTCTTGGCTCATGCAGATAATGTTTAAATTGTGGAATCAGTAATGGAATGAGGACAATGAATATCAAACAATCAAGAACACACAAAATCATCTCGACCCTTTTTTTAATTTTTAATTTTTATTTTGGACTCCAAGCCAGTTTTATTTGTTTGCAGAAGTTGGAAACACAATGATCAAAGAAGTTGTGTCTATGATCTGCTGTCTGTGTGCATGTGTATATGTGTGTGTGCTACTAATGATGACAAAGTACAACTTAAAGAGAAAAAAATGTTTACATTGAGTATCTGTATCATTACTACTTACTACTATATGGGTTTCAAATGACACAATAGCAGTATTTAACTTGCAAGCAGTGACATGGAATATAAAACAAAAGAAATCCATATTGTCTAACTATAAGTACACTTTGATCCTTCCCACATGTTCTAATAATTTCTAGAAAACTTACCATAAAAATTTAAAGTATCTTCAAGAAAGATACAAAGTTCAGTGTAACTTGTATCATTTTCTATGTCTGGATTAGGTGGTCTGAGGTTTATAATGTGAAAAACAAATGAATACTTTTATATTAATATTTTAAGGTTAAAAACTTTTTAAATTTTGACTTCTGGTTTTCATTATCAGCACAATATTTTCTTTAAAAATCTCTCTGCTGATTTCCATTTAAAGCAATGACAGAAGACTTATCAGATGACTAACCTTCAGAGAGCAACCGTGAAATTAGGATATAATTTAAAGGCAACTACCAGAAACACTGAAATTAAATGAGAAATCAATAACCATAATATAACCATGAATCCCCAAATAATTGGAAATTAAATAACATACTTCTAAATAATTCAATAGTTTGAAAAGAAATAATATGGGGATTTAAAAATATGTGAACTGAATAATAATGAAACTACAATATATAAATTTTTTGGAGACATACGTAAAGGAGTACAAGACATGGCCTTAAATTGAAAAGATTTCACATTAATTATTAAAATCTCTACTTAAGAAATTAGAAAAAAGAAGAGACATTTAAGTACAAATTAACTAGAAGAAAAATCTAATAAATATAAGAGATTGATTCTAATTCTATTAGACAGAAAAATAAAGAAAATCAGTAAATCTAAAAATAGGTGATTTGAAAAAAAGAATAAAATTCATAAGCCTCGGTAGATTGCTCAAGAGTAAAAGAGAAAATATACAAATCACCAATACCAAGAAAGAAAGATGGCCATCACTAAAGATTCTGCTAATATTAAAGACAAAACAAGGAGCTATTAAGATAACCATTATGTCAAAAAATTCAATAGCTAACATGAAACAAAGTCCTTTAAAGACACAATTACCAAAACTGACCAAAGAAAACATTCAAAAAGTTGAAAAATTCTTTTCAAGTTAAAGAAATACCTACAAAGACAATTCTACATAGATTAACTGGTGAATGCCTTCAAATATTTAAGGAATAATTATTATTAATTCATCATGAATACTTCCAGAAAAATAGAAGAGGAAGAAATAATTTTCAATTATACCCATGAGGCCAGTATTATCCTCTTCAAAATTAGGCAAATATTTTACAAGAAAAGAGAAAGATAGAATCCCTCATAACCATGCATGCAAGAATTATTTAAAAATTTAAGTCAATGATATATTAAAATAATATATAACATTTATTCTGGCAATGCAAATTTGCTTTGAAGTCTGAGAAGTCAATAAATGTGATTCATCATAAAATAAAAGGGGAAAACCATAAGAGTATTTTTAAAAATGCAAATAAGCACTTAACAAGTTTCCACCCATTTAGAGCTAAATATATATATAGAAAAAAAGCACACTAGAAATGTAGGGAGAGAAGAAAAACACCTAAACCTTAGTAATGCAGTGGGGTCACTGAGTGTGGATGTTTCCAAAAAAGAATCATCTCCTCTCGGCTGCTGCTATGCAAAGATCAAGACAAAAGGGGTAGAAGCTTTTACGAACTAATTTTCAGAATTAGGAATTCCACTCTGATCTGTCCTGAAGACGATGCAGCTTTCTTTCCCCTAATGTCAGCGCCAGGCCTACATGGTTGGTACATGGTTGGTACATCCCCCCAAAAGAGAGTGTAGGGGATTCAAACTTAATTCTTGGTTCTCTTATTGGTTTGACCTGATCCTAAATAGTAAGGATAATGGCTGTATGGTTGAGAACACTGCATACTGACTCCTTCTCCAGTGTCCCTGGTGGGCCAAAGTGGGAGACATAATGGGTTTCTGTACGTTTTATGAAAATGTTCTTTGTTTTGCATCAGATCTTTTTGGATGAAAAATATGGGTGTAAGTAGGAGGTGATTTTTAAAAAAGTGACATTAAAAATACTGAAATGGACATAACAGTTTTGTGGAGGTAGTAGTGCAATGAGGTACCTAGTGAGGGCAACTGGCATTGCCGCTCTTACTCATTTAGAACCACCCTGAAGCCTTCCTCATGAAGGGAAATAATTTGTGCAGCACTCCAAAATGGTTACAAGCTTACAGTTAACCGACTCCTGGGTTTGCTCTTCATCAACAGAAAGTTCTGATTAAAATCAGATCACCATCCTCCTAAACTTAAGAAGGAGTCATTTGGCAACAACAGCAATGGCCCCTACTCCTACAACTTCCTTGCAAAACACCAATAGATACTTGTGATTTTTTTCCTTGCCTACACAACCAGATGAGGCAGATGAAAGCCATCTGGCTGGTAGGGAAGACAAAAAAGATAGATTATTAGACTGATCCCTCTCAAATAGTATGACTAAACTCAGTTATTTTAACTGAAGAGGGCATTTTAAGATTTATCAGCCAGCCAGGGGGCCACAGTAGAGGCACAATCAATCTGTGACCCTCCTCAATTATATAAATAAGCACTATTTGGGGGCATCAACAATACTCTTTTATGCTCCTGGGATTATACCTCTTGCATAGGATCCAGACATAAACTGGCCTGAAAACACAGTAATTGCATTTTCAGAACAGTTATAAAATAGCTTCAAGTGTTTATGAAAGCACCACCAATAGATCATGCAACTCTTGGATAATAGTGTAGATTTCTCCAAAATGTGGTTAACCTTGTTTACTGGAGATGGGTTATGGTGGGGTGAAGAGTGGGAGGATTTCAGAGGAATAATAGATTCCTCATTTATGAACATCCTTGGAGAAGTTTTCCCTACAGATGGAGTCATAGAATTGAAAAAAGATAGTATAAGATTTGTCTCTGATTTTAGTTGAAGAGTGATTGATGATATGTCCTTAATTATGGAGGGCATATAGATTAGATTCAACCCACAAGTAAGAGTTGTTACAGATGATAGAATTTTCCCAGTCTTCCTCCTTTTGGGCCAAGGCAAAGTCTGTGCAATTGCTAATATGTCCTGCTATGCCTGGATGAATGCCTTAAGCCAAGTAGGAAGTCAATAAAGAACGTAAGTAGAAAGCCATCTGCCTTCCTAAAGTAGACACTGACATTTTATGGAACTTGGGTTGGGTTCAGGACCCTGGGAGTAATGATTGTGCTGTCATACACCAGGTTGGCCTCATCATGCTGCTTGTAGTCTGTTTGAAGTAGCCTTAATTAAGTGAAACAAATATACCAATTAAACAACTGTGGCCCATCATCTGTCTGTCTAGGGAAATTTTTCACAAGCTAAGATGATGTGGAATTGATGGCTGAATTATTGGTAGACAATTCTCCACACGTCTGTCATGTTTCTGCACATTTTGTGTACAGAGGCACTGATTGCCTTTGTTCTTTTGAAGGGTATGTGTAAATGAATAGCCTGGGGAGATATACTAGCAGGTAGGGTCTCTCTCCAGAGCAGAGAGCAGGTGTTCTGACTCCAGTAAGCAACGCTATACAATGGAGATTCCTTCTCCTTTGAACAAGTGTTTATCATGTTTATTTATATCTCCTTGCAAAGTATTAGAAATTCCTAATCTTGGGATTAGTTACTGTGATGCAAATTCACTGCATATGAAGCATTCACCTGAGCTACCCTCATGTGACCCCATGGGATTTGGGGTCAAAGGGAATTAATGTGACTACGAAGCTCACTCTGCTTGTTGTGCTTCAAGAAATGAAGTTCTTTGTCTCAGACCCGATAGTCCCATCTCTACTGCCACCATTCCTAAAACTGTGGAGGTTTGCTAACTTTCAAGTATTGTCAAATCTCGGACCTTTCACAGTTTTTGACCTTGAGTTGGACACAGATGCTTGAAGTGGACATTTTTCCTTCATTCTTGATCTCAGGGGAAGAGCATTTAGTATTTCACCATCAAGTATGGTGTTAGCTGTAGTATTTTTCTTAGATGACCTTTTATATGCAGTTGCTTTTGAATGTTCTAATCTCTAGTGGCTATTGCCAAAAGGGTAAAACATTCTTTAAAAAGTAAGGGGCAGAGGCAACAGACCCTTAAATCTGATGATGTTCCTTCTGCTCAGGCGAGTGGGTGATTTCCAACAGTCAGGGAGAGGGTGCAACAATGGCTGTCCACCTCTGTGTCTGCATCAAATGATGTTTTGCTCAACAATGATGCTCCCCCCACATTATAATGAAGCTGAATAATTCTTATCTCCTAATAATGTTCTAGCCACCCTAACATCAGCACAATGTATTAATCACCTGTTTGTGGTGATGCTGGTGTAAGCAAATCTGTGTTGCCAGTCATGTAAAAAAGTGTAGCACATACAAGTATGTACGGTACATAATACTTGATCATGATAATATAATAAATGACTACATTACTGGTTTTTGTATTTACTATAATATACTTTTTATCTTATATTAGAGTGTACTCTTTTTACTCATGAAAGGAAAAAAGTAGCTCTAAAATAGTATGTGGTGTTATGACAGTAGCAGTCTCATACATTTCATGTTTACCTCATTTTTCCATTGCATCCTTTCTCTTGTACTTGATTTAATCTTGTGTTAATTTAGTGCAGTAACATGCTGTACAGGCTTGTCGCCTAGGAGCGATAGGCTATACCATATAGTGTAGGTGTGTAGTAAGCTGTCATCTAGGTTTGTATAGGAGCACTATATAGTGTTCGAACAGCAATGAAATCCTCTAACAGTGCATTTCTCAGAATGTATCCCATCTTTAAGAAGAAGTGCATGACTGTATTAGGTTGAGAAATTTCCTCTGTATTCTAAGTTAGCTTTCTTTTTTATGAGGAAAGTCTGCTGGATTTTGTCAAATGCTTTTGCTGTGTCTTTCAAGATCATCATATAATTATTACATTGCTTTTTTAATGCATTTATAGGATAACCCTCTCTCTCTCTCTCTCTCTCTCTCTCTCTCTCTCTCTCTCTCCATATATATATTTGCTAAAAATTTGTGAAGCATATTTTGCATTTAGGTTCATGAGGGACATTGACATGTATTTTTTTCCAGAGTCGGTGTCTGATTCTTGGTGTCAAGAGAAAACTGTGGCCTTATAGAATGAATTGGGAGATATTTCCACCCTTTCAATTTAGAAGAGTTTGTATAGAGCTGGTGTTATGTATTTTTAAAATATTTGATAAAAATAATTAATTTTCAAGCTTTTTTTTATTTTTTCAAATATTCAAAGCCATGAATTTTTCCTAATTTTTGCTTTAGGTGCATCCTCCAATTTTGTATATGTTGGATTTTCTTTATCATTCATTTACAAGATTTTTTTTTTTCTTATGTGACTTTTTTTTTCACCATGGATTGTTTAGAAGTGTGTTGTGGAATGTCCATAAATTTGTGAGTATATGTTGGATTTTCTTTATCATTCATTTACAAGATATTTTATTTTTTCTTATGTGACTTTTTCTTTCACCATGGATTGTTTAGAAGCATGTTGTGGAATGTCCATAAATTTGTGATTTTTTCAGATATGTTCTTATTGTTTTCTCATTTAACTCTATTATGGTTAGGGAGAGCACTCTGTATTGTTTCATTTTTTTTCTAAATTCTTTGAGACTTGTTTTATGGTCTGATATATAATCTATCTTGGGAAGTGTTTCATGTGCCTTTAGGAAAAATATGTATTCCACTACTTTTGAGTCTATTATTCTTTATATATCAATTAGATCAAGTTATATATTTGTCTTTTATGACTAGTTTTTTCATTTAGCGTATGTGCCAGGCTAAGACATAAACTTAAGTTCTTCTCTCAGGTCTTTTCTGAGCCTGTGCCTTTCCTTGGACATCAATCATGATTTTCTAATTCTCTCATATGTGCATCTCTATAATCAGAAGAAACACCCAGCACTCAAAGGACAGATTTCTAATATTTGGTAAAAGCCCACTTGCTGCCTTGCAAATAAACACCTTTTTACTATGTCCTTACATGGCAGAGATAAAGATGAGAGAGGGAGAGAGAGAGAGAGAGAGAGAGAGAGAGAGAGAGAGAGAGAGAGAGAACACTTTCATCTTTCTCTTCTTATAAGGACACGAATCTCTTCATTCAGTCCCATCCCCATGACTTCATCTAAACCTTAGTATATTCCAAAGGTCCTACTTTTAAATGCCATCACATTGAGAGTTAGGGCTTCAAAACACACATTTTTGTGGAATAAAAACATTCAGTACATAACAACCACACTTATTTTAAATCCATTTTGATTGTTCCAATAGTTCTATCTATTGGTATGAAATATTATGATTTTTTTATCTCACTTTCTCTCTGATGTTTGATTTCCTTGTCTAGTTTATTTTTATGAGCTTATCCTATAAAAGTTTGTGGGGTTTTTGTTTTGTTTTGTTTTGCTTTGTTTTGTAATTGGTATGCTCTGGGTTAAAAAGCATCTGTTCTGAGATGTTTCACATTATTTTTTGTTTTGTTGTGTGTCTGGGCAATACATGTCTATTGTGAATTTGGGTCCCACGGCAGGGTTTAGATAATCCATTAGAGTATTCTTTTATTTCTCCTTGTGTTTGTTAATATTATCATGGCCACATAAAGTTGAGAAGTATTTTTGCTTTTAATTTTTCTAATTCCTGTTTCATGGATATGGTAGTTTTCATAACTATGTGCTTAATGTAAATAAATCATTTTGACACAGATTTCTTTCCCATTAGAGATTTAGAATAAAACCCTCTAAGGCCTACATCTGGCTCTGATACTCCTTTGAACTATTTTGACTTCACCTTTGAGTCACTGAACATTAACATTTGAGTTCTTTAGTTTCTGAAAATCATGGATTTAACTTTCTTTTGTGGTTAGTTGCTAACTTAAATAGCTTTTTCTCCATTTTATCCAAAATTTCTAAGTGCTTTTTGGAGAGGTGAGTCTTCCATGCTAGCTCACTCTCCCACATCAACTATAAACTTATTTAACCTCTTTAGGTCTATGATTTTAGATCTGTAAAATTAAGATAATTACTCCTGACTTACTGGGTATTTGTGAAAGTAAGTTAAATTAACACATGTTAATGGCTTAACATTATTGCATAGTAAATCATAAATATTCAGTAAATGTAAATAATTAGCATTATAATTCTAAATAACATACATTACATTTAAATTATGACATAAGAAGCTACCAAAACTAAACAATTAAAGCAATTTGAAACTATTCACTTTAAAATTTTTCTAGTGAAAGGTGGTTTAATTTTTCTTAATATCCAAAATATAGAGCACATCTATGAGATAGATTTAAAAAGTCTTTGTATTTATAATTTTAATGAATTTCTCTAATATATATTGAATTTTCTGCAAGTGGCATTATGTTTGGGGTTACTGTGAGAGCTTTGCAATTTTGTACAAAGTTTTCATGAATAAAAGGCTTTAGTGTTCTGGATTCTGCTAGGAGACTTTTTGAGTAGATGTATTTTTAATTATCTTTACACAACATTGATGTCTAATTAATGGATTTTAAAATCTTATAATTATATGAGAAAGGTCAGTAAGACTGAAGGCAGAGGATTTGAAATTCAGAACTGATTTTTTTGATGAACCAGTTTAATGGATCTAAAGATCTATATATACATATCACCTCTTTTATTGATTAAAATTATTCCAAATCATTTGAAGGATGATTATAGAAGCTTGGTGGAATCTTTATCCATAGGAGAATGAGAGAAAGAGGGAGAAAGGTGAATTTATCGAGATACATTAGTAAATAATTAAGAGTGACTAAAACAACCAGGCCGCCATCTTGGCTGACAGTTAATTTGCATAAGGATATGCTGATTAGCCAATGGGAAGGGTAGCGGTCGTACGCTAATTACCATGTTTCTCTTTTATTAGTGTAGATGAGAAAGGTCAGTAAGACTGAAGGCAGAGGATTTGAAATTCAGAACTGATTTTTTTGATGAACCAGTTTAATGGATCTAAAGATCTATATATACATATCACCTCTTTTATTGATTAAAATTATTCCAAATCATTTGAAGGATGATTATAGAAGCTTGGTGGAATCTTTATCCTTAGGAGAATGAGAGAAAGAGGGAGAAAGGTGAATTTATCGAGATACATTAGTAAATAATTAAGAGTGACTAAAACAACCATCCTATATAATAAAAGGCTAATAAATTGACCAAACAGCAGAACCACCAGTTGCTATAATGCGCACTGACCACCAGGGGGCAGATGCTCAATGCAGGAGCTTCCCCCGGGTGGTCAGTGTGCTCCCACAGGGGGAGTGCTGCTCAGCCAGAAGCCGGGCTCACAGCTGGCCAGCGCAGTGGCGGTGGTGGGAGCCTCTCCTGCCTCCGCGGCAGTAGGATATCCACTCCAGGGCTCCCAGACAGCAAGAGGGCACAGGCCAGGCTGAGGGACCCCCCTAGCTCCCAGAGTGCACGATTTTCATGCACTGGGCCTCTAGTGTTCACATACTTTAAATTTAAAGACTGCTGAATTCTTTTAAAATTCATTTGAATCTGCAACTATTTAAGCTGTGAGTTGTGCACTGAAGAGAAAGTAAAACTATGGATTTTAAGAATGTAGCTGGAGGTAATATATAAATCCAATTGATTAGTCTGGCAGAGAATTGATGCACAATTTGCACCCAGTGGCATTTTCTCTCTCTTACTCAACTGCTTCAGAACATTATCAGAAAATCAATATGATATGCCAATA
Organism: Myotis brandtii; assembly: GCF_000412655.1. Taxonomy (NCBI): domain Eukaryota; kingdom Metazoa; phylum Chordata; class Mammalia; order Chiroptera; family Vespertilionidae; genus Myotis; species Myotis brandtii. Next base: position 2,443,673 of record NW_005358943.1, on the reverse strand, counting down.
TGATGACATACTTTCAGTCATAAGTCCCTTGTTCAAATTAAAACTTAGGTGCCCACATTGTGGATAATAATGGACAGACAGCCTGACTCCATATCACTATGTGTCATCCAGAAAGGACTTGACTCAACTTTACTGCAAGTTTCCATGCATTTATCAAAGACCCTAAGTGCCAGCCAAACTGGCAACAGAGTGTGTCAGTCTCTTCAGGTCAAAAAAATAGAGGAAAAGGATAATATGTACCTAGTGCTGAAGTCTGGCTTTAGACCTCTTTCTAGCAGCCTTCTGTCTCCAAATGCCTTACCTGATGTTCTGATCAAGTTACCTTTAACATTCACTCTTGATTGCATGCTTTGATTCTCTTTCTCTTTTATTAATGAGGTTACCACCTCAGCATTATCTTTACAGCTCATTCCCTTCCAAGTTTGTTCATTCCTATAAAACTATTGGGAATGTTTTATTGTCTTTCATTTGGTGTATACAAATTTAATTGTGAAGGTTAATTATGTCATTTAGTGTGGGTTTTATTATTATTATTCTCTAATAGCATGAATCTCCAAGAGAATGCCTCTAACCATATAATTTGTCCTCAATAAGTATATTCAAGTTATTGGCAACTTTCAGGCAGAGTGTGCATATATTTTTTGTTAATATTAACAGAGGTTTGTTTCCATAATCTGTTATACAGCATATTCCAGACAGGCTCCATCTAAGCTTGGTTAAAGAAATATCCTACAACACATGCTGCTTACCATGTCTGCCTACAATGAAGATAACAATTCTGTAACAGACTGTTGAGGCACAGCTGGTCCAGGTATTTATGAATAACATTTTTATACCATTTAAATAATTTTGGGACATTAGAGAGGTAACATGAAGCTTAATTGTAGAATAAAAATTATACACAGTATAATTTGTGGTTAAGTTTTTCATAGTCATTCATTCATTTGTACCTTTTATTTGAAAATATGTGTTTAATGTCTACTATTGATCTAGGCACTATACTGGATGCTAGAATGTAGGTAGGGAATGGAGACAAAGTTGGTACTTGGTACTCTACACGGGACCTATATTCTAGTGTGCCACACAATCAATTAGCAAGCATAAATAAATATATAGTATAGCAGAAGAAAATGAATGCTGTGAAGAATAGGATGATAATGGAGAAAGGAATATGTACTGGGAGGGGCTGGGAAGACTTCCCTGATTACCTGATATTTGAGCAAAGACCTGAAGGAAGCAAATAAGTGAACCATGTTGCCCTGTGGGAAAACAGCATTCCACGCAGAAAGAATAGCACCTACATGCCCCTGACCTTGAGGCATGTTGGCAGGTTCAGGAAAGAGCAAGGGCTTGAGCATGTCTGGAGCAGAGTAAACAAAGAGGAGGTTCTTGTTTGGGTTCCTTTGACCTGGAGGTTCATGTGCAAATGATTTATTAAAAAACTAATAAGGGGGAAGGGAAAGTAGAAAAGTAAACATGAATGCAATTTCAGGTGAAATCTTCACCTCAACCCTGGTGTTCTAGATTGTAAATTACTTGGCAGAGTTTGTACCACCTTGAGGTAAGAGATCTGGGTTTTCCAACCTCTGCAGTAGTCAGCCATTGGGCAACCCTGGGCAGACTTACACTCGCAGACACTCTGGATAACAGTGTTTCTGGACAAAGCGGCTTCAGCAGCCTAAGTCTCCTGATAAAGGATGTAGGTGCTAAGTGTGCAGAAGCTACAGAGATGGATGCGTAGAACCAGAAGTATTTTCCCAGAAGATCTGAGAGAATGTGGAGTCAGATGCTGATCAATAGTTAGCCTCCCTTGGATTTGGTCCCGTGACGGAAATGCAGGAAATGTAGACCTTGTACTCGTAAATGACCATGTGGAGAACTCACCTATTTATACAAAATCAATTTCAACTGTGACATTAATGTTTATAAAACTTGTATTATTTTGTGTATTATAACTGATGATAGGAAAGGTTACTGTGTAATATCAGTTAGCAATTTTTTTTTACTTTAACTGGTAATCTATATTTGAAATAGGTTCCTCTGTCTGTAAGAAAATAGAAGACAATAGGAAGACTTAAGATAAATCATCAAGACCAAGTAGAGGCTAATGCAATATTTTTGGAAAGATCTGGTAATCTATATTTGAAATAGGTTCCTCTGTCTGTAGTGAAAATAGAAGACAATAGGAAGACTTACGATAAATCATCAAGACCAAGTAGAAGCTAATGCAATATTTTTGGAAAGAGAAACTTGTGGGACTACAGAGGTGAGATATGAAAATAGAGCCAACAGGATTTGTTCATGAATTTCAAAATGAATTCCCTATTTTTGTTTAGTCTGAGTTTTTCTCTTATTCTGTTGTTCTCTTCCTTTCCTAAACAACCCTCCCCATCTCTACTAATCTTCTTTTGGTATGAAAGATAATTGTTTAGGTAAATTTATATTATCTGCCTACAACTTTTCAACATTTACATTTTGATGAGTACTTCTGAATTGTTTGAAAGGCACTGATTATCTCTAACACTCTTAGACATTTACTTACCACCAAATATTGATTTTACTCTTATTTGTCCTGACTTACTCTTGACTTTTTTTCTTATCCCCTCCTTTGCTGTAAATACATTCCCCATATGCCCAAATGATAGTTCTCTTCTATTACGATATCTCCAGTTCTCTCTCCCATTATTCTACCACATTATCTAGATTCTATGCTACACAAAGGTTTCTAGGGTCAGGGACACAGACTTGGAAAACGATGGGGAGAGTAGTCAGAAAAGCTCTGAAGGATGAAGTGTATCCTTAATAAGGCAAATTAAGATGGCTGCACATCTGGAGAAATGGGCAGATTCAGAATAGGGTGCTGGTAGCTAAAGTTCACACAGTTAGTAAACAAAGAGAAATGTTGCATAGTAATAAAATAAGGAATCTTTTTATATTGCCATAAATCTGGAAAATAATTAGTTTTCTTTCTTTCATTTTTTTGTAACAAATACCTAGGTGATGATTTGATTGTGTTTTATTTTAAACTTCCCTGAAAGCAAGTCTGATTTATTTCAGGTGGTATTTGGAAGGTAACACCAAAGAGCTGGGGTAGATATCAGAATAGAGAAAGGGGAGAAAAGCTTTATCCAGGTGACATGTGTGGGCAATTGAGGCCTTGAGACAATGCTAAGAGTATAGAATATCATTTAGAATTGTCTACCCAAGACAGGATGAAGAGATTATTATTCATATTATTCATCAATTTGAGTTCACCATTGCGTGGAAGTCATCTCATCAATTTCCCTATACTTCTAAGCTATTCATTTGTGGGTAGAGAGTTGGATGCAGAAAGCTAAGAGGCCAACAGTTGAGGCAAGACATTCCTAGTTAATAAAAGAAAAGTGAGTCTTCACAGAAGTGTCCTGACTTGGCTGAAATCATAGGTGAGGCCAAAATGTGGGCCAGAACACTAGACGCATCTGATACAGATGGTGATGATAGCACCTTATCAGGGATGGGTGCCTGAGACCCAAGAAACTTGAGGCTATTATTCAACTTTTCAGAACTTTTGGTAAATATTTTTTTATGTCCCCAGGGACTTTACAAAAGGTAACTCTTTGGTGGTAGATGCATGAATCTGACCAATTTGTTTCTATATGGATTTATTCAGGGGTTAGAAATAGGCAAATGATTGCTTTGTGAAAATGACTCAATGTTTCATTCCAAGTTAATCTTAAAAAGAAGTTTGTTTATTTTTGAAGGATGTTTTCTTAAATACTCATATCTCAAGTTTCCCAAGTTAAAGGCCTATGAATAAAGCTACTGACATTTTGTGAGAGTTAAATGACTGGCTCCTGAACATTTCATAAAGCAACTATTTTCTCCGTCTTTTTGATATATTACTATTTAACTATGAGATTGAAATCTCAGAATAATCTCACGCCTCGGAGATTCCCATAAGAAGTTATATATTCCCTGTGTCTCTAGTAGGCTACCTTGACCTTTCATGTTTCAAACTGAAGCCCTTTTCTATCATTAGATTTTAAAGTTTTCAAAAATCTAGGGAGAAAAAGTTTTCTTTCTTATCCTCCCTTACATTGCCTCTGGGCTGAGGAAGAAAGTAAGTAAAACAAAAGATTTTTGTCTGCCTTGTACCCAAAGGAAGTTGAAATGGAAGCCTCAAGTGCAATGACCTTAATGACTATTGCTCTTTTATCAAAATGTATACTTAATAGTTCATAGAATACTTAGTTCAGCTGGGCACAATTTTAAACTTTGGATAGAAGACATATTTCTGTAGGAAAACTTACCTTTCCAGAGGGGGTAATTCTTTTATGCCCAAGGTTTAAGTAGATTGCATGGGGGGAAAGCAATGTTTGAAGACAATGTAAGGATAACCAAACTTCTGGTATATCCTCTAACTTGTCCACAGTAACCTGAATAAAAATATATCGAATATCTTTCTCATGTATCAATCTGCCCATCATTGCAAACCTCGTTAGCAAACATATTAAAACACTAATTAAATATGATATTGCATATAACATGCTAGACAAATTGAAGCAATAAATACTCATCTTTTTATTATATTAGTACCATATTGCATGTGTGTGTTTGTGTCTATACACATAGAGGAACTAACTAATACCAGCTAGCAAGAAACTATTGATCCATTTCAGGAATTTTGTGAGCTGGTTGTTTAACCTTGTCATAATTAAAAATTAAATTATATAAGATTATAATTAAATCAATTAAATTAAAACTGGAGTAATTACAAATACTCAAAACTCATTACCTTCTAGTTATTTTTTTACATTTTACCATTATATATGTTCTTGAACTTGTTTATATTTATTTTATCTGTATGGTGGAAATATTATCTAATGGCATGGTACACCTCTTAACTGGTAATCTCAAGTTAGTAGCTTAAACTAGACATGGTGCAAGTACCTAGGTGAATGTTGTAAATCAGGACTTACGTTTTGTTGAATAACAAAACTTAAGAAAGTGTATAAAAATGCAGATTAAACTTTAAAAGGTGTTGTGTCTGTTGCCATTATATCATCAATAACACAAAAGTTTCAGGAAATATTCTTACAGAACTTGGAACTATTAGTTAACTTACCAAAGAAATTGCTCTTATCAATGACAAAAAAAATGAAGTTTTGACTTATTCTTCAGTTTCACTTTGCTTTACTCATTAATATAAATAATAATATCAACCAACATTCATCAATTGCAACTATAGATTGGTTAAGGATACAAGCATTCAAAAATTGATAAAAGAATTATATGAGAATCAATTGGCTGTATGAGATTTAAGACAAAAATACTGCATATTTTATTGCTATTAATAACAATGAAATTTATAACACACACACATATATATATACATACATATGAGTGTATTTGGATTGATTGATTTTCAGATATATATATATATATATATGATATTTTATTTTTTGGAGGGGAGGGAAGCTGGCTGTTAAACATTTACCAACACAGCTTTGTATAAATATATGATTTTATTAATCAAAACATTTTATATAGTTCTTAAAAATAACCAAGGTAATGTAATAAAATTATATTATTTTTATGTAGCATATTGCAGCTTGGTGTGTGATTAATTTATTTCAGTAGGATCAAGTATATTTAAATAATGTAGAGATATTATCCACAAAATTGTAGAAATAGCCCATAGATTTTTGCAGTTTACCTGACATAATCTTGGATAAAAACAAAGATTACATGCTTTTATTATGCTAATAAAATGAAAGATATGTGCTTTGATTTGATTTTGGAATGGGGTTATTTCAAAAGAAAGGAATATCATGATTTCATTTCTTTCTGTGGTGATTTTGACTTCTCTAAATTGCTTGTCTTTCTGATGACTATTCCTCATCACTTCTTTTGCTTTTTAGCTCCCTGAGAGTTCTCTTTCCGACTCTCCTTGAATAACATTTGAGTTTGCACATGGTAGTTGAAAACAGGGGCCCACAGAGGTAAAGGGGCCTGGAGTCCACAAGTTATAATGTGATCCCAGTTATGGATGAGAACATTGGAATGGGTGAAATATTTTTTATTTCTACTACTAACTGCAACATATTTGGGGTTGATAATTAGGAGAAAATGATTACTCCACAGTCATCTCATAGAATAGTATTTTTTTCTTTAAGTTCAATAGACATTCCTCCTAACTTTTTAAATTGAAGTGAACATATTGCTGTCTTAAAATGGAGAGTAATACTACTTAATACCCCTGAAGCAGGGTTTGCAAATTGGTCTGTGGGCCAAGTCTGTTTTTTGTAAGTAAATGTTACTGCAATAGAGTAGAGCTCAGTCTTTTATTTATTTTTTAAAATGTGTTTTTATTGATTTTTTAGAGAGAGAAGGAGGGAGAGTGGGGGAAGATAGAAACATCAATGGTAGAGAAACATCGATTCGCAGCATTCTGCACACCCGCTACTAGGGATTAAGCCTGCAACCCTGGCATATGTCCCGACCAGGAATCAAACCAGCAACCTCTTGGTGCATGGGATGATGCTCAATCCACTGAGCCAGGCTGGAGCTCAGTCTTTTACATGTTGTCTGGGGCTGCTTTGGAGCTAGAGCAATGGGCTTGAGTAGTTGCTGCACAGATCTCATGGCCACCAAGCCCAAGTTATCTACTATCTGACTCTTTAGAGAAATACTTTGTTGAACACTGGTCTAAAGCAGGAATGACAAGCCAACAAAAATCAATTGACTATCTCTAACATAGTCATTGATTAGTAATGTACACGATGGGTGAAACAATATTTATACCAGATATCTGCCATCCTTGATCTAAAAAAGACAGCCAGCCCTAGCCGGTTTGGCTCAATGGCTCAGTGACGGCCTGTGGTCTGAAGGGTCCCAGGTTCGATTTTGGTCAAGGGCACATGCTCGGGTTGCAGGCTTGATTCCCAGTAGGGGGTGTGCGGGAGGCAGCTGATTAATGATTCTCATCATTGATGTTTCTATCTCCCTCTCCCTCTCCCTTCTGCTCTGAAATCAATAAAAATACATTTTAAAATAATAAAATAAAATAAAAAAGACATCCTTTCCTTAGGAGTCACCAATGTAATCACAGAGAATAAATCAGTTCTTTTTTTTCAATTAATATTTAAAAGAGTTCAGCATCATCACAAATTTTAACACAGTACAGTTAGAACACAAATTTCCAGCATAACCATAGGGTCAATTTGTTGCCTTTTTCATGATTTCTTAATTAATATAAATATAGGAGTTTTCCTCTTTGCTTTTCTTAAATGAAATAAAGTATCTTTCAAGTTACTCTTTATAAAGATAAGGCTTTATAGAATACAGAGCCCAAACACTTCTTTCCCTGTTGTGTCTGTCTGCTAATCTTAATCTCTTTTTTATTCCTTTATCACAGAAGTAGACATCAGAAGAAAAGTGACAAGTGACATGATACAGTGGAATTAAATATTTTAAACATTCTGCCTTTACTTATTTAAAAGCACCCAAAACACCCAGGTAATCTGTTATTGAGAATGTGCAAAACACCCAGCAGCCTTAGACCAAGCATAAATCCTCATTCCTCTGTTAAAGACCTCCTTACACAATCTTTCCACTTTTTTCATTCTTCATATCATTGTTTTTATAGCTCTCCTTCATCATGTCTTACCCGTTGACTCATTAGGCCAACTACCCTATTTTATACAGAGCTTTGATCTTTGCCTTCTGGTCCTCTCAAGGTAGACTGCAGTTAAAAGCTACCTCTGCTCTTTTTACTAACCTAATAAACTAACCTGGACAAATTTACACTTTTTTTCTTCCCATCCATAAAGTGTTTCTAGACAGACAGGCAATCAGAAGACCTGGATTTAGAAGAGGCTGTATTATTTTCTTTATGGGACTCTGCCAGTTCTTTAAAGTTTAGTTTTCTTCTTATTACAATGAGGAGGTTGGCTTACATGATTTGATATCTTTAGCCCTAAGTAGACTCTTGCTTTCTCTATCTTCATGTCCAAGCAAGTCCTGAAAGCGATGCCAACCAAAATAGTAGTGTGTGCTCTGCCAGAGGTATGGACTCCATGTTTTAGGGACTCACCCATTTTAGATTAGTTTTCCCTTCAATCTAATCCCAACTTTCCCTCCTTCCCTCCCTTCCTTCCTTCCTCCCTTCCTTCCTTCCTTCCCTCCTTCCTTCCTTCCTTCCTTCCTTCCTTCCTTCCTTCCTTCCTTTCCTTCCTTTGAAACACCCCTTTCACCAGATATTATTTGAGAACTGCATTCTACTGGATATTTTATCAATCAGTTCTAACTCAGATACATAGACCTTGCAGTTTAAGGGGCTTAGGTTGTAAAACTAACTGGCTACATTGGGACATCATTTTTTGAGAATACTCTTAAACAAGAGAATAAAAAAGGGGTTTCAAATTTTAAAAGAACATTCATTAAATTTTACATTGCCAGATTCATCTGCAATTGCAAGCTGTGTATTGTTAGAGACATTCTCTCTGCTCACTGATCAGTTATTAGAGTAAGGTTAGTACATGGATTTGCATGCGATTCCACACTGGCTTGCAATCTAGCAGGAAAGGCTTTGTGGAACATAAGTATGTTCAAGGAATGTCATCTCAGTACTTCAAGGGTTTTTTCTTTAATAAAAAGGGCAATAGGGATCATACAAATCCACTGAATTTGCATGTTTCCCCCTCGCATTGCTGAAAACATCCTTTCAAACCAGCTTCAAATTAGAGCAATTAGGTGGGTAACTGTCCTAGTCTGAACTTAGCCTTAAAAGCTTATTCTATGCAACTAGAATAATTAGACTTACTTCTGCAGTCTTTTTTCTTTACTTCATTGTTCTCATGCATTAAGATAATGTTACTGTGCATGGATTCACTTCAATGCAATAGAATGGAGGTTGGGGATGGGGGGATAGAAAGACTTAAATAAAGAGAAAACCCAGCAAACAAAACTGAAACCCAGCTTATGACAGCAATCATGAAAAGTGTTTGCACTCTAATAAGGCTTGTTAAACAGCATTTTAATTAATCTGAAATTTGCAACATACCTGCTTGTCACTGTCCTTTGTAATGACTAGTTTTTGTTCCTAAAATAGATATATGAAATACCTCATGGTTTGCCAGATTATTTAGCCATGCTTTGCTATATCAAATTAATCTTAGTTGCTAACAGGATAACAGTTTTAGTTGTTTTTTCTTCGCTTTATCATATTATAATCATTATCCAAAGGGAACATACCAGGTCAAGTGTTAACAATATGTGCATTGCAAAAATAAAAGTTAAGATTTGCCATCTGTTCAAAAATGGTACCGTTACATTAGATATTTTTCAAGAAAATTCCCTTTAATCCAAATAACATTTTGATTTTTGTTTCAACTTTTAAAGACTATAGATACATTTTTGTGAAGCAAAATTATAATACACAATTAAGAAATAGATCAGAATTGAAATGTTGTAGGGCAATACAGTGCACCCTTGTGTCAATATTTAAAGTATATAAATTGAAATGTAATTTTTTGGGATGTGTTCCATGGATATAAATTTAGAGCTGGGAAAGGCACGTGTGATATAATACTTATTAAATATTTGTTTAATTCAGTAGATTGTAAGATTACAAAACTGCAATATTGTTTACATTCAAAGTGTTGATCAGAAGTTGCTGACTGGGGCCTGATTCTCAGGTTCTTGCCCAATAGCCCTCCACCCTGCTCTGTATTCTAGGTGAAATGCAGTGGCTTCTTGAGCTGTGATTTGCTCTCCCCAATATCTGTTGTTCATATATATGTAATCAGGTCATATACATATATACCTGGACTCACTCTTTCTGTTCATGGCGACATGTTGATCTTTGATGAGTCCATTTCTTTTGCTGTGTTACCTTTGTTGTTCACCTGCATACAATTTCTCCTCAGTAATAGTAATGGTGATGTTGTGTGGTTTATTTAAGTTTCCAGTCTTTCAAAAAATGACCATAACATCCACATGAAAGGCTAAACAAAGGAACGATTCGAGAGGAGACCTCACTCAAGTTTAGTTTATTAATTATAGTTGAAAGGAAGACTTCCATTCCTTTTCTCTCAACTCTGTGTCCTGAGCTAAACCATACTGGAGGGAAGGCCTTTTCCATGCCTGAATGAGCAAGATCAGCTTTTCACAGGGTAAATGATGGCATGTGAAAGAAAAGGGATTTGGATTGAGTCAACAGGTGGAAAACCTGGCTTTGCCACCAATTGGCTGAGCAGGTTTGAATATCATTTTTTCTCATCTGTATAATGTAGTCAATCATACCTTCTTCCTAAGGTTACAGTGAAGGTTTAATGAGATGTTATACAAAGCCCATGAACAATGCTTGTTAAATAGCAGAGAAATGGAGGGTGGCAATTAAATGTATCATTTTCCATATACTAGGACCAATCACCCTTCTGTGAAATCCCTGAAAGCAGGAACATAACAATTCATAGAATCTCTGGGGCCCATCACTGTGCCTAAAATACAACAGGAACTCACATTTTGCTGAGAGAATGCATTAAGTGGATAAGAAAATGATTGTATGAATAAGAGCTTAGAATGCAAAAGCATGTAGAAATAGTACCATAGATCAAAAGTAAACTTTATTTTTCAATATACAGTAGCAATGATAAAATAGCTACTCTTTTTAAAATAATATTTTTTTATTGATTTCAGAGAAGAAGGAAGGAGAAAGAGACAGAAACATCAATGATGAGAGAGAATCATTGATCAGCTGCTTCCTGCATGCCCCACATTGGGGATTGAGCCCACAACCTGGGCACGTCTCCTTACTGGGAATCTAACTGTGACCTCCTGGTTCATAGGTCAACACTCAACCACTGAGTCATGCCGGCTGGGCTATTCATGCTTTTTTAAAATATGTTTTCATTGATTTTTAGAAAGAGAAGGAGGGAGAGGGAGAGATAGACACATCAATGATGAGAATCATTGATCATCTGCCTCCTGCATGCCCCACACTGGGGATTGAGCTCACAACCCGGCATGTGCCCTGACCAGGAATCAAATCATGACCTCCTGGTTCATAGGTGGACACCAAACCACTGAGCCACTGCAGCCAGGCAATAGCTACTTTCTTATGAAGCTAGAGTAGAATGTGAAGGTTCTTGAAAAGACCAAGAAGTGTGACTCTACCACTAACTAGCTGAAATAACTCAAACCAACCTAAGTCTGCCTAGGATTTAAAATCCTCATCTCTAAAATGAGGACTTTGCATAAAATGTTATCTAGCATGTCACCTACCCTTCTCTTCTAGAGTTCATGAAGCCCATCACTTTGAAGGGTGCCAAAATTCGTGGTGAGAAATTACATCAGGAACTCCAGGGGCAATTAGTCCTAATTCTCCTCACTCCTACTCATAGATCTGCAGTCTCAACGTCTTTCAGCAAACAGGTTTGCAAGATAAGTAAACAAACGTAGGAAGACAGAGACACTTTGCATATGGATTTAGTTTAAAAAGAAATGGGAAAAAATAGTAGAATATGCTTAATTAGCACAGATTCTGAAATAAAAGATAAATGTGTTAATTAATCACTCCTCTTGATTTGCAAAAGGGCACACCCATATATGCAACAATATATACCAGAAATTGGAAAGAGATATTGTGCCACCTATATTCTCTTCTGAAGAACTATTCCAAGTTTCTAATATAATTTTCAGGAGACATATATGTTGAGATTTACATGCTCTTGGTGTGCTTTTCTTATTAGAAGCCTGAGAATTATTCTAATATATATATTTTAAAGATATTGAGTCAACTTCATTTTTCTCTTTCACCATCTAAGTACTTAATGACTCTACCAAAATACCTACTTCTTGCTTTTATTATTGGTGTATTGCTCATGTGACAACATTGCTGAGGAATCAGAGCTTCAAGGACTTGAACTTTCTAATCCAAAGGAAGATAGCCTCATTTAGCAGCTGTGGTAGAACAGGAAAGCAGCATGATGCCAAGGAAAGGTTACACAGTGGGAAGTTCATGCTGGCAAATACCAATTCACACCTGTTTTGGGCCTTCAGACAACATCAGGGGTGCTATCTAAATGGACTCTGTGTGCAATTTGTCCATGGTCTGGAGTCATTGAAATGAACTACACTGATTCTTCTCTTTGGCAATTATTCCAATTATGTGGATGCACCATTTATCAGGATGCTGATTAAGTGGGTTTACTAGCAAGCACCAAAGAAAGAGTGTGAGGAAATCCACCAAAGTGTGATATTCACACTTTGTAAGGTTTCCCTCACACTCACTAATGTCTTATGTTATATAGAGAGCAGCATAGAACATTCTGTTGGGAGCCAGCCCCGGCAGGTCCAGGGGTTCCCAAAGGTGTGGACGGAGTCGGCGAAGAAGGAAGGACATGGAGACAGCATTCAGTTGATCATCATAGCCAGGTTCTCTTTTTATTGTCCTGTTACATCTATATTTTTACTATTTGATCCCATAAGCATGCCTCTATAATTACATCATGGTATGTTTTGTGTAAAGTTCTACAGTTCCTTGTTTCTTATCTGACCTTAGCCAAAAATCCTGTCTCTATCTAGTTCTGTTGAGTTTAATCTTGTCTAGGTTAATCTTTGTGTTCCATTACAAGGGCTATTCCAAGGTCACTGCTCTACTGATAGGCTACAAGGAAGTTACTGAAGGAGATTCTCCTACCCAGTAAAGGTTGTCCTCCCGGCTTCGCTGCTTGCCTTCCCTGGGACTGCCCTGTGTAGGTGGGTCTCCAGGGGTATAGGCTTTGGTGCTTTCCCTGGTGGGCAGACCCCTGGGGATGTGGGCCCAACAAGTCCCAAATTTATTGCCAACAGTCTTAGTCCAAGTTTTTCATAAATAGTACATGGTATTTCTGTAACACTAGGGGGATTTACTGATTTATTCTCTTCCTTAGTCCTGTTAACCCCTAACCTGGGGAAACAACCTTTCTTGGGGAGGTGGTCCTGGTTAAAACACATAGCGCTAAGAGGGTGAGCAAACATATGCCATATACCCCAGGTCCCTTGAAACATAAGCTGTGCAGATGTTTCTTCCCTGCAGCGACTGTGTCAAGCAGCAAGGGTGGACCAGCTTCTGGCAAATTCCCCCATTTTTATTTTTTAAGTGACAGCGCGTATAAATCAGCGGCCACCTCTCGGATTGGGTTGTTTAAGACTCAGAGGAAGACCTGTTTGTGACTTTGCTAACAGGTCAGTCCGAGGCTTAACCCTATATCAGTTCCCCACAACATTCTATGTATGTATTTACGCATGTATTATATACATACACATACATAATTTTAAATTATTTTATACTACTTTGAACACTGCAGCCTAATTTCTCTCCACTGCAATGGTCAGGGTTTCAGGCTACAAGGTCAATATACAAGAGGCAATTTCTTTTTCTACAAAATTGCATGAATGTTAAAATATAAAATTAAACAACTTCAACTTAAAATGACAAAAAAGTAATACTTAAGAATAAATATAATGAAATATTAGAATAATCTGCTTCCTAAAGACTATAAAACATTGCTGAGAATAATTAAAGTGAATTTAAATAAATGTAGATATATACCATGTTGATGGATTGACACTATTCTGCCATATGTAAATTTAGCTTAGTTACAAACAAAATTCTAGCAGGCTTTTTTGGGTAGAAATTGACAAGTTGATTCTAAAATTTATATGGAAATATAAAGGATCTAGATTAGCCACAAAATTTTTGTAAAAGAAGAACAAGATTGAATAACTTACACTAAATGCTACAACGATAAGCCTTTGAGAATAAAGCAGATGTCAATATCTTTATAATTTTGAGGTAGCCAAAGATTTCTTAAGAAAACTGCCCATATTAAAAAAAAATGTATGATTTTCACTAGAATTTAAAATTTCTATTTATCAAAAACATTTTCAAGGAAATGAGTAGACAAATCACAGTCTAGGAAATAATTTGTGCATTAGTCTGTTTACCTATAGGTCTATATCTAGAATATATAAAAATTGTAGCAAATAGACAATATTTGGGAAAAAAACACACAGGAAAATAAAAGGCCAAAACATAACTAAAGGCCTTATAATGAAGACATACGGGTAGTCAATGAACACATAGAAAGGTCAACATCACAAACCATCAGAGAAATACAAATTAAAATCCCAATGATATACCACACTTACACCCACTAGAATACCTAAACTAAAAAACCCAACATTATCAATTTTAGAAGGGATTAGTTAGAACTGTAATCCTCAAAGTCTCTCTCACCACTTCCCAATACTTACCTTCTCCAAAGCTAATTATCAGAATGGCTAATGTTTTTAATTCTTATAATATCAAGTGTTAGCAAAGATATGGAACAACTGGTATGTTATATGCTGCTAGTGGCCATAATAACTGCTAAAATAAATTTGGAAAACTGTCAATATTTTCTAAAGCTGAACGTAGAAATATATTATGACCCAGCAATTCCACTTCTGCTCAACAGTGATACATACAAATGTGCACACACAAATTGCACAATAACTTTTAGTAGCATCTACACTAATAAAAGACAAACATGCAAATTGACCATACCCTCGTTACCCCTTAAGCCATGCCCACCAGCCAATCAGAGTGACTATATGCAAATTAACTCAACCAAGATGGCGGCCGGCAGCCATGGAGCTAGAGCAAGCAGGAGGCTTGGTTGCCCCTGTGATGGAGGAGGCCAAGCTTTCTGCCTGCCTAGCCGGCTCTGAACTCCACTCAAGGCTACAAAGTTTCAATTATAGAAGGTAAATAAATCCCAGAATAAAAAAAAAAAGATAAAAAGGAGAAGCTGGGAGTTTCCATAGCCAGTGGGGCTTGGCCAGCCTGAAAATGGCCCTCAGCCCCTCACCCAGACTGGCCAGGCACCCCAGTGGGGACCCCCACCCTAAGGGTGGTGTGGCCAGCCTGAAAACAGCCATCAGCCCCTCACCCAGGCTGACCTAACCTCCATGGGGTGAGGGTCCTCACTGGGTGGGGGGGCTTGACCAGCCTGCAAACAGCCATCAGCCCCTCACCCAGGCTGGCCAGGCACCCCAGTGGGACCCCCACCTTGATCCGGGACACCCTTCAGGGCAAACCAGCTGGCTCCCACCTGTGCACCAGGCCTCTATCCTGCCATCAGCCCCTCACCCAGGCTGACCTAACCTCCATGGGGTGAGGGTCCTCACTGGGTGGGGGGGCTTGACCAGCCTGCAAACAGCCATCAGCCCCTCACCCAGGCTGGCCAGGCACCCCAGTGGGACCCCCACCTTGATCCGGGACACCCTTCAGGGCAAACCAGCTGGCTCCCACCTGTGCACCAGGCCTCTATCCTATGTAATAAAAGGGTAATATGCAAATTGACCTAACAGCAGAACGACTGGGAATGACTGGTCACTATGACACACACTGACCACCAGGGGGCAGATGCTCAATGCAGGAGCTGTCCCCTGGTGGTCAGTGCACTCCCACAGGGGGAGCTCTGCTCAGCCACAAGCCAGGATGATGGCTGCCAGCACAGCGGTGGTGGCAGGAGCCTCTCCCGCCTCCTCAGCAGCACTAAGGATGTCCGACTGCAGCTTAGGTCTGCTCCCTGCTGGTAAGTGGACATCCCCTGAAAGCTGCTGGGCTGCCAGAGGGATGTCTGACTGCCAGCTTGGGCCTCATCCCCTAGGGAGCAGGCCTAAGCCAGCAGGTGGACATCCTCCGAGGGGTCCCAGACTGCAAGAGGGCATAGGCCAGGCTGAGGGACCCAGTTTTAGAACACACAGATATTCCAATCTGTTCCTCTACCTTTCATTATCAATCCATCATCCACCATTTAAGCATCCTCAGTTTGATAAACTATGCAGCTTATTTTTTCATCGTTCATTAAATCTGTTTCCTGAGACTTGTTTATCTTTTGTATATGGTTTTGGGATCCTGCAAATAGCCTTCTAGATTCAGCTCCTAAGACCTTCCATGCTATACATTACTAGCAAGCAGCCCAGCCCCAGGATCACAGAAAAGAGCCAGAAAATATGGGAAATTAGGTAAGCATTTTTAAGAGACATTTCCAATTTTGGCTGGAATTTTATGCTCAACCTGTTATTTACTGTCACCTCAAAGGACTGAATTACAGCTTTTGTCAAATAGCATTTTAATGGAAAAACCCGATACCTAGTCTATTAGGGTTGACTAACTCCTCTAAACAAATAGACCCTAAAATGTATAATGTCTTAAGCACAAGAGAAGCTTATATTTCATTCACATAAGAATCTAAGATTGTAACAGTCTGCCTTGGGGGAAGGGTTTGTATAATTCTTTAGGGAATCTAAACTGATTGATGTCCTAACAACTTGGGCAATTGGTTTACAAGGTCACTGGGAAATGAAATTCATAAAATTCCATGGAGTGGATATGGACAATGACTGGAAGTGCTGAAAATCAGTTCTACTAACAATCCATTAGCAGGAATTCACTCATGTTGCCACACTGAAGGAAATGTAGTCAAATCTGGTTTCCAGGAAGGGAGGAAAGCATGAATTTTGGTAAAACCAGTCATCTTCATCAGAGCTAGGAAGCATTTGAAGATTCCAAATATAAATAGTGGGCAACATTTAAAAATTATCTGTTACTATAACTTTCCAGCAAAGTAATATAATACCTTGGGTATTTTCTAGGCTTATCTTTCATCTATGGTACAAGCTGAAACACTTTGTACAGAAGAGACCAAATGCAAGACAAATTTCAGAGAGTTGATAGAATCAATGATTTATTTCAGAATCTATCAATGTAATTAGAATCAAAATAAAACCATTTTCATGAAATTATCAGAGCACAAATTATAGCAACTAGAAGATTATTTTAGAATTGGGAGGAATCATAGACATGGGGATCATTATTTGTAAATCCCTTGATCTGAATAAATAGATAATCACATATGCACTATTATAAGCACCGTTAATGCTGTCATACAGCCAGTTTAACCGTCAGTTCTCAGCTGGATTCTCTTTAAAGTTGGAGACTACTGATGCTTCATGTAATGACTCTTGACTTTTTTTTTTTACTTTTTTCCATTTCAGCAGTTACCATTTTTTATTCTGGCCCTCATAACTTACACATGGGTTATTTCAACAGACTCCTAGCTGTTCCTCTTTAAAGTTGGAGACTACTGATGCTTCATGTAATGACTCTTGACTTTTTTTTTTTTACTTGTTTCCATTTCAGCAGTTACCATTTTTATTCTGGCCCTCATAACTTCACACATGGGTTATTTCAACAGACTCCTAGCTGTTCTCCCTCAATTCAGTTTCATGCCAATCCATTCTTCATAGTGCTTACAAAATTAATCTTCCTGAAACACTGTTTCATTACATCTCTTTCCTGCTCCAGAATGATGTGGTTCCCAGTTTCTTACTGAATCAAATGTAAGACTTTCTACTTTTCTCCTTTTGAATCCTGCTCTCATCAGCCTAGTGCATCTTTATGGATCTTTACCACAGTCATGCAGTCTTATGGCTCTCCATATGATGTGTTTACTCTCATGTCTGTGCCCTCCACTCTTTCATCTCTTTCCCTTCATCTTTCAACCATGTCTCACTTTTTATTCAAAGAGTAATTGCCTATTTATCTTTTCTAATTCCTTTCTTTACTTCTCATTTGGCACCTCCTAGCAGATGTTTATTCTTAATTTATACTTAAATTTCACGAATGGTTGCATATTTTCAAATTGTGCATCACTGTTTCACATGAGGAAGGGGGTTATTTATATATGTTTATGATTCTTGTTAATAGTATCATTTCCCAATGTTCTTATGTGTCTTTAGAGTTCATAGCATGATGCACTATGTGTAGAAAATATTTAGCCTATGTAATGCGAATGCATACAGGAATATTTTATTTCATGTAAGTCTTTTTGGAAGAAGACTTGGCTTATGAAGACACATGTAGAATGATAAGAGAATATAAATTATTTATACTTGAGAAAAACAGAGTCAAGAAAGAAGTACTGACAAAAAAAACCGAACATGTACTGCCAAAGTCCTAATAAAGTTTATCAGAGCAGACTCCAAATTTGGCTTCCAGCTTTCTGATAGTCAGCAAGTACAGGGAATCCTTCACAGATAAACTATTTTGTCAGGAGCAACATATCTAACCAGCATTCCTTATTCTATAATCGGACATATTAACTTCATGACTATTCTTAGAATAATAAATCTAGGCCATTTCAACTCTTCAACTTCTGAACTATGAAAAAGAGCCAAATGAGATGGAAAAATAATGTTAAAAGTGGAAGATATATTGGAACAGAACTCACTAAACTAAGCATTCATACTGGAAGCAAAGCTGACCAATTGCTTATAATCAAAGTAAGCAAAATAATCCAGCATTGAGTTGGCTCTAAGGAAGAATAAATGACCCAGTGAACAATTATCTTTGCAATTTTAAAGCTAAAAGAGACTTTTAGGAAATGATTTCTTTTGAACCTAGTGCTAGTACACATTCAACATGTATGACCTTTCTTTCAGATTATGAAATAGGCCCAGTGTTCTTTGCTAGATGTGCCAGAAACTGTCTACACATTCTACATGGCTCTTTTGTTGTTGTTACCAAGAGAATCTCGATTATGTTCAGAGAGCCAATCTAACAGCTAAAAATATTTGCCATCCATCCTTCCTTGAGCTGATATATGATATAGTTCCAATGAGAGGTAAGATGAATATTTCTGGGAAACTCACTTTACTGATGTAGGTACTGCTCTTTGTGTTCCTCTTCTTCTTCATACCTGGAATGTAACCATGATGTCTAGGGGAGAAGCAATCACTTGATAGCTTTGAGACCACAAGAATGAAGAGGAAGGCCTACATCTAAAAATTGGAGGATAAAGACAAAAAAGGCCATATCTCAGTGACAATTGTTGAGCCACCACACGAATCCTGGATTTCACTTGCTTTAAGAGTTAGGTTTGAATTGTGAAAGTAGCTTAGCCAAAGATGCCAGTGGTTGAAAGTGAGGTAAGGTTGGCTTCCAGAAGTCGACCAAGCAGCATGGAGCCAGAATCTGAGGTGTAACATTTAAGGTGTAAGCCCGTGGTTCAATATATAGTGCCCAATGTGTCATAGTCAACTCAGATTTAATCTGAGATGTCATTAGTACCCAAGGAAGCTACACTTGACAGATAAGGCATAAAAGGTTTGTATCATAATCAGGTAAGGGCTTTCAATGTTTCTGCTTAGAATTCCAGAAAGAAAACAAAACTAAATATATATGCATTAGCAGTTCCTTTTGCAGGAGACTGGTAAAGTTGGGTGAACTCATAAATTCATATTCTTACCTAGTTTCCTCAAGCTAGAATTCAGAGCAGACCTTCCTATAGGAGTAATGGACAACTACAAGTAAGATGAGGCAAAGAGCCTCAACAGAATCAATCTACAATTAAATATGGAGAGACGAACTAATCATATTCTGCATTTTATCTGAAGATAGATACTACCAAATTCCTGAAAAATTAGATATGAGGTACGAAAGACAAATCAGGCATGTTCCAAGGCCTTTAGCTCTGCCATTGAAGGATGGAGATAACATCAGATAGTCTCAGGAGACTTCAGGAGGAGCAGTTTTGGACGGGAGTTAGGATTTCAAATTTGGACATGTCTAATTTAAAATGTTTTTTATACATCCACATAAAACTATAAATAATCAAATCAATGGGTATAGCATTTAGGAGATAATTCTAGGCAAGAGATATAAATAGAGTAGTCAACAAATAGATGATAGTTAAAGTCATGAAACTAACCAAACACAGGTAATAAATCGTGGAAGCTGGATTAGGATTTGGTTAAGTCTAAGCCAAAATGTGAAAGCGGAATCTACAGTGAGTGGATCTAAAAAAAGTGAAGGCTGATATCCTATATAATAAAAGGCTAATATGCAAATCAACCAAACAACAAAACAACCAGTCGCTATGACATGCACTGACCACCATTGGGCCTAAACCAGCAGTCGGACATCCCCCAAGGGGTTCCAGATTGGAGAGGGTGCAGGCTGGGCTGAGGGACACACCCACCCTGTGCATGAATTTCGTGCACCGGGCCACTAGTATATATATAAAATGCTAAGTGACCGACTGTCCATCCATCCAACCAGCCAACTGACTGACTGGCTGGTACATATAACATACATTAGCAATTTCAAAATAAACATTGACTCACACATGTGCAATACATATAAAGCTCTCGCTAGTGCCAATTGCATGTGTGTTTTAATTTTATAATACTTCTAGAGGCCTGGCTCATGTAATTTGTGCACGGGTACGGTCTCTAGGCCTGACCTGTGATCAGAGCCATCTTCCTGGCTTCCCATAGCCATCCCTGCCCCCGCTGACACCCACTCCTGGTTCCCTGTTCACCATCGGGTGATTGGAGCCTATCAGCCGGGGAAAGGGACCAAGAGGTGGTCAGTGCACCTCATAGTGACTGGTCGAGTGGTCGTTCTGGTCATTCCACCATTGGGGTCAATTTGCATATTACCCTTTTATTATATAGGATATTATAAATACTATTTTGACATGTAATTTTTTGCAGTAACATAATTATTGCACGAATCTTTCTTCTAATTAATTTCCTTTCAATGTGCATGAATCTGTGCACTGGGCCACTAGTTAAGTATAAAATTGACATGAAATGGCAGAGTAGTCTTTGTAACTTGTTTCTGTGATAAAAACAGACATGCACTCTGGGACTGTCCATCTGGCACCTCCAGTGATAAATTAAAATTTGATTTTTAATTATCTCAATTCTCATCAACAAGTATTTTTTGGACTAAAAGAATGTAACATTTTTCTTTGAAATTTAGAGTTTTCTTTCTTAACTTCTGAGTAAATGACTTTCAATCTCATTAACTTATCTCATGCATCTGTATGTTAGAAGAGAATACCTAAATGTTTATATGTTGTCTTGGGTGTATCTTCTGTAGATTAGTACTTAAATGACCTAAGACACAGAAATACATATTATGGTTATTTTTCTTGCAGTTTCTTTCTGTCCTCCCAGGTCATTAGAATGATTGGTAGTGAAGCTGGTGGGTCATAATAGGTGATTATTATCCCCATGACCACCAAAGCAGATATGGACTGCCATTGGACCATATTCTTTAAAAAAAAAATTAAAAAATTTATTTCAGAGAAGAAGGGAGAGGGAGAGAGAGATAGAAACATCAATGATGAGAGAGAATTATGGATTGGCTGCCTCCCACATGCCCCTACTTGGGATCGAGCCTTGTAACCGGGCACGTGCCCTGACCAGAAATTAAACCATGACCTCCTATTTCATAGATTGATGCTCAACAATGGAGCCACATCATCTGCACTGGACCATATTCTTTTAAATGTTTTATGCTCATTTTCATCTTTGTGCATAGAATTTCTTTCCTAGGAACCCTGAATTATTCCTTTGGTTATCATTCCATTTTTGTAGAGATATTTTTTTTCTGTGCAAAGCTGATTATCAAAAGCTCTCCTTTTTTTTTTTCCTTTTGATCATGGCTGCAATTCAGCATGCCTGTATAGACAACATTAAATATTGAACAATACTTTACAAAAATAAATGGGAATATAACGTATTGACCAATGTCAAGCTAAGCCAAGAATAGTTTTTTTTCCTCTTTTCATTGATCAGAGAGATTTAACATTTGGATTATGATATAGCCTTTGACTTTTGGCTCTAAACTCACAGAGCAAATTTGTCGTCTATTTGAGAGGCAAACTGGAATTTGACCACTTCGTTACTGGCCACCAGGTGGCAGATATAATAGTTCTCATGTTAATAACTGAAAAAATTGGAGCTATTTTCTTTAATCATATGTTAATACCAGAGAGCTCCTAGTGTTAAAATCTTGGAACGTTATTTAGTTTTGCTTTGATTTTTGTGTGTGGATGTGAATGAAACCAGATATTTGGAACATTGGTGCCATCTGCACACTTCACACTGCCACTTCAATGCACGTATTCAAGTTTTAAAAAGAGCCCTCCCCCCTTTTCTAAACCATCCCAGGTTCTTGATTAGCTGGTTGAGTTGAAGCAAAACCAAACATGGGCTTGCCTCGCTTGACTACTGGGTACACCTCAATCATTAAGGGTGATGGGGGTCTCAAATGGGTAGGAGTTCAAAGAATTGCTGAGGGAGAGAGCTAGGGTGACAAAATTGTCCATAATTGGTTCTCCCATTTTTAGTAACAGCCAGTTTTCTCAAACATAAAAATCATTTCCAAGAAGCAACTTTATTGCTTTTCCTTACAATTAGAGAGAAGGAGGCAGTGGTGTTCAAATGATGCTTGACAGCCTGGGTAACAAGCGCCAACCATCTGTGCTATAGCAGCACTGTTTGTATTTTTAATGTTTACACATACAGCAAAGATAATTAAAAATAACTATAATTAAAAATGATTACAACAAATTACTTTTCCCTCAACAGTAATGTGTGTCTGTAACTTATAAGTGACTTACTAAAGTAACCTTTATGGAGTCTAACAAGTAAATGTTAGAATTCCTGTCTTGTTTCTGAAAGTTTATAAATTCGGGGGAGGGGAGATTTCCTCAACCAGAAAACCATTTGGCTTAAAGTACTTCACAAACTGTTAATAGTAGAAGGATTATTTCTGTATCAATAAT
Source organism: Myotis brandtii (assembly GCF_000412655.1). Lineage (NCBI taxonomy): Eukaryota > Metazoa > Chordata > Mammalia > Chiroptera > Vespertilionidae > Myotis > Myotis brandtii. Next base: position 2,421,015 of record NW_005358943.1, on the reverse strand, counting down.
ACAAGGTAATTTTTTTTTCTCTCTGAAAGAATACATGCAGCTTTTTTTTGTAAAAAAAAAAATGTAGCTTCTTTCCTTAAAATGACTATGGCAAATGGAAAAAGCAAACTTACCTCCCACTATAGTCTTCCATAAATACAATTAAATTGTTCAAAATGCCATATTCAATTTAAAGAGACCATTCCCATCAGAAACAATACCCTAATCTGCCTTGTCAAAAATCTCCAAGCCTTTGAATATCCTCAAATTACCCTCTCTAAATAAGATGCTGGTAAATAACAGAAGTTGAACATTCTTTTCAAGGAAGGAGCAGAGAAATGGACATAACCTTTGTGGAAGGAATTAAAATTTAGCCAGAAGGTAGGGGTTAAGGGTGTGACTCTTGGAACGAGACTGTCTGGATTCTAATTCCACACCTTTTATTTTCTAAGGTTGAGTTAATGTCATTTGTGCCTCAGTTTCCTCATTCCTATTATCCTATCTAATAAAGAGGTAATATGCAAATTGACCTTCACTCCAACACACAAGATGGTCTCCCCTATGTGGTCAAAGATGGCCACCACAAGATGGTTGGCAGGGGAGGGCAGTTGTGGGCAATCAGGCCAGCAGGGGAGGGCAGTTGGGAGGGACCAGGCCTACAGGGGAGGGCAGGTGGGAGTGACCAGGCCTGCAGGGGAGGGCATTTAGTGGTGACCAGGCCTGTAAGGGAGGGAAGTTAGAGGTGACCGGGCCAGTAGGGGAGGGCAGTTGGGGGCAATTGGGCCTGCAGGGGAGCAGTTAGGCTTTGATCAGGCTGGCAGAGGAGTGTTTAGGGGGTGATCAGGCTGGCAGACAGAAGTGTTTAAGGGCAATCAGGCAGGCAGGCAGGGGTTAGGAGCCAGCAGTCCTGGATTGTGAGAGGGATCCCAGATTGGGCTGAGGGACACACACCCCAATGCACAAATTTTGTGCACTGGGCCTCTAGTCTATATATATAAAAAACTAATACGCAAAGTGTCCCCTTGGGAATAACCAAGGGAGGTCTCCAGGGTGTGTCCCTCTCTTCTCGTTCAGTCCTGATCTTCTGGACCCAGTAGCAAGCTAACCTACTGGTTGGAGCATCTGCCCCCTGGTGGTCAGTGCATGTCATAGCGACTGGTTGACTGGTCGACTGTCAGCCCCCTGTTGGTCAGTGCACATCATAGCAAACAGTTGAGCGGCCTTAGGGTATCATTAGCATATTATCCTTTGATTGGTTGAACAGCCAACTGGAAGACTGGACACTTAGCATATTAGGCTTTTATATATAGGATTCTGTCTATTTATTCATTTAGTTAATTTAATACTTGCCTTATATGTTTTTTTATGTTGCTAATTAGCATCTTTTTGTTTCATCTTAAAGAACTCTGGTTAGAATTTATTTTAAGATAAGACTAGTGGAAATTAACTCCTTTAGCTTTTGTTTGTCTGCGAAAGAATCTGTCATTAGTTTCTGAAGGATAATTTGATAGATAAACCATTTATGGTAGTTTTATTCTTTCAGTAACTTTGATGCTATCATCCCACTTCTCATTACCTGCAAGGTTTCTGCTGAGAAATTCATTGACAGTCTTATGGTAACTTTGTTAGATGTAGAGTATATTTTCTTTCACTGATTTCACAATCTCTGTCCTTGAATTTTGACTTTTTGATTGTAATGTACCTCATTGAAGTCCTCTTTCAGTTCTATCTGCTTGAGGGGCCTTTTGCACCTCATATAAATGGGTGTCTATACTAGTATGTCTTCCAATATTTGAGAAGTTTTTAGCCATTAGTTCTTTAAATAATCTCTGCACCTTTCTTCTTCTAGGATTTCCATAATGCATATATTAATTCTCTTGCTGATATCCCATAAACATGATAGGCGGTCTTCATCCTTTTACTTATTTATTTTAAAATTGTTCTTCTCTAATGTGCCTTGCTGGCACAGCTATAGGTGAATCTGAGAGGGGGTGGTGAAGAATGGAGAAGACAGAAAAGAGAATAAAGCTGGGGCTAGGTGGGATGCTGCTTCTCTGATGGAGAGACAGCACCATGGCCTGCAAGCTGAGTCTTCTTTTTATAGCAGTGGTTCTCAACCTTGGCTGCACATTGGAATCACCTCGGAATCTTTTTAAAATCCTGATTTCTGGGCCTCATCCTATGGAAATTCTGTTTCTTTGTTACTAATGTTGTGACCTCACCCCATAATCATTCACTGTATTTCTCAGCTTTAGAAAATTTATGATTTCAATGCCTGTTGAACTTTTTATTTTGTTCATGTATTGTTTCCCTGATGTTCTTGTCTGGCATTATCTTTTATCTTGCTCAATTTCCTTAAAACAATTATTTTAATTTTGTCATCAGGCAATGTCTAGATATCTACTTCTTTGTGGTTAGTTACTGAAAAATTATTTTGTTCCTTTGATGGTGTCATGGTTCCTTGATTTTGTAAGTTCCTTATAGTCTTGCTTTGCTGTCTTTGCCTTTGAAGATGGAGACATCTCTACTAGAATTTACTGACTGGCTTCAGGAAAAAAAAACAAAAACAAAAAACCACCTTCACTAATCAGAATTCCAACTAGGGATTATGAGTCTCTCTCAGACCTTTCCTGTATATGCAATAACATTCCTGTTAACCCATGAGGGACTGTCTCTGCTGCTGCTCCGTAGTCCTCAACAAACACAACAATGTACCATTGGAAGCAGAGCTGACCCTTAAGAACACCAACACTGGGTTCAAATTATTTTATGAGGAAAGATTCAAGAACTCTATTTTATACTCCAACCCAAAACTGAGTCATGAGGAAAGATTCAAAAACTGTGCTGCCTACATAGTGATTCTGTTTTCAAAATTTTGGGTTAGGTGAATCTTCTCTGCTATACCCCCCACAAAGGTGATCTTGTTCTGCTTGTATTCCCAAGCAGCTTCTTTGAAGGTTTCTCAGATGGAGTCCATGAAGGGAGTATTAGAATCAGTATTATACATCTTTTTCCCTTAATGGGGGAATTCTTACGATCATTTGCCTTCTCTCAATCTTGCAAAACCTGGCTGGGTACGGAGAGCTTTCTGTTTGTTTTTCTTAGGGTGGTGCCTGAAATGCTCTCGTTTGTGTGCCTTCTCTCAATCCCGCAGACTCAAGTTGGCTGTCTGTGTGTACCTGCAAGGCTATCGGCAAAGGTTCAAACTTGCCATTGACAGGGGTGTATGTGGAAGCTGGCTACAGTGGCCATGAGGTGTGCCCATGGGCCAGATAGAGGGGTCCGCATGTAAGTCTTCCCAAGCAGCTTCTTTGAAGGTTTCCCAGATGGAGTCCATGAAGGGAGTATTAGAATCAGTGACGCTTTGTTGAGTTCTAAGCTCTGACAGCTAGGTCTCCACTTCTCTGCTCTGCTCTCAGACGCTCCAAAACACTTAGCTGTGCTAATTCCCTCAGTGTTCTGGGTGCCAATCTCCTGCGAATTCTGGGTAGGTGAAAAAAAGTGAGGTGCTTGGGCTGCATCCTACACAGCTGAGGAAATCAGGCACCCATTCACTATGTTCTCACTTTTTCCTATGGATAAATCATGGGCTTAGGGAGTCTTGGCTTGGCACTAAACTGCTGCCTAAATAGTGATACTGCTTTCAAAATTTTGGGTTAGGTGAATCTTCTCTGCTATACCCCCCAAAAAGGTGATCTTGTTCATGGGTCGTTGTCAAAAATTGATGTCCTGGGGGCCATGGTGGCTGCAAACTTCTATTCTGCCATTTTGCTGATATCACTCCAATAGTATTTTTAAATCAGTGTCTTATTAGGGAACTAATGGGCCTGAAAATCTTGTGGATGTAAATATGTAAATCCCTTCACATTTTAGAAAATACTATGTTAAGATTAACCTGGATCAAGTTAAGTCTCTTCATGTAGATCACATCTGTTCCCTTAAGTATCACCCGGAGCTTCCAAAGAGAACATCCCATATGCTCAGGTGTAAGTTTTCTTCTACTTTATTCATGTTGGGGTGCCTGGCAATGGCCAGGACATTCCTACTAACCCACGAGGGACTGTGTCTCTGCTGCTGCTCCATAGTCCTCACCAAACACAACAATGTACCATTGGAAGCAGAGCTGACCCTTCAGAATACCAACACTGGGTTCAAATTATTTTATACTCCAACCCAAAACTGAGTCATGAGGAAAGATTCAATTCGCAACACCATTTTTCTCAGTTTCAATTCTTTCCAACAGCTAAAGTCTTATCTGCCTGTTCAAATTCAGCAGGTCAATTTCTTCTTTTCTGAGGATGCATTCTCTCCTGGGAGGCTAGACTGCTGTTCAGCTCCCTTTGCAAATAGGCTCCTGTCAGACTGCCCCACTGTTTGCAAATCATGGCGTATATGTCTGAACACCAACAGAAGTCATCTTTAAATGCTTTTCCAGAACTTTCTTAATCCCTACAAGTCAGGTGCCTTTAGATCAGACACACAAGTCTATGCAAGATGATCAGATAGCCTACTTACTGGTACATATGTATCCAGTTGAAAGAAATTTTAAAACATATTTTGGTTATTGATACTCTGTCTTTAATACTGTCTGAAAATGCAGACTTGAGCAACTTTACAAAAAGATTTTAGTTTAATCAAATTCAAGTAATCCTTCATATTCTGCTTTTCTTCTTTTTATCTTTTATTGAGCACTTCTTTCTTCCTTACCTTCTTTCTATATTCATTTTTGCTCTTAAGCATGGATATTTCTATGGGAAAGTTCTCTCTATAATGTTGTTTCTCAAAATTATGTAAGTAAAATAGTACCAGAAACTAATTGTAAAAAAATATAGTATTTGGTTTTAAAAAATAGAAATTCTGCATAAACTACACATATATTCTATATTCTATATTCATTATGTCGCCTTAAATTATAAAGATATTAAATGCATTTTCATCAGATGACTTTTATATGTTTGTCCATAACATCCTTCTAATTTTCTTGGGTTTAATGTAAGCTTAGATGCTTTCACATTGTATACAACTGGTGAAATAATGGAACACAGCAAAGACAAAGTGAAATAGTGTACTTAATATTTATTAGTGTGAAATGCTATGAGGTAGTGATCTCTTACTTTCTTCAAGGAACTAAGTTGGGGAGGAATGGTGGGAAGAGCCTACTGTGATACATTCACAGGTACCTAAGGGTGATGAGTTTCATTTTAATGACAAATATGAGAAAACAAAGACACAAATTACCACAAATATGTGGGTAATTTGTAGATGACCATTTCATTTTATTAGAAAATAAAACATTGAATTAAGAGACTATACACATTATATATTCACAATACTTATCCATAGTAATTAAAGTTGTTTATTAAAATATTAATAATTTAATAAGATTAAAGTGAAATAGTTAGCTTCAACATATTAAATTATTTAATCCTTATATTATTAGGGAAGTATTATGATGGGAAGAAAGTTTAGTGTATGACAGAAATAGAAAGTAAACAAATAAAATTAGAAGAGCTTTGTTGTCACACTGCATTGTGAACACAAAAACCGTACTGAATGTTTATATTATGGAATTCCTGTCCAAAAAGGCCAAGACAAATGCAGCCAAAGCCAAGTTTTGAACCAAGATCTGAATAATGTTGTGTTGTTTCAGAGAGTACTTTACAGTGGAAAAGTCTGTGGCAATTGGCAAGTCCAGGTTGAGAAGAACTAAGGTCATTACTTAAGAACTAGAATACCACATCAGGGCCAAGAAGCTTGTGTTTTGTTGCAACATGCGTTGAGTCAAGATGAAGGAGCAGTCACTGAAGAGGGCAGGACCACGAACAAGGTTGATATTCCAGGAATTTGCTTTCAGTGTTGTTGGTTACTGACCTGCTGGCAGAACAATTGGCTTCAAGGATCAAGACAAACATGGAAAGCTATGGATGATAAGATACTATTCACAATGTAAAAATGGCATAATGCATTTTTTAGTGAGAATTCATTCAACAGAGTATTAAGTACGAAGTATGCTTCAAGAACTATAGAATGAATTGGGGATACTACAGTGAATTAGACATGGTCTTTGTTCACACCTAGAAATCAGAAAGTGTAAGTACTTGTTAAATGCTACAGTGGAAATTAGAAGAAGGTACTGTGGGATCACAAGGAGCATCGGTACACTTGGTCTCAGGTGGCAAAGGAAGACTTTTCAGGTGAGTAACATCAAGACAGACCTTAAAATTAGATAAAAATTTGATCTAGATAATGGAAAAATCAGAATGGAGCATATGTAAACACTCTTAGTTTAGCATGCCTGGAGAATCTATATATATAAAAGCCTAAGCAACTGTGACGACTGGCCTACCGGATCATCAGCCGGTAGCTATGATGCACACTGACCCCCAGGGGGCAGACGCTCAATGCAGCCAACTTCCGGTGGCTTGCCAAAGTCCTGCGGTCCCTCCCCTCCCCCGCCGGCCCTGATCAGCCCCGATTTCCAGCCAGGCCGAGGGACCCTGACTGGGCATGAATTCATGCACCAGGCCTCTAGTCTACACCAATAAAAGAGAAACATGGTAATTAGCATACGACCGCTACCCTTCCCATTGGCTAATCAGCATATCCTTATGCAAATTAACTGTCAGCCAAGATGGTGGCCGGCAGCCATGCACTGAAGCAAACAGGGAGGCTTGCTTGCTCCAGTGACTGCGGACTCCAACGTTCTCCGCCTCACTTGCCGGCCTCTCAGCTGCAACTCTAAGCAACTATGTAACAAATATAGAAGCTAAACAAAACCCTAGAAACCTACTTTATTCAGTCTGGCTTCAGCTAGCTGGACCGCAACATTGTATCAATGTTTTCAGCAGTGAGGCCTCAGAGCTAAAGCTGGCCCAGAATAAAAAAAAAAAAGAAAAAAAGGAGCTGTTGGGAGCTTCAGTCACTGGCCAACCAGAAAACGGCCTTCAGCCCCTCAGCCAGACTGGCCAGGCACCCCAGTGGAGACCCCCACCCTGATCCAGGACACCCTTCAGGGCAAACCAGCCGGCCCCCACCCGTGCACCAGGCCTCTATCCTATATAGTAAAAGGGTAATATGCCTCCCAGCACCGGGATCAGCGGAGCCGCGAGGCCTCC
>NW_005358943.1:2411229-2413262 GCF_000412655.1 Myotis brandtii | reverse complement strand
ACCAGGGGCTGCACCTAGGGATTGGGCCTGCCCTCTGCCACCCGGGAGCAGGCCTAAGCCAGCAGGTCGTTATCTCCCGAGGGGTCCCAGACTGCGAGAGGGCACAGGCCGGGCTGAGGGACCCCCCTCCCTCCCCCTCCCAGGGCACAAATTTTTGTGCACCGGGCCTCTAGTGAATTATAAAAGGCTAAAGCAAATGTGAAAAGATAAATTCTGGGATCTTGAGTCTCCTTTTCATACATTGGCATGGGATTGGGGTAGAGTAATGTTGGTGAGTTCTTAAGACAGTAAGTTCCTGCTATTAGCTTATTCTTTCATGGATAAAAAACAGTGTTTTTCATTTGTCACTAGTATACTACATAAATGGAATAAAAAAAAACATACACACACAACTCATATAAACCTGTTTTAAGTAAACAGAAGAAGCTTTTTGTAGTAAAAGGGATGGACTTCTCCTTGGATAGTCATTGATCATTTGTTCTGTTGACTTACATTGTCCATGGCTCAGCCAGTTTTCTTTTAAATTAATAGATACCATGAAATATTTGGAACTTTGTTGAGAAGTTCATGTCCTAAGCATTATCACTCTAGAACTTTATCTTTAGTAAAAAGTACAAATTTTTATTTAGTAAATATATGACACATAATGCCAACATATCCACACCCATTACAAAATTTTCCTTCAGAAAGTGATTGCAAGTCTATGATTATTAAAACAGGTTGTTGACTCAGAACTGAGAAAAATATAAAGCCAAAACCCAAATAAAAAATTTGCCAATTTTTTCCCCTTGACCAGATTTCACGTGAAATGTGTTAACAAATTATGTTTAAAAACAATAACAAACAAAAAAGGCTAATTATAAGAAATTGTGTTTAGTATGGAAAAATGACAATATGGTAGAATTAAAAATAAAACTAGATTAATGAGTAAATAAAGGACAGATACGTAAAGAATTATAAAACAGGGGAAAGGGATAAATTTGAGAATGGAAGTAACTCAGCTGTATTTTTCTTTTTCTAAATATGTTTCTCTTAAATTTTTCAGAAATTAAAAAATCCTTTTATTCACACAGGAAATCTATGGATGTTAATGATAACAATCTGTTTTGTCTTTGTTTTAACAAGAAGATGTGCATGGCTTGTAGGAATTATAGGATTTGATATTATTTTTCATGTGACCTGTGAAAAGTGATCTGTACAAAAAACAATTGTCTCACCTGACCGGTATAGCTCAGTAGTTGAGCATCAACCCATGAACCAGGATATCACAGTTCCATTCCCAGTCAGGTCACATTCCCAGATTATGAGCTTATTCCCAGTGTGGGGTGTGCAGTAAACAGGTGATGGATAATTCTCTGTCATCATTGATGTTTCTCTCTCTCTCCCTCTCCCTTTCTCTCTCTAAAGTCAATAAAAGCATATTAAAGAATAGTTGTCTCTATGTAGCACAAATTAAGACTTAATAGAGATATATTTTCTCAATGTATGTTATGTGACAAGAGATCTATGGAATAAAAAACTACATCAGGATAAATTATAATATTTGCTTATCTTTTCAAATGTGTTTCTCTCTCATATTGATGTTCTCTCTCTCTCTCTCTCTCTCTCTCTCTCTCTCTCTCTCTCTCTCTTTTTCTCCCTTCTTCTCCTTTCTCTAAGCATGTTCTTGAGTGAGGATTTAATAAAAAAAATCAGTTTAATTTAGTCTGGTGAAGAACTTGCCCCAGTACTGACAAGAATGTGAAAAGTCTCCAGTATTCAGGCCATAGGAATAGATTTCCATTAAGAATTTACTTTTAAAGATAACTCTGCTAAGGAAAATTTAATTTTCCCTTTGATCATTTATTTATTTATTCTGGAAATTAGAGATGAAGGTGGTTCAAGGCAAAGAGTAATGGAAGAAATTGGGATTCCAAATAGCTCAAGTTGGAACTCTGGTAGCTCAATTGGTGTTTCTTTCATTTCAGATTCAACCCTTTGGAATTACTAATTATTCAAAGTGTGTATACATTTTCTTGGGTCACTATATATAT
>NW_005358943.1:2349966-2411198 GCF_000412655.1 Myotis brandtii | reverse complement strand
TACAAAATTTATTTTTATGTTTATTATAAATATGTATGTATATAGAGTAACAGTACTGATTTTTAAAATAAATCATAGTAGAACTTAGAAATTTTAAACTTCAATGTATTCTCCTGGGGAATTCATACATTTATTCTAAATAAGGCTGCTATTTTTCAAACTGCATTTAGAATCACTCTTGAGATTTAAAAAAATGCTATTTTACCAACAACACAAGATAAATTTATATTTTTATGTTATAATTAAATCACACATTTTAGAAACCAAATGCCATATTATCCAGTGTTATCACTCTATCTTCATGTACAATTCTAGCTATGATATATATTTTTTTATTGTTCCTGAAAATAAAAATAAAAACACTGTCAAAAGATTAAGAGTTTGCCCTGGCAGGGTGGCTTAGTTGGTTGGATTGTTGTCCTACATACAAGATGGTTGTGGGTTTGATTCCCAGTCAGGGCACATACCTAGGTTGCAGGTTAGATCCCTGGTTGGGACACATATGAGAGGCAACCCATCAATATTTCTCTCTCACATCAATGTTTCTCTGTCTCTGTTTCCCTTTCTTTCTTTTCCTCTAAAATCAATAAACATATCCTTGGATGATGATTATAAAAATTAGGATTTCACTTTAAGCAAGATATCTTGATAAGTGAATAAATGTATTACGAGTTTTAAACTCATAAATCTCTGCATCAAAAGAATATTCTGCAATCTCTGGACTTGGCCACCTAAGATGAGACTAGATGTGACTTTTGCAAGAGTCAGTGCTTTTATGCTTATTCCAAAAACACTAGATAGCTTTATAGGCACAATGGGTAAATAGAAAACAGTATTATACACATAAAAGTGAGCATAATGACCATGTCCTTTTACCAAAAGGAAGCAATTATACTAAGTAACAAGTAATTATTTCAGCAGAAAATACAATTGCTTTTCAATTTTTTCACATTCCAGAATTTGAGCTGAATGGGATCTTAGAGATCATTAAGTCCAGCCCATACATTACTTCATAGGGGAGGAAATGTGGCACAGAGAAACCAGAAGCTATGGCTTGCCCAAGGTTACATAGTCATAAGTCTACTACTAGAATTAGGTCCTTGACCATTGATACAAGATTCTTCCCGTTCCATCCTGGTGCAACCCTAATAGGATTCATTTTATATGATACTTACACAATATAAGGCGATTTTCAAGTGTTAAATTATAGAATATATTCATGTGGTTTTGTGGGCTTTAAAAAGATGAAGTAGCTCTGTTAACTTTGTTTCACAAGCCAAAAACATTATACTTTTATTTAAAAGTCACACATGGGTGACTCAAAAATGTGGATCACTTAAGGAAAAGTCTAGTTTCCTTTCTATCAAAATGCTGAAATTGTTTTATTATTTTACTCAACTAAACAGTGAAATCAGAGTGGTCATTTATCAATCTATTTACTGTTTCTTACCCTGACACTAAAACATGCCAAAGGCTTTTGATTTATTTTTTTATAGCCAGTATTTTGGCTCTGCTTTCTTGGGAGATTTTTCCAAAATATTTTAGAAAAAACTTTCTCTTTTCTTTGCATTTTCTGGTTGACTACCTTTTACTAAAACATTTAAAATACTCAAAATCTTGTATATAGAAGTAGATACAAATTCTTACTATTATCTTTGTACAAATCATGTTTATAGAAGACTTCCTTTTGATAATAAAGTATATTTATCATCCGAATTAAATTGTTATTCTTTTAAATTTTGATTAGTTAATAGACCGAGTATTCAATACTTTCCCCTTTTATCATAATTCTCAAGCTTCAATTTCCAATGCTCAAACCTTTGCAATGTTTTTTTGAAATACCTCAATAAATTAAAAAACAAAACAAAGAAGGAAGGCAAATGACAAAAACAAAAGCCATTATGAGATCAAGGATGATTAAGACTGAAAAGTTTCCATGTGTTTTAGAGAGAGCTGTTGGTGGTAGAGTGGGAAGAAGCCAGATGGCAGTGGGTTGAAGAATGAGTAGGATGTTAAGAAGCGGGGATATTAAGGATTGAACATGTGAAGAAATTGGGCTGTGAAGGGGAGGATGAAGGTATATTTGTAGTTGGAGATGGATGTGCTATCCTGGAAAAACTAAGATGGGCAACTTTAACTTGTTTAACTGTTCACTGGAATGAGGTAGTAGAAACTGGAGTTCCAGGACTAGCTTTCTTGTCATAGGCGAGACTGTGAATGAAGGCACGGTTGATAAGTTTAATGATGGTGGATTGTAAGATTTCCCATTCAAGTCCTTGTATTTTTTGAAACAGGAGAGGAGGGAAGAAGTCATCTGTTGAAAGTGCAAAAAGAGAAGATAAGGTCAATTTGAGGGAGTGGAGGAGGCTTCAGAGGTTTTGAGGTGAACCAGCAGGAATGTTGACTTGACAAACAAGGCATGTGTGGTCGCCTGGGGGATTTATCTCAGCGAGATCAGTAGATTGGCTGTTTTCTCCCAAAGCAGAGATATTGGTGTGGAAAATTTGGCTAATCAAATAGATCTTTTTGAGATTTCCACCTTTGTATACAGCAACAGACAATGAGAGTAGCTGAAGGACAATCACCCCCTCTTTCTTATGACACAGTCTCTACTTAAGTTTGGATAATGCAGAATTGACTGCCATTTCCACATTGCTTTGCAGTTTACACTTTGATATGCATCATCTCATTTGATTGCAATACAATGAAATGGCTTTATTATTAAAATTTCCATTTGATGGTTGAGAAAATGTGGACTCAGGGAGGTTGAAATGCATTAAAGCTTACACATAGGCTTTCTGACTGTAAGGGCCCAGTTTTGCACCACTTGTATGAAGCTTTCAGAACTATATTTGATTAAACCACAGAAGGTGGAATTTACTAGAGTATAAACTGAAGAGACAAAGGCAACTCCTCACCTCGCAGAAGGCGGACTATCTCACACACAAATGAGAGAATGGAGGTTTCTTGAAATCTGACAAATAACAAGGTTAGATGCAATACATAAAATATATATATTACATCTTAAAAGAAATCAATCCTTGGTTCACAGCTCAAAATAGCATCTTTTTTTCGGGTGCAGCGGAGGATGCTCTGGTATTATATCAAACAACGTTTAGTGAGCAAAAGTAACTGAATGCAATATATTAACCAACAACAGTGCCAGGGCTTTTAAAGGCACAGTATTGATTTACTTCTTTCAAAACCAAAGTGACAGCAAAAGGGGGAGAATATCATATGATTCAGGGAAGATATCTGAGAATTTAAAAGTGGCAAGCACAAATCCATTAGTTAAAAATGGGTCAAAAGACAAACCAGAAAACTGTAGACTAGTGAATCAGTGAATTCAACATTTATTATAAGTAAAATACAAGATATTGTGAAAGGAAGAATATAGGAGGCAAGGAGTCAGAAAAGGAATTGGAATAAGAAGAGTTTTATGAATCTATGGCCAAGCAAGCCGGTACAGCAATAAATTAGGTTTTTGGTGTTTTATAGTCATCCGACATGTATAATTTATGTATTAGTGATTTTTAGGGTATTTGTAAAACTGTTGCAATAATTTACCTATCATTGGAGAGTCATGTAAATAAAACAAGATCTTGTTTAGTCATTTCTTTCCCTGAGTAGCTCAGTGTGGCTCCGATAATGCACCCACCGAGATCTAGAATGGGCAAGGCTGTAGGTATTTGCCTCGCTGCTATTGTTTCCTAGGGACTCTGCCCTCAGGTTTGAATTAATAGGATAGTAAGCCCCAAGCAGCTGGCAGCTGAGTGCAGCTACTGTCAGAAGTTTGTTTTGCTCAGTTCACAGCTTACTTGGCCAAATTCCTATTCACTATAACATCAGGGAGAATGGGTATAAGGAGAGAGGGGATTCCAGAATGGCTCAGTCAGTCCTGGAGATGCAGCAGGAGCAGATATTGAGGCCAGATCTATGTCACATGCAGCTCAACCTTCATTCAGTCACTAAAAGTAGGTTACAATGCTTGTTGCTCCACTGCCATAGTATTGCCAGCACTCCAAGTAATGAATGATGAGGATAATCATGCAAAATGGCATGCTTTTTTAAAATCAGGGTGAAGTAGGAAGAACTTTTCACTTTGCTTACTAAACTGTACCCCTCTGTTTGACATAGTACCCAAAATGCTAGAGTTGGTAGAGTTCTATTCTAGTTTATTTCTCTTTGTGACATTTAAATGTTGTTATTTTATTTTCCTTATTGGTTGTTTGACAGAATCTGTAATTAGCATTTCACTACCTTACAGCACCGAACAACAGTAAATTTTCAAAGTGTGCCAAGACCTCCTGCTTGTTCAAATGTGCCCATCCTAGCCTCATCCCAGATTTTATAAATCAGAATCTCCAGAGTTTTAACACTGAGATCTGTTTAACAAGATCCTTCGGTGACTTTTAGAAACATTACATGTAATACCCATAAAGGAAAGTGCATATTTTACAACTTTACAGTGAGCTGAATCTTCGCATACTGAACACACCCATGTAACCAGCACCTTGATCAAAAACCAGGATGTGACTAGCACCTTTTGGTGCTGATAATACCTCTTGACTATGACCAGAAACCTCTTACCGCTTCTTGTCACTGCCTCCACTAAGGGTAATCACTACCCTGATTTCTAAAAGCATAGATAAGCTTCACTTGTTTTTGTAATTGATATGAATTTAATCAAACAAGATGCACTCTTTTGTGACTGGCTTCTTTTACTTGATATTATGTTTGTAAAAAGCAGATCTATATTCTTGCCTGTAGTTTTAGTGCTTTCTTTTTTCTCACTGTTGAATAGAAATATATTGTGAATATATACCATGACTTACGTATTCATTCAGTTTTTGATGGGCAGTTGGCTAGTTTCCAGGTGTTTGAGGTAATTTTGAATAGTGCTGCTATGAACATCCTACTGTACTTTTTTTTGCGGTGCATATGTTTGCATTTCTGTAGAGAACATCAAAGCAAAAATTGCACCAGACAAAGGAAGTGAAGGAAGATCTTACTCAAGGTTATTGCAATAGAATAGACCAGAATACCATCTAAACTCAACTCAACTAAAATGAGAGTCTGAAGAGTTATTAAAAGCTGAGGTGGGGAGATTATAGGCCACCTGTGTTTGCTAACTGGCCATAGCCAATTACCTACCTTCCAAATAAGAGGTAGTTTACAACTTGCAGGTAGGCACCCACTGAAGTTAGGATTCTATCCTCCAACAGAGACAGTGAGATAAAGGTGCTATCTTCCTTGTTGGTTATATTTCAAAGAGATGGTTCCCAGGTCTTCAAGAAAGAAAGTCTTGTGTTATAAAGTTTACATCTCAAAGGTACAGAGATAGAATTTATAATAACGGGTTCCTAATCCTAAGATACTACTCTCAGAAAGGAAGGTCAGGGTCAAAGAGTAAGGGAGCCCTGACTGGATTGGCTCAGTGGATAGAGCGTCGGCCTGTGACTCAAGGGTCCCAGGTTTGATTCCGGTCAAGGGCATGTACCTTGGCTGCGGGCACATCCCCAGTAGGGGGTGTGTAGGAGGCAGCTGATTGATGATTCTCTCTCATCGATGTTTCTAACTCTTATCCCTCTCCCTTCCTCTGTAAAAAATCAATAAAATATATTTTTAAAAAAAGAGTAAGGGAGAAGCTTGTCTAACATCGGGACAAAATCTTAGGGAAATATGAAACCATTTTGGTCATAAATATTTCTAAGAATGAAATTAGTAGGTCCTAGGTTATACAAATATTCACCTTTAGCAGATACATTGCCATACTGTTTTTCCAAAGTTGTACTAATTTATACTCTTTTCAACAGTGTAAGAAAGTTTTGATTATTCCACATCTTCATCAAGATTTTGCATTTACTTTATTTTTTATTTTAGCCATTCTGGTGGATATAAGTAATATTTCATTGTATCCACATATTCCCATTTTACTAAGTGATTTTTAGCAGCTATGGGCTTTAAAATTTTGTATAAGGCTTTTCACCATCTCCAGACACATCCTTATGTGTTTTCTCATTAGATAAATTGTATGGTGATATTAATGGAATATCTAATATATGCCGAGCCATCTTTGCATTCCTAAATTGCTTATATTAAAATATTCTTATTTAGCAGAATTGTTTGATTATATATATTTGTTGTCATTGTTAATCCTCACAGAAGAATATCTTCCCATTGAATTTTAGAGAGAGTGGAAGGGAGGGGGAGAGGCAGAGAGAGAAAATCTATGTGAGAGAGATACATGGATTGGTTGCCTCCCACACATGCCCTGATCAGGGACGGGTATCCAGCCTGCAACGAAGGTACATGCCCTTGACTGGAATTGAACCTAGGACCCTTCAGTCCTCAGCCCAATGCGCTATCCATTGAGCCAAAACAGCTAGGGCAATGATATATTATTGAAGATTATTTCATCAATATTTATTATGGTGAGATTAGTCTGTGATAACTTTCTCAGGTTTAGGTATTGATGCTAAAATTTATATAGAAACTAGAGGCCCAGTGCATGGATTTGTGCACCGGTGGGGTCCCTCAGCCTGGCCTGCACCCTCTTGCAATCCGGGACCCCTCTGGGGATATCAGATAGCCAGTTTTGGCCTGATCCCTGTAGGCCCGATCCAGACAGGCGGGAGCCCGATCCCTTCAGGCCCAATCCTGATAGACCTAATACCCGCAGGCTCGATCCAGACAGGAAGGAGCCTGATCCTGTGTGTTGAGTGTCTATCCCTGGTAGTCAGTGCACATCATAGCGACCGGTCATTCGGTTATTCAGTTATACGGTCATTTGGTTGCTTAGGCTTTTAAATATATACATATTCACAAATTGAGTGCCACTTGTCAAGAGAAACTAGGTTAATCATTTCTATATTGTTGCAATTTTAGTATGTATATTTCTGAAGTGAATACATGTTCACTAAGCTTTTAATTTCAGGGAGTAAACAGTTCACTTTGCTATTTTATGGCTTTAACTATTTTTTACTATATAGTGTAGGGCAAAAGTAGGTTTACAATTGTGTGTGAAACAGTTTATTCTTGTATTGTTATTTATTAATTATTTTATTATTTCCCATACACACAGCAATAAATACACTTTTGCCCTAGTTTGTAGTTTATTTTTCTTCTTTATGTCTTCATTCTTTCAATATCTATTAACTTTTGTATATGTATAGCATCTTGAAGAATTCCTGGCTTATAGTGGACAAGTGATTATTAAATGAATGAAGAGCCGAAGGGATAAATTTCTTCTATCACATTTAAAATGTTGACTATAAGAGGGGTTATTTCTTTTGAGATTTGTAACTTTTTTCTTGTGAGCTTGGCAGAGGTTCTGTCAAAGTTAAGTATAAATTCTGATGGGAAAATATTAGCTTCTCTCAGGGATCTTGGGTTCTCTATATCCTCACACAGTTTTAAGTTAAATTACTAGAATGTGTCTCTATTGTCATGTATATAGTATATATTTAGACTCCATACTTGAGCATGGAATAGATTTAGAAAGTCTATTTCTTATGGTGGTCTTTCTTTTCTTTTCTTTTATCGTAGGTTTGTAACGAGTTTTGTTGTTTGTTTGTTTGGTTTTAGCACTTTTCCAAGACTATAGAGAATTTGTTTTTGTACAGCTCATATCAATGAAAGAAACTTTTTTTGAAGCCCCAGGTCTATGGGGCTCATGTAGGGAGGTCACCCTGTGGGCCCAAGGAGGTGATGGAGGGGCCTTATTTAACTTTTTTCTTGGGGCACAGGTTGTTGGTGTGGCTGAACTTCTTGTAGCAGTTGACAGCAAGGGGATGCAGGCGGGAGGAACACTTGTGGCAGATCATCTTGTCGTGGTTGTACTTCTGAGTGAGCTGGCAGAAGGGGGGCTCAATGATGCCACCCCTCAGACGAAGCACAAGGGGCAGGGTGGATTCTTTGAATGCTGTAATCTGAGAGAGTGCAGCCATCCTTCATCTGTTTGCCCACACAGATCAGATGCTGCTGGTCAGGCAGGATGCCCTCCTTGTCTTGGATTTTATTGTGACATTCTCAATGGTTCCACCTCCCGGGTGATGGTCCTGCCAATTCAGGGTCTTCACAAAGATCTGCATCTCCCTGGAGAAGCTGGCCTCCTTGCAGAGAAAGAGCACACATTTTTGTGGTCTGTCTTATTTAAGGGCAGTACTTCAAGGACCTGAGCCTTGCCCAGGTGACCTTCTTTAAGCTTTCCACATCTTTCTATACAGTGGTGTTAGATTTTAGTCCTCAAGAATGAATGAAATACCCTTGAGCCACAATTGAGTCGCTTTGAAGTTATTAGTCTGTTTTTGAGGGGTTTTTGTTGTTGTTGTCGCTGGTACCTTCCTTTTATGATTGAGTCGCTTTGAAGTTATTAGTCTGTTTTTGAGGGCTTTTGTTGTTGTCACTGGTACCTTTCTTTTATTTTTATGCTTGATTCATATTTAACAACTTTCTAAATTATATATATTTTTTCAGCATTTCTCTATGTCAGGGGTGGGGAACCTTATTTCTGCCAAGGGCCATTTGTATATTTATAACATCATTTGCAGGTCATACAAAATTGTCAACTTACAAATTAGCCAGCTATACTTGGTCAAACATTTAATTCACTCACTCCTAATGCCTTGGCAGGACCAGACCAAATGATTTCATAGGCCTTATATGGCCCATGCTAGACATTCACCACCCTTCCTCTTTGTGATGAAATAAGGTATCTCTGTATCAGCTTGGTCTTTCATATTTCTGTCAATTTATTTCCAGGTGATTCCTATGTTCACTTAAAATTTACAACCATTGATGGAGTAATGTAGTGGTTTAATAAAGTCAATCTTGTTTTATTCATAACACTAGTGACCCAGTGCATGAAATCGTACGAGACCCAGGATCCTGCTGGCACTGCGCGGGACTCCCTCAAGTCCCGCCCCACGGCCGGCGCCACAGGACTCCCCCAATGCACCTCCTGGTCAAGTCCCCAGCGGCGCCAGAGGGGACACAGTGTCAAGTCCCCGCCCAGCATGCAGCCCCACCCACCCACTCACACCTGTTGCGCACGCAGCCTCCTGGTGATTGGTCATTACGGTGTGAGGGCATCACAATCACAGGCTTTTTATATCTGGGATAGTGATGATATAAGGCATTTCTTTGAATGTCTATATGTTCCTTAATGGGAAGAATTTTTAAAAAAATATATTTTATTGATTTTTTACAGAGAGGAAGGGAGAGGGATAGAGAGTTAGAAACATCAATGAGAGAGAAACATCAATCAGCTGCCTCCTGCACACTCCCCACTGGGGATGTGCCCACAACCAAGGTACATGCCCTTGACCGGAATCGAACCTGGGACCTTTCAGTCCGCAGGCCGACACTCTATCCACTGAGCCAAACCCGTTACGGCTGGGTAGAATTTTTATCATATTAGTATCCTTACATCAACAGAGTAGGTTTACAAGTAGAAGACATAAATCACTAAAATGAATGAGGTATGAGAAAACTCAGTGAGGAGTATTTTCTCAGGATCCAAAGAAAGCTATCACCCAGCAAGAGGTAGCAGTAAACAGAGTCAAATGCCAAACAGAGCTCAGGCTTCAGAAGTACAGAACATTGTTTTCTGAATTTGAAATATGAAGGCTATTGAGCACTGTTGACTTTAGCAATAGTTGTTGTGGGAGCAAAGGTCAGATTGGTTTGAGTTAGAAAGTAAAAGAGGAGTAAAGCAGAGACAATGAGTAAGAATTACACTCTAGAAATACTTGGCCATGGAAGAAAAGAAAGAAATTGCCAAGTAGCTAGAATCAGTCATTGGGATGAGGAGAGATTTATTGATTTTTATTTTGGGAGACACAATATTATGTTTATAATCTGAAAATGAAGAGACAGTATGAAGAGAATATTGTTGATTAAGGAGAGAGATGGAATCATTTGTGAATTGAGTTGCTTGAGGAGGCGGTGGAAATAGGAATAACCTTGAAATTGCACAAGAATTAAAACTGTAAAGACCACAGTTTAGATGGCTACATAGAATCCATTATTTGCTTACCCATAAAACCATTCTTCCTCTATTCACTTATTATGCAAACCTTGATTTCATTTGAGTGCCAATGTGCTCCACCTGAGGGGTCAGTCTAGCCATTATTGATTAAGGTTCCTTATAGAAATACCTCCTTTTCCATATACTTATTCTCCTAAAGGTTCTTGCAGTTCTGGTCAAGGAAGTAAAAAGTTAGGTCTTCTAGGAAGTGTCTACATAAGTTTTCCCTTTACTGGTAAAAATATAAATTTGACTAAAAGATCCTTTTTGTTACTACCCTAATTCCTGATATTAAATGTGACTTATAACCCATGGAAACTCTGAAATCTTTAAAAACTATCTCAAAAAACTCCCAAGTTTCACCTTAATATTCCATTTTGGTCAAGTAATAAAATTACAGCAAAATTAATAATTAGTATCTCTCATTAAGGAAGACACTATAATTGTTTTTGTTTCATATTAGGCAATCTCCCATTACTTACATGGATAAGATTCAAGAAATATTAATTAAATAAAGCATTGGATTGTAACATATTTAATTCATTTTATGGGTGACATATTCTAAAATGCTTTATTTAATTCCTCAAGATAAATTAATTCTCTCTGCTCAACTATTTTTAGGCATTATTTTCACCCATTTTATGAAAATTATCTCTTCCTTCCATATACTGTAGTTATCAATATATATGTTTTACCTCTCACATTAGTATGGTCCATGAAACGAAGGTCAATTAAATTGGATATAAGGAGAATAATGTACACAACTTTTAGGTCATATTTTTAAATAGGAAATTGAATGCCCTTTAGAATCCTCTCACTCTCCTTTCTTACCATTTGGAGCATGGATGGAGTACTGGTGAATTAGTGTTGACCCTATGAAGACAAAATATAAAAAACAAAAAAGAAAGGAAAAAACCCCAAACCTGGGATGTGAATCCTGGATGACTTCATGGAGCATTCTAGACTATCCGCCCTGTTTCTCTCCCCTATTTCTCCCAATGCCTAGCCATTGTGAAAGCATCTCCTAAACTCAGATGTCATCTGACAAAAGATGAAGGAGAAATCCTGAAAAGCTGAGTATTTCCCCCAAGGAAGCCATATGAATCTGGAAATGACTAGGATATATTGAAGCTGAAATGCTGGTGTTATTTACCCACTTCTCAACAAAATGAAGGTCTATAATGGAATTAAATTCAGTATAGTGAAAAGAATTCTGCACATCAGAGTTGTGACTGTGGACTTTAGATTATCATATAATAGATAATTTATGGAATTATACAAATGTTTCAACACCATGTTATAAACTTAGGTACGGAGGGGAAGGAGACAAGAACTCCGCTCCACAGGGAGTGCTAGTAAGAGAAAAAAACAGTATAAATGGGTAATTGACATTCATTTTGTAAAGTGTTTATCAGGAAAATGTGAGCAAAGGGTTAAGAGGCACACAAAATAGGGTGAAATCAATTGAATCTAGGAGAATTAGAAACATTTTTTAAAAAATATATTTTATTGGTTTTTACAGAGAGGAAGGGAGAGGGATAGAGAGTTAGAAATATCGATGAGAGAGAAACATCGATTCAGCTGCCTCCTGCACATTCCCTGCTGGGAATGTGGCCACAACCAAGGTACATGCCCTTGACCGGAATCGAACCTGGGACTCTTCAGTCTGCAGGCCGACGCTCTATCCACTGAGCCAAACCGGTCAGGGCTAGAAACATTTTTAAAATCTGATTATTTCAAATACTTCTAATAACATTGTCAGAGGTTAGGCAAAAAATACTTAAATCCAAGGTATCATCCTCTTATTAGATAAATCTATAATAATAAAAGCATAATATGCTAATTAGACTGGATGTCCTTCCGGACAACCTTCCAGACAAAGCTGGGCTGCTAGGGAAGCCCCGGTCCCGGGTGCCAGAGGGAAGCCAGTGTTGGCAGCTGGAGGAAAGAAGGCCTACTCTTGCACGAATTTTGTGCATCAGGCCTCTAGTATTCAATAAAAGAAAGTCCAAAGAGCCTGGAAATTTGGAGACAATCTTGGGTCTACTTGAAAGAAATTATAGATTATGATTTTGACATTCACATTTGTCACAATTGGTTTTTAATAGCAAGTAATCATATTTTAAGACAACTATTGTGTCAAATATAATTTTCTTAAAAAATGAAACTCATCCTGGATCAGATGGTTTGTGGTCCTCCTATGCACCAAAAAGTGGCTGGTTCAATCCCCAGTCAACCAGGGCACATACCCAGGTTGTGAATTCCATCCCTGGTCAGGGTCCTTATGGGAGGCAGCCAATAGATCTTTCTCTCTCTCTCTATATATATATATATTAATAAATCAGCAAAATCATATTTTTTTTAAAAATGACTCAACACATTTCTCCAAGCAAGCTGCTTTAATACCTATTTTTGCTGTCTATTGGCAGCTGGGTTAAAATATAGGTTCTTTTGAAAGATCATCATGACAGAGATCAGCTTCAGGGATGTGAAAACACTGCCTAGCCAGAAAATTTCTCCCCTGCCTATCTGTTCTTGGATCTCTGATTAAGATTTTCCTGGGCACAGCAGAAGATAAATGGCTTCAATGTTCAAATTGCCAAATTCGAACCAGTAACAGCTATTCAAACATTACAGTCTCTTAACTATTGTACAAAGTTTATAAAAGATTGAGGGGTGATTATATCCGCTTAATTTCCCCCTGTTTATGTTTAATAGGAGATGGATAAAGGAGGAAAGGGAATCTGAATGTTGCCTAGATATAACGATAAGGGAAATAACATGTGCAGATTGTGACAATCCACTGGAAAAAAATCCAAACTCATTTTGCTCTATTTCTTCTAAGCCATCTGAGAGCCTTTCTACACTTACCAATACAGACGAAATGACGCTGTGATGGAGTTTATGGAAAGATAGCAGCACATATGTAGATGAAAGCGCAAACAGATATTTATGAGAAACTGGGTTTCTATTTTTAAAAAAGGGAAAGTTGGTTGTTATTTTGAGGTATACGTGTTAATGTTTAAAATCAGAAACGTTAAAGAATATGTCACTTATTCAAACATGCCACTTTTTCTATAAAGAGAAAAACAACTTTTCCAAGCGAGGCTGTTGTAAAAGGTTGGCTTTGGCTGGGGCAGGCTTTTGTCTCCCCAGCTGTAGGCATCACCTCTACAATATGTCCCTTTTGTTTGCTTACCGGGCTTCAGTGCCTCTCTGGGGGTGGGGAGTGTGTGGAGAAAAAAACCTGTTACTTTGTTACCCTCTGACCAGATTGTTTCCAGTCTGTGTGCATATTTTCATTTCAGAATCTTGTCTTAAATCTTGGCTTTCCTTTCCTTTCTTTCTTTCTTGCATATTTCTGCCCATCCTAAATGAATAAGCCCAGTTTTGAACCAGAAATAAAATACATGTTATTAATACATCAAATTCTGTAAATCCCTTCTGTGTATTCCTAAAATTGCCTGTGTAAGATAAAAAATACACTGGCCTTTTATGTTCCACTTGCCAGCATGTCTAATCTTCCCTTTATAAAAATGTAGTTTCCATAATGCACTTTTAGTTCTCAGTGTGTGTTATAAGTTTCCATTTTTTATGGGCATACAATCTGTGTTTCTATTTACATATAGAAAGTTGATGTTAATTATAATATATAAATATATATTGTATATATACATTCATTAAGATAAATGCATTCTAGTCATTTTCGTGAGCATTGTTTTGCTAAAGACTTTTGGGCTTGGCACCACTTCACCACTTCAGATACTGAAACTGGGACTCAGAGACATTAACGCTACTATATCCATGCAGAGAGCTATGTAGCACCACTGTTCATGCTCATACAGGCAATCGGGTCCATAGGGGCCAGCTGGGCTCTGCTGAGAAGGGAGCCATATTTAGTCAGGGTCATACAAGAGTCAAACACATGTTCTTTAGTTTACACAAGATGCCAACACATCTCCATTCTGAAATGGTCTCTTCTCCTCACCCCAAATATAAAGGAAATGCTTTAAAACATTATTGTATTGGACCAGGGCTCAAAATGGAAACTACGTTTTCTATTTTTGTTTTTCGGTTTTGCTAGATTAGAATCAAGGTTTTTAACTTTCTGTTATAGATTTTATCTTTTAAAAGTTACATATTTTTACTACAGAAACATCTGGAAAAATTAAATTTGGGGGCAACAAGTTTATTAAATTATGCAAAACATACACACAGATGTTCTGTGATTTTTAAATATGTGTATATTTTAAACTGTGAACTTTATTGATTAACATTAGATAAAAAAAATTAAAAAAAATTGGTTTATATTACATGGGTGTTTCTGATTTCTTTGGATTTACAAATTAAAGTTTACTATGACCTTCACCATGGTGACCTTTAAAAAGAACTGAGCAGACTCATCTTTTCATTTAGGGCTTCAATTCACAAATCCATCAAGGATGTTGTAAGGTCAGGCTCAGAATCCTCATGCCAGGAAGGAAGCAAATATATTTTCAACATTAACTATAGTATTCTCTAAAATTTAAAAAAATGAGTTTAGCTATTATGAATGTGATAAATGTGCCTGGACATTTTTGTTTTGGTGAAATTATTAATTTTTCTGTTAATACCTGTGCATATGATATGTAGAGATAGTCCTCTTCCCAAGTTCTTTATTTGGGCCCATTGATAAGAATTTCTCCTATGAATTGAGGGATTATTTGAAATAACATTTCCAATATCTCTGTCCACCTCCACCTCATTCTTCTTCCCTAGGGAATATCTGCCTTTGCATATTATCTCTATCAATGACAGGAAGAAAATAATAATTTATTTCTTTAACATGTATAGAAATTTCACTGATTTAAATCACCTTGGGACAGATTCTACTGTGTAGTTGGAGAAAGTGAACTATGTATGATATTTCTCATTTGCCCCTCCAATTAATTTTCAATTCTTCTCTGTCCTGCTCATTATCCCAGATTGCATCATGATTCCCACACCATTTGACTTGCTCTTGAGTTTGGCCAAAGGACCACCCTTGTAGGATATTTAGAAGGAGTGGGGACAGGATAGTGAAGTCAAAATATATATTTCCCTACCTGTGATCCACAAGGTTGTATCCCTATTCTTACATTGAAGTTTACTGTTCATCTCAATGTTTCTTAATTTATGTGATACTGTTCTTCTGGTTTCCAGTAATCCCTTTCCACTTTTGCACCTTTGGGGCAGGGTTGGTCATAGAAAATACTACTATGTCTTGGGGAACTTCATCACGTGCCTAAATCTATATCTTTATAGACAGACTTTTTAAAAATAAAACCTCCTTGAATTACATATTTTCAATGTGACATCTGACACAGATCTGTGATTTCTCATAATTTCCCAAAGGGAAGAAAGGATGGTTGCCCTTTTGAATCTAACTTTTAGCATATCTAGAAATTTCAAGATATATATCCTCTGGAAAGGTAGTCTCAGAAAGACTAAGACCTTTTTTTATCCCCAGTTTAAGATCTACCTTTTGCCTAATTTAGAATTTCAAAAATAGGAGCCCTCTTCCAGCTTAAGTGCTAGGCCAATTCATTCGCTTCACTCCAGCTGAAATTTTCTACAGCACAACATGCAGTCTCTCACTGTGAGGACTTTGCCCTTACTATTACATCATTCTGAACCTCTTTTTTCATAAAAGGTGTCCTTATGGCTGCCTCCCTCACTTCAAAATAACAGTTGCTCAGCTCTTGAATAATCAAGAAAACCTCCCCTGAGACACTCTCTAAGTAAATACTCCCCTTCAGTTAATCTGAAGCTCTTTCTTGCATGCTCCCATAATATACTCCCATCTCTGCATGCAAATCTGTCACATTTCGACTGGGCTCATCTCTTTCCTACAGTACCTTGCTAAAAGCAGTGAAGTACATTCAACACACTGCAACATTCTGTTTGTATCTCTAAGCCCCCAGATTATATTCTCTTTAAGACATGTAATCTGCTTTCCAAATTATTGCAGATGACACTTTCAGCATTTGGCCATGACATAACAAGGCCCGTAGCCTTCCAGTTTGCCATGTGTTTTCTTACTACCCACTGAGCCAAAGCCCTGTATTTTAGTTTAGTTTTTTTTAATTCATTTTTTAAGGGTAGCGTGCTTTTTTTCTTTTTCTTTTTTTTGCCTAAAGTGCTTAGAAGACAATGGCCTAGAATAGAAAATGCAACAGAATAAAACAAGGAGAGAAGTGAACAACTGAACAGAGGCCATTGGATTTGACAGAGAAAAGCCTATGGATGGCAGTTGAGAAAGGAATTTCCATGGAATGATTGAGTTGCAAGCAGCCTGTCAGAGAATCCCTGACAAGAACTAGGGGGTGGAGGCAGTTTTTCAGGAAATCTGATTTCAAAAAGAAGGAGAGCGTGAAAGGGCTCCTTTTGGGTGTGTTTCTTTTGGGCTGTGTTAAACATTAAGCAAACCCAAATGAAACAGGACAGTAGTTAGTTAAAAAAAAATTCACTCACCAAAGCTCCGGCCAGTGTTATGCTCAAAATGAATTTAACTATTTTCATTTCATCTCTAAGATTTATTCATGTTTTTTGATTCATGTGTTGATCTATTAAGTCATCCAGAGACAAACAGCAAGAAGAAGGAAGAAAATCCAAAGGCCTAAGTAATTCACAATTTGGAACATAGGTCCTTGGAAATCGTATCCATGGTTTAAGAACATTAAAAAGTGATCATGGCTGTCTTTTCTTAGGAGTGAAGTTACCTAAAGTAAGGTTATGCAATGTTGGGCCTACATATCTGAATATAATATAAATTTCTCCTTCCTTTCTTCTTTCCTTCTTCCTTCCTCCCCTCCTTCCTCCTTTCCTCCTTTCTTCTTGTTTTCAATTAGATGACACAATATCTATCTATCTATCATCTATCTATCTATCTAGCTAGCTAGCTATCTAATCTATCCCTACCTACCTAAACATAAACATATCCTATGTGGCATGTGTAGGTATAGGCATAGATATGTGTAGAAAGAAAGAGAGGTAGGGACAGAGACTTTCACCATATTTTAAAGTTTGTATTCAACTGATGATTGACAGAATAATAACACAGAAGTAAAAGAAGACATATAGAAAGTATTTTACTAAATGTGTCTGATGAAGATACCATAAAAGTGTCAGTCATTCTAATATTGCAGTGTTACTTTTTTGTCATTACTTTAGATTGGAATGCCTATTTGAAGCCTAAGGATCAGCATAAAAATGGTAAATTATGAACATTTTTTCTGAGACAATGCAAACTCAGTGTCACCGCTCTTTTTGGCAAATGGAGAGGTGAACAGGCTATTTTAGACTAATTTGTGGTCTCATACGAGCACTTAGGACAGAATGGGACAAGGCAAATTGAACATTTATTATGCTCTATTTAAATGGCATTTCTAGGTTTATGTTGCACTATGGCAGTAACCCAGTCTAATATATCATCAAGAATGCCTGTGCTGTCAGATCAACATCTTTGCAGAGGGTTTTATTATTTATTTTGTCAAAGAGGAACTGGAAGTTGTAAACTCTTAGAGAATACTTTTTTTTTTTTTTGGTCTTATGTATCTTTGTTTTCTCCCAAATCTTCAAACACAGAGTTTTGCCCATAGGAATTGCATAGCAGAAACTTATTTAGTGATGGATGCATGTATGAATGAATGAAAATATTCCCCAATCCAGAAACTTATTTAGTGATGGATGCATGTATGAATGAACGAATGAATGAATGAAAATATTCCCCAATAAATTCCCAAGGTAAAATAGAAATAACAATACAATTTAAAATCTTTAAATAAGAAAACCAGTGTTCATATTTCCATAACTTCTTTGATCTCACTACATATTTCTAGCTCTTTGATTCATGGATAGAAAATGTTATAAAGTTACTACAAAGTCTTACCCTGAGTGACTAATTCAACAGCGAGTCACAACCATCACTTATCTACATATTTAAAAATATATTTTTATTGATTTCAGAGAGGAAGGGAGAGGGAGAGAGAATCATTGATCGACTGCTTCCTGCATGCCCTCCACTGGGGATCGAGACCACAACCCTGGCATGTGCCCTGACTGGGAATCAAATCATGACCTCCTGGTTCATAGGTGGATGCTCAACCACTGAGCCATGCTGATGGAGCTCATCTACATTTTTACTTAGCCATTTTCTTGGTGGCAGTTACCTATCATGTTGCCACTTGGAGGACGCTCAGAATTCTCAAGAAAAATATTCAATAGCATTGGTTTCTGTATTTGTAAAGGTACTTATTTTATCACTGTTTGAGAAATTGATACTTATTTCCCCCACAATTCAATATAGAGCTACATAAAGACAGGAATATTTCTGATTCCTTTTGACATCTTCTGTAGCAATTTTCATTGAACAAAATATTTGTCTGTTCATTTAGTCTACCCATTCAAACTTGTATCAGCTGTGAATGACTTCCAATTTCCTTGTTTTTGCCCTAAGTACTAGATTTAGATAGGGTATATGATATAGACTCTTCAACTGAAGTGTCAGTGTTTTATCTAGCTGTTCTCAAGACCATCTCGACTATAAAATGCAATGTGCATTTTCTGTTTAAATAGAAGGTCCTAAAATTCCACTTTGAGAATTTACAAACAAATGTCATTAGTTCTTTTGAGATAATTGGTGATACCCTGGCATGCCCATGAACTAGAGTTGATATTGGCTCATGTAGGATATTTCTATTCTAATTTATTTTTCCCCCATAGAGAAAGGGCTACATTCAGGCAGTGCTTTTCAGCAGATATGCCACAGTATTTTTGTTGAGACAATTCGTAATTTTACTAGGGAATTTTAAATGCTCCCACCCTTTCAAATATCCCTAATAGGTTGAACTTCCTGAAGGTAGACACCACTAAGCTAAAGTTTGACTATGGGATAATTTTGACAATGAAGTGCTGGATTGATGGTGTAGATATGTTTGACTGAACTACATTTTTAACAGGTGGTGATGGATTATGGTTCTGCTTCAGATTCCCTGTTCAATTTTGTGCTGCTCAGATGCCTTCAGGGTAAAAGACTTTAAAATCAAAGCAAAGTTTCAACATATTAAAGTTATTGCTAATATAACTTTATTTCTTCCTCACAATGTCAGTGTACAGTAGGGGGTTGCAAACCTGAGTCTAGGTACTGGTTCCATTGGAGACATATTCATTTAATTGATAGGAATAAATACTTTAATAATATCCAAATCCAGAGAGTATGCCAGGAGAAGTTCACATAACATTTTAGAGCACCTGAATGGTTTTTAGAAAATGTTGGGGAACATTCAAGGCCCCAGGATGTCCAATATCAAATAAAATAATTTTTAAATTATGTTTGTTTCCTTTCTTTTATAAGCCTACATTGGCTTACAAAATAATTTTATTTATCCGATATACTTCTTTGAGTACTTGAATATTATGAGCTTTCTTTTCACAAGAAGTTTTGTACTTTATTTCTCCCTCAGTAAAAATGAGTCACTATGTTTTCCTTGTCTTGTATCTCCTTTTATCTGTGTCTGTAGACTGTGAGTACCTAGGTTGACTTTGCTTTCTCTCCTATGGGGGCATCATAGTCAATAACTTTAATGAGAACATTCAATGCATAAATATTACAAATCTGGGATCTAAGTGATGAGATGCTAGAAAGAAAAATACATGGTGTAATTGAAGCAAGTGGGATGCTAATGGAACTGCAGGAGCTGGTGTCTAGTTAGGGAAGACAGCAGTCTATGCTGAAAGTTTAGTTTTCCTGATCAAAATGGAAGTTTTTCAAGGACAGAAACTGCACTGTTTTCTGCAGCAGGCAAAGAAAGAAAATTTGCTGTTTGAGAAATTCTCTTTGCTTTGATTATTTGTATATTTCCTATTAAGCATAAAAATAGCCTGAAGGAAGAATGAAAAAAGTGAGGAGCCATCAAAAATTTAAAATAATTACAAAATAGAAACCAGAACAAGGATTTTACATGTATCTTGTCTGATTTTTTTTTTTTAACAATATGTAGACCAAAAAAGTAAATAGAGCTTCCAACTGTGTTGGAACAGATTTGATCCACATTTCTCCTTCAGTGGGTACAAAATATATAAACTCATGTGGATAGACTTTCTTGGAAGTAAGCCCTTTTCTACTACATTATGTGCAATGTTTTTGCACCTGTTTTTTTGCTGCAATTTTACCAACAAGGGGTCCAGGAAAGCACTGCTTTATAGTTGGCCTACAGCCAAACCAATAAACAAAACTGTCATTAATCACTGTCACTTGTCAATTCCCCATTTAAGAAATTGTCTCTTTTCATTGTTGCTACTAAAAACACAGGGGAGATTGATAAATTTTGTTTTGGAGAATTAGCTAAGTTTTCAAAAGTGAAATGTTTTTTTCAAAGGGAAAATGTGGTATTTAAAAGTAGATTATAGCTGAAACTGAGTATATCGGTGAGAGCAAAAGCATATATATATATATATTCATCCAAGAGACTGTGCTGAAAGGAATCTGCTTTTATTTATTTATTTATTTATTTTTTAAATATATTTTATTGATTTTTTACAGAGAGGAAGGGAGAGGGATAGAGAGCCAGAAACATCGATGAGAGAGAAACACCGATCAGCTGCCTCCTGCACAAACCCACAAACCCACTGGGAATGTGCCTGCAACCAAGGTACATGCCCTTGACCGGAATCGAACCTGGGACCCTTCAGTCCGCAGGCCGATGCTCTATCCACTGAGCCAAACCGGTTAGGGCGGAATCTGCTTTTAAACAGAGTAATATTTCTGCAGGCTATTTCTTCTAGGTGTTAGTTGAAAGATCAGATTTGGTGTAGGACAGCACTTTATGTAAGCTCCCCTGTACCCCTTATATTTAAAAATATAAAGGGATCACAGCCAAGGGCAAAATAATCATAAGGTCTTCACAATTTCTAGTACAGAGCTTAGACCAAGAGTACCTACCCCGCTGTAAACAGAATAGTCACATTATCATATAAGCAAACATATTAACCCATTTACAGAACAAAAGCATAGACCAAACAAGGAATATTTTTTCCACATTATCATCTTGATAATCTGTCAGGAACAAGGGGGCTTCAAAAGATGGTAATAGGAAATATTCAACTACTATCCCACATTTCATTGTATAAGTTTCAAGTAACTTCGTAATGGTTTGGAGCTATGGTCCAGCGATGGAAGTGAAATAAACATCGAAGTGGGACACAGGCACACTGTCTCCCGGCAGTGTGATCAAGTGACCAAGAGTGTGGGCTCTAAAATCAAACCTGAGTTTGATTCCTGGTTCTACTACCCAAGAGCTTAGTCACTTTGGGTCAGTTATTAGATCTCTGCTTTGATTACTAGGTAATACTTTGCAACACACACAAACATAAACACACACATACTCACACATAACTCATAAAGCACAATGTCTGCTCAATAGTAAGTGTTCAATAATGGTACATACCTAATAACTACACACACATACACATGTACACACACGTGCGTGCACACACGCTTCTCTTTAAGTACAGGACCATCGGATTGGGATTTGAAATTTAATTCTTCCAATTTTTGTGTCTAAGCATCAGTTTTTGCAACTGTAAAATGAAGATAATGGCAACACATTTGGAAATTTTTGTAAGGATTAAGTTAAATAAGTAATGTCAGGAACTAGCATAGTACCTTACATACAGATCTGGTCTCTCAATATTTGTTGAATTTGAATTTGACAGTGTCTTTAAAAGCATCGTTACCATGTATACCACAAGCTGCTAGGCACTTTGGGACACAAAAGCCAACATATTGAAAATAACTTGATTATGGGCTACTTTGTCCTGGTCAGTGCTTGAATATTGTGAAATACTCAGCTCATCACATTTGACAATCTGGTCAGTTGGGAACCTGGAAATGCTGGTCAGTGCATGAAAATGTAGGAGCCAAGAGCTTCTTAAATTTGTCAAGTATGATCAAAATAATTGACAAGTCTTAGTCAAGAGAGCTAACTTTTCCAAGATCCTTCTCAGGATACTAGAAACCATGTTCATCATGGATCTGGGACTTCTTTAATGACATGTGATGAGTGGCAATCAGGTCTAGCATTTTGATAACCAGATGAGCTAATTAAACACAATGGGAGAGAATGCCAACTGGGCTTTAGCAAAAAGTGACTCAGTGAGACAAGATATTTTATTTCTTAACTAGAGGCCTGGTACACGAATTCATGCCTATAGGATTGGGCTGAAACCGGCTCTCCAACATCCCCCAAGAGATCCCAGATTGCAAGAAAGTGCAGGCCAGGCCCAGGGACCCCACCAGTGCACGATCAGGACAGAGGAGGGACATGGGAGGTTGGCCAGCTGGGGAGGGACTGCGGGAGGACACCAGGGCCTGTCCAGCCCATCTTGATCAGTCGTGATTGACCATACCTACCAATCGGAGCATCTGCCCCCTGGTGGTCAGTGCACTCATAGCGACTGGTCAACTGGTCGACTGTCTGCCCCCTGGTGGTCAGTGTATGTCATAGCGAGCAGTTGAGTGGCCTTAGCATATCATTAGCATACTAGAGGCCCCATGCATGAAATTCATGCATGGGCGTGTGTGTGTCCCTCAGCCCAGCCTGCACCCTCTCCAATCTGGGACCCCTAAATGGGCAGTCGGGCATCCCTCTCACAACCCAGGCCTGCTGGCTCCCAACTGCTCCCCTGCTTGCCTGCCTGATTACCCCTAACCACTTCTGCCTGCCAGCCTGACCACCCCCTAACCACTCCCCTGCCAGCCTGATTGCCCCTAACTGCCCTCCCCTGCTGGCCTGGTCGCCCCTAACTGTCTTCACTTGCAAGCCTAATCGCCCACAACTGCCCTCCCCTGCTGGCCATCTTGTGTCCACATGGGGCGGCCATCTTGTGTGTCGAAGTGATGGTCAATTTGCATATTACACTTTTATTAGATAGGATTATGCTTTGATTGGTTGAACGGCCAACCAGATGACCAGACACTTAGCATATTAGGCTTTTATTATATGGGATAACCACTCATTGATAGAATCATAACATTCCATATTTTAAAATGAGGTCATATAATAAGTCCTTGAAAAATAGGACAATGGTAAAAATATCCTTTTTTTTTACTTTAATATAGCTTTTGAATATAAAGTTTTTCAAATAAAAAATGTATTTTATCTAAGGCAATCTTGGTCATTATGCCACCCTCAATAGCTCTTGGCCCCATTTCTATGACACCATCATGTTTTTCTTAATTATTATTGTTATTATTTAACTAATCATCTAAGCTGTGCTGCTACAGCAGTTAGGGAGAATAAATACATTTATGGAGTACCAAGAATATTTTTTTATATTAAACTCACATTTAATGAAGTGTGTACACATGACAATTTATGCCCAGGAAACTGCAATCAACTATATTTTCATGGTATTTATCTTAAAGTGAAATGTTTCCTTTGAGCTCATTTCAATCTCTTTCCAGTACTTCTATTTTGGTGCCAGGATATTGATGTCCATTAACTAGTAGGGTAAATCAGCAGCATAAGTATGTTGGAAATATCCCCAAAGACAGTACTCTGATTTTTTTTTTCAGATGTAAAGATGACAATCAGTTCTTGGGAGAAGCCAGCTATTAACTACCTGCTGAGTTTATTTGCACATGTCCTTCTCTGTTATATTCAGGCATCTAGAAATTAATTTGTTGCTAAATTACTTTTTGTATATATGATTACATTGAATAATATGAGATTTTGACAAAAAAAAGGGCAATTCTAAAGCATTATTTTAGGTCATTCAGTCTCTAATCTTTTCTAGGGCTCTTTTGCATCTAAAGTGTCTTTTT
This sequence comes from Myotis brandtii, assembly GCF_000412655.1. Taxonomy (NCBI): domain Eukaryota; kingdom Metazoa; phylum Chordata; class Mammalia; order Chiroptera; family Vespertilionidae; genus Myotis; species Myotis brandtii. The sequence continues at coordinate 2,387,325 of NW_005358943.1, read as the reverse complement.
ATTAAGTTATGGAAATTGGAACCCATCTCCTAGTTTCTAAAAACAATTATTATCGGTGTGTGTGTACTAGAGGTGTTTATGTGCTCTCCTTTTTCCATTATGATGCCTTTCTTATTATTATAGTGAGTGTTCTGCTCTCTGACTGAAAATACCTGTTTTTCAGATCTTGTTTTTATTTTTGTATTCTTTCATTTTCTCAGGTGCTTATTCTTTAATAAGTTTCTCCTGATTCATGCTGCATCAGTTAAAAGATTTTTCCTGCTTGCCTCTTTGAGAATGGTTCTTTCACAAAAGATAATATATAGTAAAATAACATATTAACTTTGACCCTCATAAATATCTTTATTTTTCAACTTTTCAAATATATACCATTTACAATTTTATATTATAAAACACATTTTAGGAAATACTGAATATTGGTAATTACACTGAATGGCAATTGGAATTTTCTCCATCTGCCCATGACTGTAATATACGCAAAACAATTCTTTTATTTGGCTAGACTAAGAGGTAAGAACTTTTGTGTGAGAGATCTAAAACTAGGAATGGATGAGAGGCATTTTTTTCTTTTGGTGCGATAATAGTGTTTCTGATAGAATTAAGGGAATAATAGGACTGTGATGCTGTTCCTTTGATTTTGTTATTTCTTCCTATTACCCTGAAATAGGCATTCGCCCCTTTGCTACTTAGGTATTGAACCAGATTTCTCAATAATTACTCTCCTTTTTATCTTTTAAAAATTCAGTCCATTCTATATCTGGCTATTATATTAATTATCTTAAAACACTCTTTTGCACAAGCTATTACTCTAGTTGAGTCTTCATTGACACTTCATTGCTTAGAAAAAAAAAATTCAAAATACTTAGTTTGGCATTCAGAAGCCTGAAAATGTAGCTCTAACTTTTCTTCCTCCCTAAATGGTATACACACACACACCTGTGGGATTTAGCAGAGTGTTAAAAACACTGACTCTAGAGACTGTTTTGCTTCAAAGCATACATGAATATGGGCAAATTAGTTCTCTCTCTAAGCTTCATTCTCCTCAGAGCTATAATGGAGATAATGAGTATTTATCTCATAGGATTGTTAAGTATTAAATGTGTTAATACATGTGAAGTTCCTAGAACAGAACAAGCACAGTGTGCTTAGGTGTAGGTTATTTTTTAAAATTATTATTTACTTGGTTCAAAATTTCTTCCCCACATCATATGTCTCTTATTCCCAAATCATCCTACACTAGATCCTAACCAAGTGAAAACATTTCTGTTATGTAAGATACCGATTTTTTTCCTCCTGTGAACTTAGAACAATTATTAATTTGTGCTAGTTTTTTTATTTTTATTACCATGCTCCCTTTAATTGCTAGTACAATATTAACATATCTATGGTTTTTGCTTCCCCCAGCCAACCTCATTATCACCATACCTACTAGAGTGCCTAGCATGCAGTATATGCTCAACAAATAACTTTTACCGATGATATCGATTATAAAAGTAAGAAAAGCTGCTCTAGAGTTATTACACAATTAAATGTACCTTAATCTTAATACTTTCAGTCCTCTGAATTTCCCTGTGTATGGAGCTAAGTGTCTTAAAATAAGAGAACAATATACGAAACATGGTTGAAGTTTTGTTTAAAATGTATGTGTGTGCAATTGTATACCTTTTCAGAAAAGATAGACACAAACAGAAATTAATAACTCTCTCTGATTGGGGTGAAGTGAAAATGCTAATTGGTTGAATAGATAGAAGCACTCCAAGTTTATTTTATATAATCCAGATAAAATAGGAATACAATTATTTGGTATATTATTTTTATATTCTAGAAAATTTTAAAATAAAAAAATTATGAAGTGTATGTGTAGAAAGATTAGTTCTCTGCCATAAGAATTAAAACATAGTATTAAAAATAACACTTAGGACTTCTTGTTTCAGATCTAATATGTAAATAGTGTGAAAGTAATCATTTTTTATGTTTTATTGATTTTAGAGAGAGAGAAAGAGAGAGGGAGAGAGAGAGAAAAAAAATATTGATGTGAGAGAGAAACATCGATTGGTTGCCTCCTGTATGTATCCTGACTGGGGACTAAAGTGGCAACCTGGGCATGTGCCTTGAACCAGGAATCTAACTGGTAACCTTTCCATGCATGGGACGATGCTCAACTTACTAAGCCACACTAGCCAGGGTTGGAAGTCATCATTTTTAAATTTAACAATAAGAAAAATGTTTAACAAGCTGAAAAATCAATGATTTTTATTAGAACTATCAGAGAATTGAGGTCAAGGACAAACTACCATCTGGACACTTAGAGAGTCAAGTGAGGACTGAGAATTACAGCCAAGATCAGCTTACTTGGAATAGATATATTGGAGCCAGAAACTGGTAGGAATACTTTAATGTTCCTATTACCACATACATCATGTCATCACCAGCTTGCAACAAAAAAATCACCCAAAATCCTAGAAGTACAATCTGAAGAGACAACACAAATATCAAGACCAGATTCACCTATGGCACATATTTTGAAATTACCAGATATAAATTTAAAATAACTATGACTAATATGTTAAGCCATTGTTGTAATACATAGATGATGTGTACAAGCAGATGGATTACATAAGCAGAAAGATGAAAACTATAACAAGATATGCTGGAAAAATTATAATCAAATTGAGATTACCTTTGATGGACTTGTCAATAGATTAGACATAACCAAGGAAAGAATAAGTGAACTTGAAGATATGTCATTGCAAGTTCCTGAAAAGAGGAAAGAGAGTAAGCAAAATGAAACAGGATATCTAAGAACTGTGATATGATTGCAAAAGGTGTGAATGGAATGGGAATACTAGAGAGAAAGGAGCAGAATAAATATTTGTAGTAATTGCTGAAAAATTTCCTAACAGATACAAAAGCACACATTGAGGAAGCTTAATGAATACCATAAAATATGTATTTTTTTAAAAAAATGTAAAAGTAGTAACATCATGTTCAGATAGCAAACACCAAAGGCAAAAAGAAAATGTTGAAACTATCCCAGAGGGGGAAAAACACCTTACTTATAAAGGAACAAGTACAACAATTATAGAAAACATTTATTTCAGAAACCATATAAGGTTAAAGAGAGTAGAATAAAACTATTCTAAGAGAGTATAAACTATGAAAGTAAATGCCAACTTAGAATTCTGTACCCAATAAAATAATCTTTCAAGAATGAAGGAGACACCCCAATGGGGTGACTACTATTAAAAAACAAAAACTAAAACTAAAATAAGGGGGGAAATCCAGAAAAAAAAAGTGTTGGCAAGGATGTGGAGAAATTGAACACTTGTGCACTGTTGGTGGGATTATAAAATCATATGACCATGGAAAACAGTGTGAAAGATCCTCAAAAACTAATTAAATTATATGACCCAGCAATTCCACTGTGTTTCTTCAAAGGCTCTTGGGTGTCTCAAAATATGTTCAGCAATGTTATCCAGTCTTTTCTAGTTGTTGAAGCCTTATACTTGGCCTATTTTGACTCATTATTTAACTCTGTCCAAAAAGCAAAATACTTTTCTTGGGTGTTGATATTAGGTAAAATTCTGGATTTTTTTTGCAGTGGAAGTAATGGAAAGCCTAATGGTTTGTTTATAGTGTCATTTTGTCTCTTATCCTATAGAATAAAAGGCTAATATGCAGATCAACCGAACAGCAGAATGACCGGTCACTATGATGTGCACTGAACATCAAAGGGCAGATGCTCAACGCAGGAGCTGTCCCCTGGTGGTCAGTGCACTCTCACAGGGGGAACACTGCTCAGCCAGAAGCCTGGCTCATGGCTGGTGAGCACAGCGGCAGTGCCTGGAGCCTCTCCCACCTCAATGGCAGTGCTAAGGATGTCCGACTGCCGGCTTAGGCCTGGGGAGCGGGCCTAAGCCAGCAGTCAGTTATCCCCTGAGGGCTCCTGGACTGCATGAGGGTGCAGGCAAGGCTGAGGGTCTCCCCCTGCTCCCAAGTGCATGAATTTTATGCACTGGGCCTCTAGTATTCTATAAAATGCAACCTTCCAAAATGTCTTTTGTCAAAGAGATATTATATAAAAAAGCAAAGATATGAATAAAATATTTTAAGTTAAGTTTTGAAAAATATAACACAAAATGAAGTCTAGATATTTATACATTTGTAGAACTTCACCATCAATTAAAATTCCTGGGACTGGTTTTTGATTCTTAGACTTAGGTGTGAAAATTTATTTTAATGCCATGTCAATTTTGTTTCTAACCAGTATCATCATTTTATGGAAAAAACCAATAAAGAATGGATTAATATATTTCAATAGTGTACAGTTTCCTGACATGACACATTTAATTTATTTCTATCAGGTATGAATATTTATTTTACTATGCTGTTTTTTATATTAAGAATTATGGGTTTGAGAGAAAACACTCAACCTTCTGTTATTTTTGTAATGATTAAAATGCATATTTTGAAATAAATTGTATATGTATAAATTAAATAATGAAATAATAATTGTGGGAGTTATTAGGAGACTCAATAAGCTTATATTAGGATACAAATTATATATTTTTGACCATATGGTTAATCCAAATAGCTAATTTTCTCATAGCACTTAAAATATGACAAGAACTATAGTATTTGTTCAATGTAAATGAAGACATTTAATCTTTATAGTAATTAAAGGTGGTAGAAATAATTATTGTAGTTGTTTTAAATATGAAGAAAATGAGGCCTAATGATTTTAAATAAATACATCAAAGTTACATAGCTAATACGATAGGTGAGCTTTCTTTGGTAAATCTTAGAAAATTATGTTTTAAATATGTAGCTAGTTTCTTCCTTTTTCTTTGTACTTTTCAGTAAACTGAAGTCTTTGACTTCGGATTTGTTCTGATAACTGATGATGCATCTAACAAAATAATGTTCAACAATAATGATTGCCTGATTTTCCCTTTCTCCTTATAAGCAGATGGAATACCGTGTTAGAAAAATGTGAAAAAAGCTTGAATGAAATTCAAAGCCCTTGTTAGGAGTCTGGACATCTGGGACTGGACCCAGAAACTACATGTCACTGCATTGTGATCTGTTTTTCAAGAATGATCGAAAGTATCAGACGATGTTAGGCGTCTAGTTTTACAAAGAACAATTTTACCTTTAGCTAACTATACAAATACTATTTTATACTATTTTACAAATGAAATCATACATTTACATTATCTGTACTCTTTATAATAACTGCATAGTAGATAAGTGTTGTTTTCTCTACTTTACAGATGGAGTCAGAGTTGAAGCTTGAGAAAGCTGTAAGTGAACTACTTATGAGAAATGATTAGAGACATTTCTGTAAATGCAAACCTCGCCACCATTTGATTATAAGAAATAAATAATGGAAGTGGTCAAAGTAATCTCTATTAAAGGCATAGAGAATACAGTAAATTGGCGATATCTCCTGAAAGAGCTTCAGATCCTGCCTTTTAATAGACCTGAAACCCCATTCAAGGTGATTAGTACTCTTTCTTCTTGTTCAGGTAGAGCTATGGAGGCAGAGAGAGGGACAGAGACATTTTTCCACCCATGCTTTCATTGCCCAGCAAAATTAGTGAGTTTATCATCTATCTATCTATCTATCTATCTATCTATCTATCTATCTATCTATCTATCATTTATCATCATCATCTATGTACATATATACCTTAGAAAATTTTTGAATGAATGAATAAATGAATGATGTTCATGTGCCATCCTGAAGTATCAAGTGGGGTGGAGGTCAAAGGTAGAGGATAGATCTGGGGAATCACTACTTTATAACAAGGTCTCCCGGTGATTCTTAAAGTCACAGAAGTTTAGGAACACCAGATCATATTTCATAGTGCAGTAAATAACTGGCAATAATATCCTGAGTACCTAGGTCAATTAGTATCAGGTTATTGCTTTCTCCTAGGTGTCATTTCAGAAGTGACTGTGTCTAATTTCTCTCTATATATACATACCTCTGTTTCTCTTTCTCTGCTTCTCTCTTCAAGTACTTCTCTTCCTACGGTCTATTTTTGCCCACTCTTCTTATGTCTGCAATTCCCAGAATAGTCTCCTATGTTATACTTACTTTTTTCCCACAAGATGGTAGCTTTCCACTATATTTAATAATATTCAAAACTATTAACATTTATTTTTCTAATCAGGCACACAGATGAAATAGCCATCTGAAGCTTAGATATAAAAATCAAGTGTGAGACTCATGTTAATAAATACAGAGAGTTTGGAGCATTGTACATTTTCTCCCTCTCCTCTTCCCTGAAATTTCTTTTGCTCAGATGTTGTCTCTCCTGACTCTTCTTGTATCTGTAAAACTCATTTGCAGGCTTATGAACTTAGTGAACTTCCAAGATAGTTATTTCTTTTGAGAAAGAGAGAGAGAGAGAGACATGCATAGGCTAGGCAGTCATCTCTCTTATTCTTCAAATTTGTAGTGAAAGGTTTTATTTCAGGGGCAGTAGGAATACTTTCTTTTGCTGCTGCATATATATTATTTGATCTGGTAATAAATGTAAAATATAGTCCTACATAAACATACATACAAGCTAACAGTTGAAGGTGGCAAATGAATTATAGAATACAAAACTAGTCCCTGGTAGCCTGACTGCCCTGTGTGTATAAAATTTCATACTATGTGAACAGAGTTTCTTTAAAAGACTTTTCCCGAATAATATTTCTAACAGTGTAAGAAACCGGGACCTTGAAGTAAACCTTTTCATTTTTGAAAGTGCATTTACTACTTTAAGATTCTGTCTGGAATCCTCTGTGCATTTATATGCTGCTTCCTACTTCTTGCCCTGTGTACCTGAGTTCTGACACAGTGGAACATGAGAAACCAGCTTATCCTCCAAAGCTCATTTCTGACTGCTGATAGGGTACAGGTCAGTGCTAGTGTAGACTACCGAATATTATTGCTTTGCTACCTGAGCGCTGTGTATTGAAACTCAAGTGAAATGCAATATTTTGAATCAATCAATCAAAAATGTTGATTGAGCACCTATTATGTGTTAGGTAGAGTAGGATATTATAGTTGGATTAAGCAAGGTTCATACCCTCAGGGAACTTACAATTTAATTATCTGGGATTTTTTTTAAAATTGAAAATGTATATATCAATTACAACAGAAATAATCTTAAAAAGTAAACTAAAATTTAGTAGATAATAGTTGCAAAATATACAGTAGGCAAATGATTAGTACACACAATATTTAGCTATTGCCAACATATTAATCAGTAAAGATCAACACCCATGCAAAAATATGCAAATGATATGAAAAAATAATTTGGCCTGCAGGCAATAGTTTGCTGACTCTTAAGTTAGAAGGCTATTGCAATAATCTTGAAAGCATTAGTTACAATGTTAGATATTGTTGATAGAATTGCATATTTTATATACTTTAAATCAGAATCAACAGGATTTGCTGATAAGTTTGATGTGAAGTGGGAGAGAAAGATATGTCAAGAATGATTTCAAGATTTTTACCTGAGAAACTGAAGGTGAAGATTACTGTGCACAGAGTTAGAGAAGATTAAAGGAGGATCACTTTTGAAGAAGAAATTTAGAAATTCAGATTGGCATATGTTAAGCTATTTGAAATCCAGGCGGGAAATTATAAGGAAGCTAGTTGGAAAAACAAATCTGGGGCTCATGGTCTTTGTCTGGAATGAAGATATGCTTTGGGGAGTCATCAGTATGTAGACAGCATTAAAGCCACGAGACTTGAGTAGATTACTAGAGAATGAGCAGGAAAATCATTTTAATAATAGACTGTGGACTACAATCAAAACACAACTAATGAGACATGAAGTGGTAGGGTACAGTGAACATTTATTAGAGGAAAGGATTATAGTTCTCAGCCATGAAGAAAAGTTGTTGGGTTGGGGTTCTAGAGAGTAGGAGCTGGAAAAAACGAGAGACTGTCTGACAGAAATTATTACTATTGAGATCATGGGGGAAGTTTCAGTTGCTGGTAACAGAATTTAACATTTAACTCTGGGAGTACAAAATTGAGGTAGAGATAAATCACGATCATCAGAGTAGAGAAGATTAAGAGACTAAGAAGCCATATTTGGACTGTTTATGTATTCATTAAAGTAACCAAGAACATGGTCAGGAAACCAATGAAAGTTATTTATAAAGCTAAAACAATCAATAAATTGAAGGAAGTGTTGTGTTCTATAGATAATTACAAAAAGAAAGAAGAGAAATTGACAAAGAACCTGAATAGACACTTCTCCAACTGTAAACTCTGAATTGTCATTGTGTTACTCTACTGGCTAAGGTAAATAATTTGTAAAAAAAAATTCTTCATAACCTGCTACGTAAAGTTGATGGGTGCCCACTATTTTTTTAAAAATCATAAGTCAAGTTTCATTGGTACAAGCAAAATAGTATGATTTACCTAGAAGAGAAAACTATTTTAAAAGGTTTTGGAAAACCCAAAGAATTACTGGAAAGGGCAAAGAACCAAGAGGGAAATCCTAAATCATGCAGCAGAACTTGTTCAGCAATTATGCCACTTCCTTCTGCACTCCAAATGCCCACAGGTATTCTATGACACTATGGGTATCAGGTTGCTGCTGCCAACACTGCCAACCTCTGCTCCTGTGAAAACAGCTGTGGCTGCTGCCACTTCTGAAGGACTCACCACTTCTTTGCATCAGTCACTGTATAATCAATCTCTAAGATAACTTTGGTGATTGGCACATTACAGGTAAGGTACCCCCATCACATTCACAAAGGAGGATAGAAAAGTAGGTAGAATATATGAAATAACAGCTTTAATTAATGGGAGTTAGGTCAGAGGCTGGGTGGCCAGAATAATGAGTAATACCCACGAATCTTCCCTTTAATCCCTCCAAGAATGTTGATAAAACAAAGGTGCAGAAAAGTTAAATGACATATCTAAAGTCATAGAATTATTATGGGGCAGACATAAAAATAGAAACCCATGTGTGCCTTGACTTCAAAGCATACAACCATCAACTTTTCTAAATTGTTTCAATAAGAAGTAAGCTTGCTTTGTGTCAGTAGTGTTTTATTTTTCCCCTTATTACCTAGGGACCTAAGGATAAATTGAATCTCTTATAACTGTACTGATGCCCTAGAATAGTTAATGGTAAAGCTGTTAACTTCAAAATAAACAGTGGTTTTCTTGGTTCACTATGAGTAAAGGTTCCCTATGTTTTAAACTGTGTACTGTTATAAATCCTATATTCTGTCATAAATCAAAAAGAATGCAAACTCTATTATGAAGCTACTGTGATGTTGAGATGCCAGCACAGATTTGTCCATTTAAGCACTACTCCAATCTGTCTACATTTCATTGACCTCTTCCCAAATATAAAGTGATGCATCAATTCTTAATGACGACAGCAGTGACCCAAGTTACTGATGTGTAATGGCTTTCAGCTTTAAATGTTGATGGTGTAAGCTCAGGTCATGAGAGACTAGTGCCTACACCATAGAAACCTCTATCACAATCAGTACTAATTTGCAGTCTAAGCAGAAAGGCCAAGCTTTGACTAAAGAGGCTAAATTCCCTTCTTTCTTGTGACTATTCCTACAGGCTGAATATTAGAAGCAAAATTTGAATATAGTAACTCTGTACAAATTCATATTTAAGCATGAGGTAAAGCATGACAGATCCAATCTGCATTGAGAGGGCAATGTTTTATGTCAGAATGAGTTCACGGTTAAGAGTCAGAGACCTATGTTTGAGCACCAGGGCTATTGCTTTTTTAGTATCATAATCTTAGATAAGTCAACTGAACTTCATGACCCCCAGTTTCTTTCTCTGTAAAATGGGGTTCATAATACTTTTTGTACACATTTGTAATATCTTAAAGAAAATTAATAATAAAGCATTGTGGTTAAACTGCTATTCATTACTTTATTTTATTAAAGTATATTTTTATTGATTTCAGAGTGGAAGGGACAGGGAGAGAAAGATAGAAACATCAATGATGAGAGAATCATTGATTAGCTGCCTCCTGCATGCCCCCCACTGGGGATCAAACCTCCAACCCAGGCATGTACCCTGACTGGGAATTGAACCATGACCTCCTGGTTCATAGGTTGACGCTCAACCACTGTGCCACACCAGCTGGGCCACTACTTTACTTTTAACTTTTATTGTTAACTGATTTGTCACACATTTAGTAGTCAGTATCTACAATGGTTACAACATATTTAAGGGAATTAGTGAAACTGGTATCAATTCATTTAATATAGCATATTACCTTTTTTTAGCTTATTGAGGTATACTTGACAAAACTGTAGGGTATTGAAAGTGTGCATTGTAATGATTTCATATATGTATACACTGAGAAAGGAGTCCTCCCATATAGTTAATTAACACACCAATCACTTCACATATTTATAAGTATATATATATATATATTTTTTTTTTTGTTTAGGATGAACACAATATTACTTTTTATTTGGGAAGAATGCTTAAGTCTTTTTGGCTCTTATTAGAAGGAAATTTATTGTTAATAAACAGTAAGAGATATTTGGGCTGCTATCATTGAAGGGAGAATTCCAAAACTGGTTTAAGGTTTCAATATTGCCTAAAATACAGCTCTTACATTTATTAGCATATCCTATCAGTTTCACCTGAAATTATATCTGAAATACATTTATTTTCTCTATCTTGTCTTCTTGCTTTTACTCTTCCTCACTTTCTGTAAATTCCTTACTCATCTGCCCTTGAAGTCTTTTAAAAAGCGTTCGAATCGAATCACATTTCTCCCAGATGTAAACTATATAATGGTTTCTCATTGCATTTTAAATGAAATCCAAACCCCATATCTGGCACCTGCCTAATCCGCTTTTATATCTCAGGCCATTCTCCTCTCTGACTTCAACCATAAAGGCTTTCTTTTATGTCTTGATTCAGCCAGATATTTGTTGCCTCTAAGACTCTTGCTAATGTTTGTTCCTCTGAAATTCTCCTTACCCATCTCTTCACAAAGTTACCATCTCAAACTTCAAGTCCCAAGATAAATGTAAGCCCTTCAGAAAGGCCTCATGCATAGTATCTAACTCCTTACCCATTTTAATTAATTTATTGGGTAACTTGCTTTGGTCTGGCTTCCCCACTAGAATGAGAGCTGCATGATGGCTGGGGCCATGTCTATCAAGATCACCAACATATCTCATGCTCTTAGCAAAACACCTGGCCCATATTTGCTGCCTCAGATATTTTTATGGATGAATGAACAAATGGCTGCCTGACAGGCTAGCTGTCTGAATGGATGATGTATTAGAACATTACCCCTCTTGCCCAAACATGAAAAACAAAACAACAACAAAAACCAACTTGCCAATTAAGATATCGATATCATTCCTGAAAGTCTGCATGTAAATTTGAATTTCATTTCAAAAACATGATTTCCCATTATAATTTCATGAATTATTTATCATTTGCTTTAAGCGATTTTGGTAAGCATCCATTCTTAACAATTGAAAAGTCTCTATCTTCAGATTATTGATTAAGAATTAATAGCATCTGGGAATCAGGAGGTTTGAAGTCAGTCCATCGATCTCATCTAGTATGCCCACCTCCCAATTTACAACCTGGGATCCTCTCTGAGATATCTGAGCCATTCAGTTTTGTCACATAAAATTCCACAACAAGGAATTCACTATTTCCAATTTTTGAGCAGCTCTGACTGCTGGAAACTATCCTGTTTATCCGAACTAAAATCTCACTTTTTTTTTGTTCTATCCTTGTCTTGCAGTTCCGTAATTTTAACCATAAAAATAAAGCTAATATGTTTGATCCATGAATCCTTCAAATATTTGGAAATAGACATTTTGAATTCTCCTTGTCCTTTTCTTCTAGCTGAACACTATCTTTTCCTTAAGCTATTAACCTCAAAACATATATAGCAAATAAGTTCAAGGAAACTTTTTCTATATATCTGTAATGTAAAGATATTATAACTACACAATGACTTTCAATGCATTTCTGGCCTAAAATTGTGATTATAATTAAGTGGGAAACAAACTCACATTGAAAATAAATATTGAAAACAACATGGCATAGCCTAACATTGTATTAAAACATTGGGTTTTTTTTTGCTTTTCCTAAGTGTTTATATTTTTTGCACAGTTAGTTCTTTGAACTAGCGTACAATTATTTAAGTTATGGAGGGTTTTTATGTTTACAGATAAGTCTATATAAATTATTAAAGCAGTCATCTCCTCATTATGGATAGCTGAACACAATTCACCCCTTTTTCCCTCTCTAGTCTCATCCTATTATATGTACACTAGAGGCCCGGTGCACAAATTTGTGCACGGGTGGGGTCCCTCAGCCTGGTCAGTGATGGAGGCCTATCAGGGGCCTGCCCGGCTGGGGGCCAGTGGGCGGGACCCCAGGAAGTTGGCTGGCTCGGGGGAGGGGCCGTGGGAGGTTGGTTGTGGGAGCACACTGACCACCAGGGAGCAGCTCCTGCATTGAGCGTCTGTCCCCTGGTGGTTAGTGTGCATCATAGCGACTGGTCAACCAGTCATTCTGGTTGTTCCGGTTGTTTGGTTGTAATGGTCGCTTAGGCTTTAATATATAGATTTTACATATATATATATATATTAGTATATTCATTACATGCATGTTGTAAACTTTGATTTGCTTTGATTTATTGAATTTTAGTGTACTTCATTTGGCCCTTATGTTTTACAAATGTTAGTATTCTGGACATTAAAGGTGAAAAGAGGGAAAAATAACTTTAAAATTCTACTCCTATAGTAATAAAATGATCTCTTTGCTATTTACTTGTTTTAATAATTTTAACTAAGAGGATCCAAGTATTAATTGTGGATTATGATGACAATAGAGTAAAATAATCAGCCATAGAAACAACTAGTTATAAAGCATATGTAAGCAGTTTTATGGTTATATTAAATTTAAAATATTATCTCTGTAAAATACTAAAAACTACGGAATCTCATTTGATAATAACATTTTGTACACATGTCCATGAAAGATTCCATCTGTTCTCTGAAAGGAGATAATATAAAGAGAACAGTAATCTGCTGGAAATAAAAATGTAAAAACAGGGAATTAATATATGCTGTTGAGTTTTAAAAAGATAAGGATTTCCCTTATTCATTATTAATATCTTTCCAAAAATAGATTAATTGGAAAAACTATCAATAGTAAAAGCGGAGTTGATTAAATCTATTTGAATAAAACAAATTTCAAAACAAATAAAGTTAAAATATGTTATAATATTTGAGTTTAGGCCTCTTTCTAGATTTTAGACTAGAGGGAGTTACTGTAAAATTCATATCTGCATATCAATAAATAAACTAGACTGCATTAATTTGAAAGGACTTTACACTAGCATTCCTAACCCTATCTGCTTTTCCAAATACTTTTTGGAGTCTTACTTCGCTACACTGATTGGATTAAGAATGGACACATGGCCCAAACTGAGACATTGGTGTTTTGGCTGATGTTTTCAAGAATAAAATTATTTTCTTCTTGGGATAGCCGCAGGTGGGCATCAATACCACAACAGGGGAGGGAATGCCTTAGCATGAAGGCAACAGACTGAAAAGCATTACCCAGAGATGACAGATAAATGAATAAGTAACATGATGACATTATTGGAGCTATTGAATCTTACAGCTCTTAAATTTACTAGATAAAATGGCCAATGCATTTGTTTTGATGTATCTGCTAGTATATGTTTGCTGTGGTCACTTGCACTTTAAAAGTCCTGACTTTGACACACAATATATATTTAATTCAGACTCCAACTCTTTAGATAAATTGAATGATAAGACTAGAAACCTATCTACCACATTTGAGTCCCGTTTTGGACTGCTAGATTAGAGTTGTTTCTATGAGTATAGCTCTCAAATGCTTAAGTTAGTAATTTTTAAAAAGGGAATATATTTATTTTTAAAATTATATAATCACACATCAGCTAGTGCCCTTTCATACTCTGATATTTAAATTAAATTAGCTGAATGCTCCCACTCAATATCTTGAGAGAGTGTCATGTCAGCCCCCCAAATGTTGCTAATTCTTTATATTCTGAAGATATTTATTCTTCTGTTAATCTTTTAGTCTCCCTTATCTCACTAACGTGACTCTTTTTGTTTCATGTGTTTATTATACCTCCTCAGACTTGTAACTACAGCTCTTTATTTTAATCACTCAACCCTCTTACACAAGGCACACGACGTAGCAAGAGTGTGATTAACTCTGCAGCCAGGAAATTAGCACTGGCCACCTTTTCAAAGTAGCTAGAACTTTCTTACATATTGCCCAGATTTTTTTCCTCTCTTGCTCTTTCTTTTCTTGTCTCTCTTTCTCGCTCTCTCTCTTCTCACCCAACCCCCCTTTTTGTTAATCCTCACCTCAGGATATTTGGATATTTTTCCACTGATTTTTAGAGAGAGTGGAAGGGATGGGGAGAGACAGAGAGACAGAGAAACATTGATGTGAGAGAGACACATCAATTGGTTGCCTTCTGCACACACCCGGACCAGGGTCTGGGATTGAGCCTGCCATGAAGATATGTGCCCTTGACCGGAATCAAACCAAGGGCCCTTGTCAGAAGGCCGGTGTTCTATCTACTGAGCCGAACTAGTTTGTACTCCTTTTTCTCCTGCTCTTTGCCCTTCTTGCTCCCTGTTCATTTTACCTACAGGATACTTTGTTTTCCTCCCTTCTCCACTCTGTTCCTAAAGCTTCACCTTCTTTAACAAAGTCACTATCAGGCTGTTTGCCCAAATAACAACCCCACTGATGAATGGAGGAACATCGTTGCCCTCTTGCTACACTTTAAGAAGATGCTCAGATGATAAATATGTAGCCTTGCATTCATTCTGCTCATACCCTTCTCTCTTTCCTCATACCAAGGTATTTTAAGTAAAGGAGTTCAGAAGAGAAAGGTGATCTCTGCTAACTAACAAAAGGAAGAGAAGTGATACCAATGCAATTTCTCCACCAGTAGGTACACAGAAAAGTTCACCCTGGACAACCCAACTCAGATGTGGGGTAAGAGGGGCAACAGTTTAGTCAATATTTGAGTCATACTCCAATCCTCTCATAAGCAAGGGCAGTGATTTAGAAGTCCAGTGATTAATATAAGGGAACTTGTTTTGGGAAAGAGGGAAAGTTCAGCTTTGTGACACAAGAGAAATCTTGTTCTATCTTCTTAGGCTTTTTTAAATTGGAAAAGCAGTAAATGCTTCCCAGAAAAAATTTGGCCTGAATAAAAATATAAGAAATTAAATCTCTCAACTGTTTGATTTTTAGTGTTACGATTCTAGAAATAAAACAGAGTTCATTTTTGAAACAGATAGACATAATTTATTTCAGTAATATTTTCAACTGATATCTGTAAATTGCATGCCAGCATGATTCTTTGGGAAGCAACAAACACATACATGGGTGAGAAGGCAGTGTTCTCAAGGATTGGTAGCAATCTCATGTTGCCAGAACTACTTCAGTAAGGCACACTTTTTTCCTCGTGAACAGTTCATGATGCCAATGTGTCTTTCCCCATCTTAAAGGAACCATTAGACAGTATTTGGAAAGCATTTTGGATTCCATGGAACATGAATCTCTGCTAATTGTGAAGACTCTAGAATTTACTTACATAGAACTCCTTTTAAAATAATTATTCTTTTTCAACTGTTGTTTTTGAGTTGAGTTGCTCTTTGAAAAACCTGAAAAGTACTTTTTAATTTTATAAACTAGCTATAAAGCCCCACATAAGTAGCAACTGTACTATTAAACCTTGCATACCAGCGACTAGAAAATGATTTGATGTTGTAAGTTGGCAGAAATCTCTTTTTTGTTCCAATAAAAAGTAAAAGGAAGTGTTCCATCCTTAAAAGACATCCCATGGTAATAATCACATGAGAAAAAAATGTCCTTCAAGTTTAAAACCAAACAGGTGGAAGCTGTCAGGACACACTAGCAAAGAATCTGAGAAGCTAATTCCAGCTCAGTCTTTCCATTAATGCCTCTTTGCCCACACAACTTATTTCTGCCTGATCCACAGCAGCATAAGATATTGAACACAACCATGGATCAGTGAAGTCATTTACAGATCCACCTCATAGGTAAGATAAATTATAGATTAATCTAAGTACCCTGGGGCCTTTATTTTTGGAACATATCCTAATGGTAACTGAAATCCTTTATTGGAGCTTCCTTGAATTGTTGCCTTCACTTTTATTCCTTCCTAAATTTAATGCTTTTTGTTGTTAATATTCTATTATTGCTTCCAAGTTAGTCCGATTCTCTAAGAGCTATCTATGAACATTGGTTTCTATGACTAGCATTGGTTCTTTTCTACCACAAAGATAAAAATCACAGATCCTTTTCACCTAGGCACCAAATGCTAACATTATCCCACAAGTAATTTATCTTTTCAGAACTCTGGGAGGGACAATTCAGTTTTAGCTGTTGGTGTTATGAGTATTGATGCTGAAAACCAAGGGAGAAATAAACAGAAGACAGAAAAATTGAGAAAAATTGACCTTCATTTTTTTCCAGGGAATCAAACTTTGGAGCATGGTAAAGATGAATGTAAAATAATAAAGTATGATTGCTAGATTGGTGTGTTAATTTCTCCTCAATTCTGCCATAATCTTTGAGTCATTTTGGTGGTGATGGTGGTGGCATTGGGTTATGTATTTTACATGTGTTATCTCTTTCTATGCTCAAGATAATTCTAATACAAGATGTCCCCATTTTATAGATAAGGAACTCTGACTAAGCAAAATAACCTCTCCAAGGTCTTACATCCAATAAAGAATTGAATTATAGCTGAATTCACTGTGGAGATAATAACTGATACCCCTGGGAGATCACACTTGAAATACTTGCAGCATCTATGACTCAACAAAAGGTCTTATAAAAGGCCTTTTCTCTTATGTTCCATGCATTCAAGAGTATATAACATTATTTATCCTTAGAGTTAATTAAAAGTATCTTGTTTTCTTGCACAGAATTAACTTTCCAACCATCAAATGAAATTATCTGTTTTATGTGGGTTCTCTTTGAATATTTCAGATGACCAATTTCTCAATGCTATTCTATTTTTTTTTTTTTGTATTCAGGGATCTAAGAACATCTTAGAAGATACAATTTTTGCTTCTGTATAGGTTACTAAGAACTAACGTAAATAGAATTAGAATCTCTTATAATATGGGAGTGAATAAAGGGGAAGTTCCTGGGAGTGTTGTCCATCATCTTTCAAGGGATATCCAGGACTCAGTCTTAATATTCTGGAATGAACTCTGCCGGCAATGGACACCCTTTAAGATGTTAATATTTACTGAACTCTTCTGGTTATGTTTTTTGTTTGTTATAAAGCAAGTGATTTTGTTAGAAAAAAAATCTTCCTTTTGCCAGAAAAATTACCTTTCCAACCTTTTCATGCTCATTTAATTAATTAACGTAATGAAGTGAAATATTACTTTTCAGCTAAATCCAGTCAGGCACACTGTCCTATCCATTCTGATAAAATAAAAGAAAATGTTTGTCTTTTATATCTGGTTAATTGAGAAGATATTGCATTTGGTGCTGGAATTACTGACATGTTTGCCAATTCTTCCATTTCCCCTTGATTGGTAGGCCTGGCATGAGGCTGTGGACCTGGAACAAATCTAGACTGAAATATAATTTATTCAGGCCATAATTTTTCAAGGGTCCTCCTCAGCTTTTAAATGTATTCTACACAGTTTAGTTCTATCTGGTTCAGGTACTCCTAGAAATATTGGAAAGAGTTATTTCTTATTTGAACATTTTAGAAGAAAATTAAAGAAAAGACTGTTTGAAAATGTCTGAACACATAGTATGGAACAAAACTTTTACCAGTATAAAATAATTCATTGAGCACTATTAGTTGTGTGTGTGTGTGTTTTTACTATAATATACCCACACCTGAACACACACACACACACATAATTAGGGTATTAACTTCTAATATTTGTCCTAAGGAATTGGCCTAAGCTTTGCTCAAGTGGGGATATATGATCCTCTCCAGATCCTTGTTTTCCATCCTCCTTGGTTCTGCAATGCACACTCACATTTTCCTTCCTTAGTGCTGATCCACAATTTACAGGAACGTGAGAGGGAGAGATCACTCTCTTTATATTAAAGGTCCTATGGTTAATACAGAACATTCTCAGTATCTGTTTGCTGTGGATCAATATTTGGTTTTAAAATTTTCACTACCTATATAAAGTATTGTATCTATTAGTAATTTATTATTATTTATTACTATGCAAATCTCTGAGTTCATGAAAGAGTTGTCTTCTAATGCTCTGTTTCCCAAACATTATGTGCTACCAATCAATGTTGCTAAAATGTAGACTGTGATTCAGTAGGTCTAGGGTTGGTCCTAAGAGTCTGCATGTATAACAGGGAGATACCAATGCTGCTGGTCCTGGTGTACATTTAGAGTAGCAAGATCATAGGCACATGGAACACAGCTCTCTGCTGGTGCTCCCAGAGATTATCTTTTCTTTGTGCTTCCAGTGGTGAGTGAGCGTGTGTGTGTGTGTGTGTGTGTGTGTGTGTGTGTGTGTAAGAGGGGTGCAAGTAAGAGAAAATTATAATGCCCTGGTTTTTGTCTTCTGAAGTAAGTACTAGTATAAACTATCTTGCCTTATTATTCAACAGTTCATTTACCCATGAACCAACATCTCCCCTGGCTAAAGCAGTCTGGGTTGTTATTATTTAACCATTCATGCTACACAAATACTTTTATTCATTTATTTACTCGACAACTATTTTGTACTACAGTAAGTCCTCACTTCATGGCATGGATAGCTGCTGCAACTTTAAGCGAAATGACATTTAATAAAACCAATTTTACCATAGGCTCACTGATATAAACATGAATTAAGTTCCTAGGCTTCTCATCAACATCACAATGAAACAACATTGAACAACAGGACATTTTCCCAGGGCCTGCTCTCCATCTTTCACAAAAGGTATTGAGCAGTAGCTTTAAAGTGGTGAGTGAGACTCAATCCTTTCATTCAAAGAACTCACATCCAAGTGTAGATTTTAGACAGATATGGTAAGGGAAATGGTAATATTGAGTTAAACTCAAAGCACTATATTAGCACAGAGGAAAAGGTAAAATGCATTTTTTTGGATTCAGGAAAGTTTCACAGAGGATGTGACATTGTTGTAGACTTGATGAGTGGGGAGGCATATCAGGCAGTAGAACATTAAGGAAAAGCATTCCTTGCATAGGTAATAGCACTTGCAAAGGCAAAGAGACATTGAAATGCCTGGTGTACTCAAGGAATCACAGGTAGTTCAAGATGACTCAGGGGGATAGCAAAAGGTAAGGCTAGAAAGATAGGGAAAACATCAATTCATGAATGGCCTTTACTCTAAGAAAGTTAGATTTTTATTTTATTGGTGCTGCAGAAATATTGTAATAGAGTTTTAGGAAATAATTTCAATAGCAGTATAGAATGCTTAATTGCACAAAAGCAAGTTTGGTGGACATCAAATTAATGTAAGTGAGAAACAATGGATTCTGAACTGAGGTCATATCAGTGAGGATTGTTAAATTATTCTAGAGGTAGAAATAACAGGGAATTACAGTAAATTGGACATTGGAGTAAGATTGAGAAAACAGATGGGTTTCAAGTATCAACTCTAGTTAATTAGATGGGATATGATGGTATTTATTAAGTAAGTCTACACATAGCTATGGGAACTATTTTGAAAGTAGTGAATGTCTTCAGTTTTTATCTTGTTGAGTTTGAGCATTTTGTAGGAAGATCAAACAGCTGTGTAGTGGGAAGTTGAGAATATTCAGTTTAAATAAAATACATATGGAATATGGAAGTTGGTTTTTCTATTAGTCTGAATCATTTTAGATCTTCTCTTTATAACTCAAAAATGCTGCTTTGGTGAATGTCAAACATGTATAGTTGTTGTTCATTTATATTCCTTATTTTTCTGACTTGCTTTGGAATTTGAAGAAACCAAAGTCAAAATTACAATAGTTCTTTTCATGATGTTATATAACAGCAAGTGTAATTAGCTATTTTAGATCAGTACTACTAATAATTTAAGCTAGAACCATTTTCCAATGTCTTTGATATGTATACATTTGAATATTATTAAGAATTAATTACTCTTTTGTTATAATGTAACAAAACTAGGTCTGACTTTTTTTTTAAAAGGCACTATGAAGTATATTGCGTCTATTTATACTTAATACTCTCTTTAAATATTGCTAGTCATCATATTTCAGATCAGAGATTTACACCAGTTCATGGTATCAGGAAGTTTAGTGGAACTAATATATGACATTACTTGATCCTAAGTAAATAAATGAAAATAAGCATGATTTGATCCCAGCTAAAAAATGAGAGCTTCCTTCTGGAATTCAAGAAGCAAATTGTCCTGGCCAGCATGGCTCAGTGGTTGAGTGTTGACCTATGAACCAGGAGGTCATGGTTCAATTCCTGGTCAGGGCACATACCTGGGTTGCAAGCTCAATCCCCAGTGTGGGACGTGCAGGAGGCAGCCCATCAGTGATTCTCTGTCATCATTGATGCTTCCATCTCTCTCTCCCTCTCTGAAATCAATAAAAAATATATTTAAAAGTAAGAAGCAAATTGGCTCTTCAGGTAGCAAGTGATTTATATGTATATACAAGTTATACTCCCTATACACAGACTTCTGAAAAAGTGTGACTGTTAAGGTGATTCCATTGAAAACTGTAAAAAAAACTAAACATGGAAATGGCTGCGGGTAAGACTGGATATTTTGGAACAAAACAGGAATCTTATACAACGAGGTAGCTGGCAGCTCATCTGCAGTCATTGTGCAAAGCAAAGGGTTACTACAGCTTGTATTATTTTTATTTACATTCCCATCAAACTGATGAGAGGTTTACATTCGCTCCACTTCTTTGTTTCCATCTGACTAGCATTTACTGTCAAGATTAAATCAGACATTTATTGAACTGTAACATCAAACACTTATTAGCAAATTGCTGGACAATATTATATGTTTATATTTATATATTTATACATAGCTTACCTAAATCTGCAACCAAAGCCTCTAGTAACTTTGTATAACTCTGCACCATTAATTTCTTCAGAGTGACATTCTGATGTGAGCTGAACAGATGGAATTGCAGGATTGTTCTAGCAAATTTATCATAAAAAATGCATCCGACACCTGTGTAATTTGCCTAATCATTTTCCTAATAAGCTCCCACCATTAATTATGCACGATTTCCACAATGCAATCAAGATAAAAGTAAATCTGATGACTTAATACCCTTCAAAATAATTGGTTCACCCAACACAAGGCCTCCTTTGCTTTCCGTAGCCATTTTAGTTAATTAGAAAAAGGGTGCACCCTGTTGGAGTCAGCAGAACGGAGGCTGATCGCGTGGTGGGGGGTAGACCTGCTGGGTTTTTGGGCAGTAGTCAAGGATATTAACTCGTGAAAGAATAGGAGGGAATTTGGCCCCTTCCTCTTCTTCCCCCCTTTTGCCTCCCCACACCCCACCCCAGTAGCAAACAGATGCGATTAGTGTTCTTCAGCCGTCAGAAAACTGACTGCAGGACTCTGCGGGTCTAATGAGAATCAACTTTTCGGGGCTGCTGTCTTGCGGTGCAGTCCACCTGTCACATCATTAGGTGCAGCATGTGCCTGGAATTCACTTTGCTAAATGAGATTTACAGGCCCCAGTGAAACCCATCCTGCAGCATCCCCGCTTCAATTAGCTAAAGATTAATTGTCTGAGAAAGGGAATGAAAGTTTTACTTCAACTGACCTGAAAAAAAAAGGTAAAAAAAATGTATGGTTCAGGTATTCCACATAGGCCCCAGGCAGCGTGGAAAAACGTGATAATTTAAAGGTGCTGCAAATTTCCTACACCTCGCCTGGATGAATGAAATTAACTAGCACTAAAAGCTGTCAAATTAAAGGTTGACTTCCAGATATTAGCACCTTAAATGTCACTGAATATTCTCTTTCTTTTTCTTGCTTCCTTTTTTTTTTGGCAAACACATTCACGTCAGCACACCTGCACATGCACACAAACATTTTCTCACCGCTGCTCCTGCTAACTGCCTGTTCGTGCCCAGCCTGGAGTTCCTTGCTATAAATCTTTGATGTAACCATGGCTACAGAACAACTGGCAATTACAGCATTTCCTCCATTTTAATGTTATACTAATTATGTTTGAATATGTTCTAATGGAGATGAAGAGTTGGAGGGGAGGAGAGCGTCTGGAAGAAAGGCCGAAGGGGGGGATCTCTGCTCCCGTTGGCCTCACCTTCCCTGTGCTACTCCACACACACAGCTTGCAAGGGGAAGTATATCACCCGTAGCTTGAAAACCTCTACTTAGCTAGGATTTATTTGTAATTAATTAATGAGAAAAAAAATTAGCGTTCCTAGTTTTTCACATAAGGACTGGCTCTGGCAACCTCATCTGCTAGAATGTCAGACACAGAGTCCTCCAAGGGGAGAGTGGCCACCCCATACATTTGGGAGCAGAGGTTACCAGGGCTACCTTCATTCTTCCATTCAATGTTAACATTTTGGCTGATTCTAACTTTTTGTCTTGATTTAAATTCCTGGGTGATAACACATAGTTTTAACTAAAAAAAAATCACAAAATGCAAACATGCCTGGGGATAATCTTGAGCAAGACAGCACAAAAATAAGACAGTATTAAATATTTTAGCACAAGAGAACAATAAAAATATAGAACGGACATCCCTCTGCTCTGAGTGTGAGCTTCCTATCACCCACATTAAAGGATTAAAAACACAAATAAGAAAACATGATGAACTAAGGATCAAAAATTCTTGAATGAATTCTTTTATATGTATCACAGTCTACTTAACATATGCATTTATATACATTGTGATTAACTACGACTCTTATTCTAAGTGTATATTTTACTATGAGTTATTAACTAACAATATTACGAAGTATGATTTGAAAGTCATCTAAAACATTTTATTTTAAATTGTACTTATATTTTATAATATAATTTTCTTAGTCCAATTATGCATATGTACTTATGTACTTACAAATATAAGTGTATAATATTTAAAAATACATTTTTAAATTTAACTCTTTTTTTCCTTAATCCAGAAAGTTCAGAGAATCTTATTCCAGGGTTGCACTCCTCAGTTATAAAATTAGACAAAAGATGGAGAAACTATGTGGCTACCTTGTGTTATAACCTCATCGCCATGCGTTTTCCTATGCCTTGCATAGTTGGAGATTCGCCCTGACTTACTGGTAAACCCATCTACAGGCTAATGCTCTATCCACTAAGCCAAACTGGCTAGGGATCTTACTCCTTCTTTTGAGTTTTTTTCTTTTTTTAATAATAACTATAAGTATATTGTATATGATTATTTCATTCATTCATTTATTCATTCCAAAATTATTATTTAATGTGCTAAGTGCCAGGCAATATGTTTTGGGAACATATCAGTGAACAAAACATATCCCTTTCATTACACAGTTTATATTCTGTGGGAAGACACAGGAAATTTAAGACAAAACAGCAAAACACAGATCTACACCATATGCTAATAAATGACAATGATATAAATAACAAAAGTAGAAAAGTTTTTATAATAATTGAAGAGATGGCTTTTAAGTAAAGACCTGATCAGACATTTTACTGATGCTTAACTGTTAAATCAAGAAAATAAGAACTGCCCAAAGGTAATAGTTAAATCTATGAGGAAAAAGTTAAAGCAGTTGTATAGTAAAGGATAAAAATAGGTCATAATCACATATATTTCTGATTGTGTAGATTGGAAATGTTTTAGTCAATTTAAATGTAATTTTAAATATAAACCCTAAAATTCATCAAATAATATGTTTAGACGTTGTTCTGTTTTCATTTAACTAGGTAGATTGATGTATCACACACAAAATGATAGCAAGAGCAACCAATCATATTTATTGAACACTATTATCAACTAAGATCTGTTAGGCAATTCTTTTTATTTTTTTAAATCTTTATTGTTGAAGATATGGTAGGCAACTGTCTTGGAAACACTATGAGATTGTTGCCAGTATTATCTCTGCTTTACAGAACAGAAAACAGATAAAATATCTTTTTCCAAAACCACCAGTTTCTAAGTTATGGAGTTGTGATTCGAACCAGGCCTGTCAGCATCAAAATCAGTTGCTTAATCTCTAGGCTGCACTGCTTTGGGTTTGTGCATCTGAATGCATACAGAGATGTTTTCATTTTAACTAAATCTTCCCTAATTATTTTTTATTTTCAAAAATTCAAACATTAAATCAGTCATTTGAAGAAAAAAAGTAAATGTGGCTGCAGTACAATAACGAACTGGTTCATTGGCTTGAAATATGCATAAGGGTTTGAAATAACTCAAATGTTAGTTCATTCAGCCTAATGCACAACCTTCTAAGAAGAATTCCCGAAATTCTACTTTTTAAAGGGACAGAAAGTTGAGAAGTTACATGTATTACTCTATGAGAACATTATATATTATGTACTAACATGTCCTAAGCATTTTATACATGTTAAACAGATTGTATAGCTGGGGATAAACTAATTAACTCTAAGTACATCAGAATAATTATAATAGTGTCATGATAACAATAAAAAATGCTTACATTAATTAAGTTCTCACTGTGTGTCAGTAGCTGTACTTTTCATGGTTGGCATGTATTCTTTCAAATTCACAACTCCATGAAGTAGGCAGTATTTGCAAATCCCCAAACTGGGGCATTGAAAACTTAAATAGTATGCCCACCTCCTCCCAACTACTTAACACATAGAGTCAGATTTCAAACTCGTATGTGCATAGAAATAATAAAACTTCTAAAATGAAATCCACTTCTAGAGATGTGGCATGATTATTCAAAATTTTAAACTACGTCATATTTACTTCTTTAGTACCAAAGTTTCCATAGTGTCATGTTCAGCTCTGGTAATTGAAAGTGAGAAGACTAACTCCAAGCACACTAAGAATTATACTAATTCCTTTAGTGATCAGATTTTAGACTTTGGGCAAAGTTTCAAAGAATGAGTATGTCTATGAGAGTATGAAATGTCTGTGAACAGTACTGAAATATCATAGAAAAGCATTCATTACTCATGCCTTTTTTATTATAAATAATATATTACATAACTGACTTTGGTTGTTTAGATAACCATCTGTCACAGTGTTAGAAAGCACTTACTCTTTTGATATAAATTGGGTTAAAGTAGGCCAAATGGCATGGTGATATTCTGCTAGAATATTTAATGTTGAACTTTTTTGTTCCTATAGACTCCTATCGTGTTTTGTGGTGTGTTTGTTTTTTTTAATTTTGGAAAGAAGTTTAGATTTTTTTTTTGCTCTTTTATGAAAGTCTATAATTTTTTGTCCCGTCTGCCTACCTAGATCTAACTCTTTTATCTGCAATAGAATGAAAGGTATCTAGTAAGTAGACATGTGATGTGTCAGTGGGTGTTAGATTCTATGAATAGATTTTTATTTTCAAAAAGATACCATCAAAATTTCCTCTCATGAGACTTATTTTGCTGCCAGTCAGTTAAAAAAATGGCTAAATCAGCCAATGAAATGGACTGAAAAGCCATTAAAATGGGAGCATGCAAGTGTAGGGAAACAAAGCAGAGTGTTGCTTTCTTCATCCCTGGCCTTAAACCTAATAGTTTGGATAGCTGAATGGTACCTCTGCACAGCACGGAAGACACTAAAAATAAACAACATTTTTCATTCTTAATGTGTCTGTTGCATAAAAAACCGAGACAGTTCAAGTACAGTATTCCCACAATCCAGTGCACATTTGTAATGTTCTAGTAGACTTTCATATTGAGGACACAATCTTAACGTGATGGCCACCAAATAGCCTTATGTGTGTCAAAAGGGAAGTTGAAGGAGTGGAGAGTAAAGAGATATTTAACGTATTACACATTTATTAAAAAGGAATAAGAAACATACTTATAGTAGTGTTTCTTTGCTCTTTCTCTTTGCTTTCTTAGCAGGGAAATTTAACACACACACACACACACACACACACACACACACACACACACACACACACTGGTGACTGGGCGACTGGAATACAATTACAAGTTTGCTCTCAGCAGTGAGCGCTCAATCCCAGCTGTGCCTTCAGTGGCATGAGCCAGCTTGATTATGCTAAAGCTCCCCTGGATTCCTTCCTCTTTTGTTTCATTCCACCCAGGGTCTTAAAGCTTAAACATTTGACATGCTTGGGCAGTTTTCTCTCTAATTTCACCCAAGCTGACTGTGCAGTGAGTTTAATGTGTAGGTGTAGCCTGTGGGTGCAAGTAACTCCTTTAGTTTTTTTTTCTCTTTAGCCATCTGAACACTGGAGGCATTCCAAGTTGGAGTGGATCCATGTGATGGTAAAAAGTTGAACCATATCACAAGAGAAATGGTATTACCCAACCAGACGGATTTAGATAGATATCTATGCAGGCATAGGTGGATTTTGAACTGCAGGTACAATGCTTCTGGCCTCAACAGCATCAAGGATGATGCTCTCTAGAAAATCAACAAATCCTCATCTATGAGGTGTGTTAGGTTTAGTTATCACCTTGTAAAACCATGTGAAGAGAGAGCATTCAGGCTGGCTGGATCATATGCTAATTTCCCGTTATTTAATGTTAGCATTAAGAAAATACTTTACCCAGTTTGGAAAAAGAACCTTTTACATAACAGCAAACTTAGTCCCAAAGGAGAATTGGGAACATCGGTTTTCAATTTTTTTCTCTTTTTGAGGTGCTCTGAAAATCTTTGCTGGTTAGTGAAAATATAGTGAAACACATTGTTACTGAAGTAGCAGATGTTTTAAGTACTCTGAAAAATAAATTTGTAGGTCATCAAGGGACCTTCTAATATCCCTGTAAATACCATAGAACACATATCTTAGGCTCCATATTATGCCTGCTCTGCTCTGAAGAGAGATGGCATTGATTTTTATCCTGGCTTGTTTTTTTAGTCATCTCATTTCCTTTATGGATTTATTTGGCATTTACAAAAATCCATACCTTAGGGAAGATACATATTTTTTTGTAGAATTTCAAACCTAGAATAAAATATTTCAGAGATATGGAGAATTTGATGGCTATTTATAGTTTTAGATTGTTGATGTGTATGTGGGCCGTGGGGAGGGGGCTGGTGTGTGTGTGTGTGTGTGTGTGTGTGTGTGTGTGTGTGTGTGTGAAATATCACAAGTAAATAGATTAACTGTAGTGTGTGTGTCCCAAAAGTTTCTTGTTCTAACCTCCTTTATGCAGTTCTCCATCTTCTTATTGGCTATACTTACAGAGAATGACAATAATGTGTAACAAACTCATGTATTGACCTGCACAATCCACCCCTTTCTCTTTTATTCAAGAAAGCATATTGAGTACAAGTGAGAAGAATAATTAATATAGTGATAAACTTGTATCACATGAAATTTATATTTTAAGTAATTTGTTTGCAAACTTTGGTAATGTGAATATTATTGGGAACTTACTTTGCATACCCCATAATGAATCACACAAACCACCATGTTGTCACACCTCAGATGAGAATTGATCTCCTTAAAAAAATTTTTTTTATTGATTTTTAAAAGAGAGGAAGTGAGAGGGAGAGAGAGAAACATTGATTGGCTGCCTCAGTCACACCTCCTACTGGGGACCCAGCCAGCAAACTGGGCATGTGCCCTGACCGGGATTCAAACCAGCAACACTTTGGTGCAGGGGACAATGCCCAACCAACTGAGCCACACTGGCCAGGATGAGAATTGCTATCTCTGAGCAGCAATAGGGAGAACATTTGTGCCATGTAGTATCATTATTTGCATTCATTGAAATGTTTTATTTTAAAATCATGATAAAATTGCCGTAGTTCTTATATATCTTCTCCAAGAATCGTTGAGTAGAGGTGCTTAGCTTCCATATGAGAGCACTAATATAGTAATGAATGTCGCCTTTACATCATTTACATTCTCTGATTAACCAATTCAAGACTGTCATTCTGTCAGAGCCTCAACATTGACTAGGAAGCTAACTTTCAGGCACCTGAAGTGGTGTTTAAAGGGAAAGGTAATGAGAGAGAGAAATGATTCCTTGTCACAGCATATTCAAAGTAAAGTCTGTATTCACCATAGCAATGGAGAAGTGCCCAATAAAACCATAATGATTCTGATTTCAGTAATCTAGACACAGGTGAAACTTGAATGGAGAGTCAAAAAGAATAATGTTATTTTATTAAAAAGAAGGAAAAAGAGCATCAGGCAAAGAAGGGAGACCCAAGTCTTGGATGTGATACTGCTATTATTAAGATGTATAACTTAAGCCAATGACTTAACTTTCTTGACCTTTCATCTTCTCTTCAGTAAATGAGAGTTTGGGGCTAGAACAGCAGATCTCAACCTATGTCAAGAGACATTGATTAATAGATCATGTAAAAATAAAGGTTCACTGGCAAAATACATTTGATAAACTCTGAATGATCCATACTTCATCATGAGTCTGTATCATAATGAATTATGACAACTACAATTTGTAAAGTATCTTGTAATAAAACTCTGCTTAACACTACAGTTCTTAACTCTGGCTGACTAATAAATTGTCTTTTTAATTTTTATTTCTGGTAATAATGTAGAGAAATACAAAAGGTTTTTATATATTGAGTTTGTATCCTGTAACTTTCCTAAATTTGTTTATCAGTTCTAACAGTTTTTGTATGTGGAATCTTTGAGTTTTCTATATATAATATTATCACTTGCAAATATAGACAATTTCACTTTCTTTTTTAATTTGGCTGTCTTTTTAAAATTTTGTGTCTAATTTTTCTTTTCACAGACTTACAGTACTATGTTGAATAAATGTAGTGAAAGTGGGTACCCTTGTCTTATTCCTGATCTTAGAGGAAAAGCTTTTATAACAATAACACCTTTATTATGTTGAGGCATATTCTCTCTATGCCAGGTTTGTTGAGAGTTTTTATTATCAATTTTGTAAAATGGTTTTTCTGCATCTATTTAAATGATCATATGACTTTTATCCTTCATTTTGTGAATGTCGTGTATCACGCAAATTGATTTTCAAATATTGAGCTATCCTTGCATCAGTAAGATAAATCCCAGTTGATCATGGTGTGTGATATTTCTAATGTGCTGCTGGATTCTGCTTACTAATATTTTGTTGAGGATTTTGCACCTATGCTGATCATGGATATTGGCCTGTAATTATTTCTTTAAAAAATAGATTTTAAAATTTATTTCAGAGAGGAAGGGAGAGAGATAGAAACATCAATGATGAGAGACAATCATGGTTTGGCTGCCTCCTGCAAGCCCCACACTCCAGATTGAGCCTGCAACCTGGGCATGTGCCTTGACTAAGAATCAAACTGTGATTCAATTCCTCCTGGTTCATAGGTCAATGCTCTACCACTGAGCATTGGTAGAAGTACCAGCTGGGCGTGTACTTTTCTTTTCTTGTAGTGTCCTTGCTTGGTTTTGGTGCCAGGGTAATGTTGACCTCATAAAATAAGTTTGGAAGTGTTTCCTTTTCTTCTCATAATTTTTGAAGAATTAATTTTTTTAAATGTCTGTTAGACTTCATCAGGGAAGTCATCTGTTTCCCAACTTTCCTTTGTTGAGAGGTTTTTGATTATTGATTCAATTTTCTAGTACTAATTGGTTTTTCAGATTTTCTACTTCTTATGATTAAGTCTTAGCTGATGTTATGTTTCTAGGAATTTATCCATTTATTCTAGATGGTCTAATTTTTTGGCATATAATTGTTCTTTAGTGGTCTCTTATAATTTTTTTTATTTCTGTGCTATCAGTTGAAACGTCTCCTCTTCCATTTATTAAATTGTCCTCTCTCTTTTTTCCTGGTAAGTCTAGCTTGAGGTTTGTCTATTTTGTTCAGATTTTTTAAAAAAGCTCTACATTCATTGATATTTTTTCCAATTTTTTTCATCTCCATTTCATTTATTTAGACTGTGATCTTTGCTATTGCCGTACTTCTACCAACTTGGGCTTAGTTTGTTCTTTTATTTTTATTTATTTTTTCTGTTTTCTTTAGGTGTATAGTTAGATTGTTTATTTGAAATATTCCCTTTTTCCTTAATGTAGGCATTTGTTGCTATAAATTTCACCCTTAAAACTGCTTTTGCTGCATCCCATAAGGTTTGGTTGTTATATTCCCATTTAAATTAGTCTGAAGATATTATTTGCTTTCTTCTTTGATCCATTGGCTATTTAATGGCATGTTGTTTAATCTTCACATATTGGTGAATTTTCAACTTTTCTTTTTGTAATTGACTTTAATACACTTTTTTTTCAGAAAAGCTTTATTCATTTAGGACAGCTAACTGGTGTATACTTTCATTCTCCATGCTATACACCTTCAATTTTATCTTTTTGCTGACTTTTATTTCCTTAATAGTACTATCTTTTATGGTATTCTATAGGTATACATTAGCTCCTCCTGTTATGCTCAGTTACAGAGGTTTGTGACCTTTACCTAAAGATTTACCTGAGTCAATACAATGTATTAGTAAATTCCTTGAAATCTGGTCACTGAATGTAACAAAATCAAGGCTGATTTTATTTGCCTGACACACTGCAGTGTGGGAAAAACATGTAAAAGAAATCAAAGCACAAAGCTACACCAAGTGACTTAAAAAATTAAACATTTTTATTATACTGTGTTAAGATTTACAGTTTGATATTGCTGAACACCTGTAGCCAGAAAGCATAAGTCAAAATTCAATCAATTTACACCTTTTTTGTAATTTCCAAAATTGATATATTTTAGTTATTAGTTTAAGGAGAAAGTAGCCATAAGCTGGAGGATAGCTGCCTACTGTTTTCATAAGATCCTAAAAAAAGGTTTTATAGATGACAATCTAAATAAATTAACATTTTATATCTAAATAAGTCACTGTGAATTGTCTTAATACTCATACATAAGCCATAAAGTATTATTTTTGTCTCACAGGCCTATGATCTATTTTAAAATTGGCTTTGGATCTTTTTCACAGGCACACACACTGATCGTGGCACTTATTGCGTTGTTATGACCAATAGCCAATAAAAAGAGGAATAATGTGTACATTTTTTCCTTGCTCACTACTCATTACTTTTGAAGTGCTGCTTCATATTGCCAAATCCACAAAATTCAGGTGGTTCTGTGAATCACATCGCCTCATCTCACTTATGGTCAAACAGTTAGGCATGTGTCCCAGTCAGGAATAATCCATAGACATACCTCTGGCAAGTCCAAACAGAGTGTGTTCCAGGGTTGTTATGCGGGCGCGGGCAGAGAAAAGTCTCTTTCCCTCTTTACCTGCTAGAATTGGTAAGCTGGCAGGTTGTAAATAGGACTGACAGTGGATATCTTTTCTGCCATGTGGAGATAATCTATCTGCTGAATTAAAGCAACATGAAGAGAAAAATGGAGCCAAAAGATGGAAAGAATGACCCACCATTTAAGCCTCTGAATACAGCCACCTCTAAGCCAAATCCATGACTGAACTTTCCAGTTATAGACATGAATGCTTTCTTTGTTTCAGATAAGATATTTTCAATTGGGTTATCTATAAATCCCCAGAGAAATTACTGATTGATACAGAAAGTAAAGAGATCCAATACTTTAAATTCCACTTATGACTTAGGATTATATTATGGTATTCATGTTGATATATAGGCATTTCTATCATTGATATTTCATGGTATATTTCTCACATGCCTTTACATTGCATTCTGTTTTAGGCATGTCTTTTTTACATAAGAATATTTTTAAATTCAGTCTCATAATTTATCACTTAAAACTAAATTTAATATTCCATGTTTCATGTTTACTCTCATATCTCTCATTTAATATGTCATTTGATGTTTCCTGTTTACTATCCATTTATTTTCTCGATGTTGTTTTTGCTTTTCCCACACCTTATTATATTGACAAAATTTCCATACTCTTTTTGTAGAGGCTAAGAAACTTTTCCCAGGCCATACATCTAGGCAGCATGAAAATAGGCTTTGGAACACTTGAATCTAGTGTTTTTCCACTTAGTGATAGTTAATGTTGCTCTTAAGATGTATAGGGATAAGCATGTGCTTAAAACATTTGCAGTAGGGATGGAAACTCAAAGATAAGTGAAAGAGATGATATTAATTTGAATTGATTGGACTTAAAAATGATTAATGTCAAAATTAAGAGAGGCATATAGGGTGATGGATATAATTCTTGTTAGAGTAACTTGATATATGTTGTCCAAGTTATCAAGGAAAATATGGAGAAGGGAAATATTTTTAGTTGGGAGGGCAGTATGATATCCCAGGTGAAGATATATGCTATATAGTTTGATAGAAGATTTGCAGTTCGGAAATATTGTCTGGGCTAAAATTAAAAAAATGCATCATGACTAAAGGTGCAGGTAAGCCATGGATTTAAAGACACTGTGTAATAAAGTAAAGCTAGAAGACAAATGATGCTACTCTGCTAAAATGTTTAAGTGAGCCTAGCCAGTGTGGCTCAGTGGCTGAGTGTTGACCTATGAACCAGGAGGTCACCATTCTATTTCTGGCCAGGGCACATGCCTAGGCTGTGGGCTCAATCCCAAGTAGGGGGCATGCAGGAGGCAGCCAATCAATGATTCTCTCTCATCATTGATGTTTCTATCTCTCTCTCTCTCCCTTCCTCTCTAATATTAATAAAAATATGTTTAAAAAATCATGTGTAGAGCACTGAAAATAGCACCTGATATAGAGTAAGAACAAATAATTTTGAGCAGGTGATGATGATTGATTATAATGATAAGTAATATAAACATGCTTCCATTATACTCTCTTTTTTTAGTGTATTAGGTCCAAGTCCAAAACCAGAACTTAGAGAATTAGTCAATTATTTACCTCATGCAATAAGTACTCTCCAACTTTTAGTTTGAGCTAGGACAAAATATTGAGCTTGATACCCGAACTATGTTTTGCTTCCAGTGAAAAGGGGAATGAATAGTAGTAAGTTGATGATGAGAAATATTTTCTCTCAGAGTTATTTCTCAGTTTCTGCAACAACTAATTTCTAAGGCTGCAAAAATGATATTAAGAAGTAGCGAGAAGTTTGATATAGTAGCCATATAAATTTTCTTCCTCATAAAGCAGAGTAAGATTTATCTCAACATTGTTTTTAACATTCCTCATCAAGTTTCATTGGTATAATTTGGACATGTCCAACTATATGTGAAAAGCACTTTTTTTCTTTTTCCATCAAACACATCTTCACATAGTGAAGGTGAAATTTGTGCATCCCTGGAGATTCTTTGAAAAGAGAAAGGTGGAAGGAGAAGTTGAAAGGCAAAGAGTAAGTTCAAATTGTCAAGCCATGTGCTCTCTTTGAATTTTACCCAGGGGATAACCCATTCTTATTGTCAAAAGCTAGGAGATCTTGGGAAGCAAGAGAGATAATTCAAAAGTGATGAGAAAGTCCCAAGCCAAACTGAAAAAAAAAGAAGAAAAAAAAAGATAATATTTTACAAGTTGTGGAGCAATTTTATGCCACGGAGCTTTTTAAGAACAAGCAGTTTCTTAGCTATATACATTTCTGATTGAGATAAGCCTCGTAATAATTAAAACAACACTGGAAGAAAATTGAATTTCTGAATTAAATTAAATTTACATTTTATTTTTAAAAATAAAACTTGTGTAATAATATTTAAAGTCCAAAAGCAAATTATATACATTTTACACCTACTCAGCCCCATTCTAGAAAGTTTAACTTTTCTTTCACATGTTTTGTCAGATTCTGATATATTTTTTCTTTCTGTTATTTTTGGAAAAATTGATGCTGGGATGAACCAAATAACAGTTAAGGATCATTTTAAGACAGTACCCCATTCTGAGATGCTCAAATGGTAATACATATACACTCTGTATTGTATATTGAACTGAGAATGATCAATATTTTCTTAATTCACCTTGCAAACTTACTATGATGTCCATTTTGCAGATATGTTTTTAAGATTCTCTATGTTCTTGCTTGTATCAGTTATTTCTTTTTTTTATTAAAATATACTTTGATTGATTTCTGGAGAGAGGAAGGGAGAGAGATAGAAACATCAATGAAAAAGAAACATCAATCTTGTGCATGTGCTCTGACCCAGAATCAGACCAGAGACCTCATGGTGCATAATTCAACACTCAACAAGATATTTAATATTAAAAAACCACTGAGCCATACCAGCTGGGCTCAGTTCTTCCTTTTTATTGTTTTACTAGAGGCCCAGTGCACGAAAATTCATGCACTGGGGCTGTTTGCATCTGGTCACACCCCCTTCAGGGTGGGGGTCCCCACTGGGGTGCCTGGCCAGCCTGGATGAGGGGATGATGGCTGTTTGCATCTGGTCACACCCCCTTCAGGGTGGGGGTCCCCACTGGGGTGCCTGGCCAGCCTGGATGAGGGGATGATGGCTGTTTGCATCTGGTCACACCCCCTTCAGGGTGGGGGTCCCCACTGGGGTGCCTGGCCAGCCTGGATGAGGGGATGATGGCTGTTTGCATCTGGTCACACCCCCTTCAGGGTGGGGGTCCCCACTGGGGTGCCTGGCCAGCCTGGATGAGGGGATGATGGCTGTTTGCATCTGGTCACACCCCCTTCAGGGTGGGGGTCCCCACTGGGGTGCCTGGCCAGCCTGGATGAGGGGATGATGGCTGTTTGCATCTGGTCACACCCCCTTCAGGGTGGGGGTCCCCACTGGGGTGCCTGGCCAGCCTGGATGAGGGGATGATGGCTGTTTGCAGCTGGTCACACCCCCTTCAGGGTGGGGGTCCCCACTGGGGTGCCTGGCCAGCCTGGATGAGGGGATGATGGCTGTTTGCAGCTGGTCACACCCCCTTCAGGGTGGGGGTCCCCACTGGGGTGCCTGGCCAGCCTGGATGAGGGGATGATGGCTGTTTGCAGCTGGTCACACCCCCTTCAGGGTGGGGGTCCCCACTGGGGTGCCTGGCCAGCCTGGATGAGGGGATGATGGCTGTTTGCAGCTGGTCACACCCCCTTCAGGGTGGGGGTCCCCACTGGGGTGCCTGGCCAGCCTGGATGAGGGGATGATGGCTGTTTGCAGCTGGTCACACCCCCTTCAGGGTGGGGGTCCCCACTGGGGTGCCTGGCCAGCCTGGATGAGGGGATGATGGCTGTTTGCAGCTGGTCACACACCCTTCAGGGTGGGGGTCCCCACTGGGGTGCCTGGCCAGCCTGGATGAGGGGATGATGGCTGTTTGCAGCTGGTCACACCCCCTTCAGGGTGGGGTCCCCACTGGGGTGCCTGGCCAGCCTGGGTGAGGGGCTGAGGGCCTTTTCAGGCTGCCCACAGCTCCTTCAGGGTGAGGGTCCCCACTGGGGTGCCTGGAGAGCCTGGGTGAGGGGCTGATGGCCATTTTCAGGCTGGCCATGCCCTCCAGTGACACAAGCTCTCAGCCTCTCCATTTTTTTGTTTTTTTCTTTTATTCTAGGATTTATTTATCTTCTATAATTGAAACTTTGTAGCCTTGAGTGGAGCCCAGGGCCAGCCAGGGCAGGTGGGAAGCTTGGCTTCCCTCATCACTGGGGACAACCCAAGCCTTCTGCTCACTCCAGCTCCGTGGCTGCCGCCATCTTAGTAGGGTTAATTTGCATACTTGCTCCTGATTGGGTGGTGGGTGTGGCTTGAGCATAGCTGAGGGATAGTTAATTTGCATCTTTCTCTTTTATTATATAGGATTGAGGCCTGGTACACGGGTGGGGGCTAGCTGGTTTGCCCTGAAGGGTGTCCTGGATCAGGGTGGGGGTCCCCACTGGGGTGCCTGGACAGTCTGGGTGAGGGGCTGAGGGCTGTTTTCCGGCTGTTGAGTGACTAAAGCTTCCAACCACTCCTTGTTTTCTTCTCTCTTTTTTTTTTATTCTGGGCCAGCTTTAGCTCTGAGGCCTCGCTGCTGAAAACATAGATACAATGTTGAGGTCTGAGCCCGGCTGAATGGAAGCCCTTTTCTGGGGTTTTGTTTAGCTTCTTATTTGCAACATAGTATATAGTTGCTTAGAGTTGCAACTGAGAGGCTGGCAAGTTAGGCGGAGAACGTTGGAATCTGCAGCAAGCAAGCCTCGTGCTCGCTTCAGTGCCTGGCTGCTGGCCGCCATCTTGGCTGACAGTTAATTTGCATATACTCACTGATTAGCCAATGAAAAGGGTAGCGGTCGTACGCCAATTACCATGTTTCTCTTTTATTAGTGTAGATGATTGTTTGGATGTATAACAACAAGATATTTAATATTAAAAAACCACAAAAATGTTTTCAATAATGGTGGACCTAGTTACACTCAATCCGCTGACTATCAAAATGTCATTTGCTCTACATACTCACCAACAATTGGTACAGTCGGTCTTTTTTAAAGTTTAGCCATTTCTAGTATATGTGAGGTGGTACCATAATTTTAATTTACCTTTCCCTCACCACTGATGATATTTTTCACATGTTTATTGGCTATTCATTTATCTTATTTTATAAAGCATTTATTCAAATATTTTACCCACTATTTTATATGGAGATATTTGATTTCTTATTAGTGATAGTAGTTAGTAAGATATTATGAATGCAAGTTCTTTGACAAATATATGCACTGAGAATATTTTCTTTAATCTATTCATTGCCGTGTTATTTTCTTTATAATGCCTTTTGATAAAAATGTTTTTGTTTTATCTTAATCCTTATCCAAGTACATGATTTTATTGATTTTTAGAAAGCGAGGAAAGAAGAGGGAGAAAGAGAGAGAGAGACATTGATGTGAGAGTGATCATCAATCAGTTGCCTCCTGCATGCCCGGATAAGGAGTCGAACTGCAACCTGGGTATGTGCCTGACCAGGAATCAAAACCATTACCTTTCAGTGTATGAAACGATGTTCCAACCAACTGAGCCACACCAGCCAGAGTGATAAACATGTTCTTAATTTTTAAAAGGTCCAATTAATCATTTTTTTCTTTTGTGGTTAGAAAATGTTATGTAACATTTCATGTTATCTAAGAAATATTTTTTAGGCCAAAATTGTGTAGAGTTTTGCTTATGGTTTTGTCTAGGGCTATTTTAGCTCTTATATTTAGAACTAGCATTCATTTTGATTTAACTTTTATGAATAGAAAAATTTTACTTTTTTTCCAACAAGGCATTCATAATTTTTCAGCACTATTTGTTGAACAGATTTTTCTTTTCCTGGTGAGTTTGCATCACTTATTTATTTGAAATTATAGGCTTTATCTGTGTATGACGATCTGGAAACTATCCAATATATATA
>NW_005358943.1:2338510-2349798 GCF_000412655.1 Myotis brandtii | reverse complement strand
TATATACACACATACACACACACACACACACACACTATCATGAAACCACAATGTCTTAATTACCATAGCGTTATATTCTTTGAAAATCAGAAAGTGTAAGTCTGACACAAATATTCTATTTCAAGATTGGTTTGTCTAGTCTAGATTATTCACACTGCCATATAAAATTAGAATCAGTTTGTTAATTTCTACACAAAAGTGCACAAGTTTGTTAAGTTTATATCTATAGATCAACTGAGGGATAACTGATGTGTTAATAAGTTCGAATCTTTCCATGCATGAAAATCCATATAACTTCAATTATTTAGGCTCTTTAATATCCCTATCAGCAATATCTTGTGATTTTTCTCCCTATAAAAATGAATCTGGCATGTATTTTAAGTTAGTGTTTTATGCTTCCTGATACTCTTGTAAAGGTTTTAACTTTTTTTTCCAAAAAGGTTTTGCTTAGGAATAAAATGTATTTGTGTAATACTGGCCTTGTGTCATTTGGCCTTGCTAATTTCAGTTGTTAGTTTCTTACTTTTATTGTGTTATTTAAATTTATGACTTTGGATGAATGCAATCATATCATCTACAAATGATATAGAGGAAGCAGCATTTTAATACTCAGCTGGTGGAGTGTCGCAAGGTCCACCATTATTCAAAACATTTCTGTGGTTTCTAATAATATTAAATACTAGAGGTCCTGTGCATGAAATTCATGCATGGGGGCCTGGGGTGGGGAGTCCCTCAGCCCAGCCTGCACTCTGTCACAATCTGGGACCCCTTGGGGGATGTCTGACTGCCAGTTTAAGCCTGATGCCTGGGATCAGGCCTGCACTGGCAGTTGGACATCCCTCTCACAATCTGGGTCCACTGACTCTTAACCATTGGCCTGCCTGCCTGCCTGATTGCTCCTACCCACTCCCCTGCCTGCCTGCCTGATTGCCCCTAACCGCCTCTGCCTCGGCCCCTCGCTGCAGCTTTGTCATGAAGGACGTCCAGAAGGACTTTCAGCTGTCCAGTCAAATTAGCATATTACGCTTTTATTATTAGAGATGTTGTTATTATAAATCTGAACAATCATATATACAATCTTTTTTCTTTTCTAAGTATTAGCCTTGGGAAACTTTTGGGGTAGGATAAATATATTTAATGTGACAATGCCAAGTGTATTCTCTATGTAAATGGCTTGCTATGGGAGACGTGGAGGGAAAAATGTTTCTTATTTATGAGTAAGCTATTGTAGTGATCCCAAAGACTCCACCTCCTCTCTTCATTGATGCTTGCAGTTCCGTTTACCAGTAGCAAAGACGTTTTAATTTATAACTCGCAGAGAAGCTTAAAGAATCTCAACACTGATTTAAAAGTACTTCAAGTCATAGCACAAACTTTAGAGAGAAGGAAAGAGTAAATGGGCCTTGGCTATTTACAAAGGAGGTGAGGAGTAGTAACTAGACCTAAACACATTTTGCCCAATTCAAATGTGTACTTACAATGAGCTCTGTAACATATTTGTCTTACACTATCACTAATGTAACTTTGAGCGGATAGATAAGGAAAACGTTTTCCTTGCAGTTTTATCTGAGTTGAGTTTGTGTTCAGTGTCACAGAAGTTAGCAGCATGTCCAGCCACCAGCCGATCCCTGGGAGTTGAGTGCAGGGAGCCTTCACCAGACATGATGAAGGCTATTGCTTTCTGCTTTCCAGGGAAGTGTCTCTGGGCGCCCATCCCTGGGGCCCCTCTGAGCCAGCTGCTCCTCTGAACTCTCCTGTCTCATCCAGCACAGGACAGCAGCGATGCAGTAATGGCCCAGTGCTGGGAACGCCGCGGTGTGC
This sequence comes from Myotis brandtii, assembly GCF_000412655.1. Classification (NCBI taxonomy): domain Eukaryota; kingdom Metazoa; phylum Chordata; class Mammalia; order Chiroptera; family Vespertilionidae; genus Myotis; species Myotis brandtii. Next base: position 2,347,977 of record NW_005358943.1, on the reverse strand, counting down.
ATGTCGGTATTCAGAAATCCTTATCCTCACATGCTTTTGCTGGGCAGTTCATTTTTCTAACAAAGGACTAGAAAGGAAAATGTGGTTGTGAGTGGAAGAGAAGGCAGAGGTGAGAGACCACTTTGTAGCAAATGAATCACATTCAAAGTCAATTTTTAACTAATCCTTCCTGTGGCTAGTAAAAGAGCTAGTGTTACACAGAGTCACAAACCGGTCCCCAGAAAATGAGTATCAGTGAGAGATCCACTTCTGGGCATAAAACACCCTTTTTAGAGAAAAATCATCCTTGAAGTCCATATGTTAAGTTTTATTTTCACTATTCAGAGGCAGGTTTTCAGAAAAACATAACAGAAAAGAAAGAAAAACTCTTGAATTTATTCATTTTAAGGAGACCATAAATTGACCTCCAGTTGATGACAGAGTCCTCAGTAGGGGGAAAAACAAACAAACAAACAACACAACACAACACAACACAACACAACAAACTCTTCACAGCCAACAATAGAGATTGCTTCAACTTACTCTCCTATATGGGATCTTGCTTTATATTTTAGTTCCATTATACATTTAGTAGAAAAAAACTCAAGAGCACTATCAAATAACAAAAACACACACACACCCTAATGCAAACAGACACAAAATGTTTTTATTCTTTCTTGCCATATTAGCTGTAATATAAACTTCTGTTTACTGTTTTATTTATTATTCCTTCCTTCCTTTCCTCCTCCCTTCCTTCTTCCATTAGGAAAGGCCCTATTCTAAACTGTCTATTAGGAAAAGCTACATTCATTTTCCTTAAAGTGGTTATACTAGTAGTTTCATTTATTAGCCTTTACCTTTAACATGAGGTCTTACACCCTTAATTCTATTGCAATAAACAGTTGACACTATCTACTTTAATTGTACCAGAAAGGAGAGTCTCAGAAAAGTGCCTTTATTTCCACAGTTATCTAGTCTGTGTATTAGCTGCTTTGTAGAAACTTCTTGGAGGTGACCTCTTCAAGATATGCACATCTTGCCATCAACAATCCATAGGAGAGTTTGAAATGGGGTGTGAGAACTTACAACATTTTACTCAGTGCCTTGGGAGACACCATAATCATGACCCCTTAAATTTACTGTCTTTGTAGACAACTTGCTATGGGAAAGGGGGACTTCGGAGTTACCTCAGCAGCTTCTGCAAATGAATGTTCCACGAGAGTATTGCTGCAGCCCCCAAGAGGGGACATTAGTCTAGCTCTTCATTAGCAGGGGTGAGAAAAAGCTGTCCTCCGTGTTCCTGGATAGGCAGGCTTTATTCCGGGAGGAGTTTCTCTCTGGAATTCAATTCTCTGAAATTCTTAGTGCTCCCAAAGTCAGACTTGTCTTTAATGGAAATGGGATAAAGGGAATCTGCAAATGTCAAGAGCAGAGTTTTATTTTTCAAGGAGACTGTGGGTTTACAAATCGGGAGAAAAAATACAGTTCCTTTAAGCGGAATTAAAGTGCAGTTGTAAAAGTCCAATGCATTGCAATTTGACAATGTGCACTAGCTGATAATGCCGCCCACTTGACTCATTTACCAGTTTAAGGTTATTTTGTAATCTTCCTGCGAGCTTCCCAATATAAAAGAAAAACTCTGTGTGAATGCGTGTGTGCATGCACATATGTATGTGTGTATTCCTCTAAAACAGCAAGTGACTTTCCACAATGTTTAATATAACTAACCACTCTTTCCCTCACCTGTTTTATAGCAATGATATTTATGTGGAGGTAATTTTTTTCAAAGTTAAATTTTAGTGCGATGTGTGGGTGAACAAAATGCAGCTGAAATTTTAAAAGCATATAAGTCATGTTTAAGAAAATAATTGAGAAAAGAGGGGAAATATGATTGAAATTACTGAAGGTATTCAAATTCATATTAAGTGAAAAAGAAATCTGAATAGGGGAAAAACCCCTCAATATTTGATATAAAAGCATTTAAAAGACACAACTTGATTTACTAATTTATCTATTCCTAAATTTAAAGTGGATACCCATCAAAATCATTTTAAAATAATGTTGTCTCTTTCTATCACACGTACCTCGGTTGCATTTTCTCTTCTGTGGCAAAAGTACCTTGGGCTTGCTTTTCCTCAAGTGCATATTTATTTGGTACCAGTATTACCAACAAAATATTTCCACCCAATACCTCCATTGTAGCATCTTATTGAAGACACTCCTATCAAAGGGAAATATTTTTGACTATCCATCTGAGTGCAATGAAGAGAGAAATTGAACAATTATATTAATGAGAACCACCAGTAAGCACAATTCTTCCTGGAAAAGACTGGCTTTCAGTCATGGGAATTTGGGGAAAGAGTTATGTTAAACATTTGATAATTTTCCTATACAGACCCAAGCAGAATAGTTTCATGAAATGGCAATAAGTATTTCTTCAAGATATTTTACTTAAAATATATTCAAGATGGCAAGGATTGTACAATATAACTCTCACTGGCGATTACTAGCATATAGGTGATTCCTTACGAAAAGTTAATATACTTTAACTCCACTAAAAGTACTTTCAAACTTCTAGCACCTCATGGGGAAACTTTGAAGATATATGAGTTCAGAAAATTCTATTTAGGTTATATTCTGTTGCTTTTATTTTTCATATTCCTTATTGATTTGGACAATGATATAATTCTCCATTATTCTAAAGGTCTCATATATGTTTTGTAACTTTTTCTTATTATTCTACAAACATCAAATTTCTCAACTGTATATCATACTAAAATTAAATTTCATTTCCTACACCTTATTGCCATCATTTCCTACATAAAAATGGAAATTCAATGATATTTGTACTATATTTTTAAGTAATTTCACTTATACTGCCTCTGTTTTCTGCTAAGTTTTTGTATTTGTGTGGGGTTTTTTTTGTATAACATTTTTTTCTCAACATTGTCAATGTTTTTAAGACAGAAATTGTGTATATCATCAATACCTAATACAGTACACCTGGCACACAGTGATCCTGAATAAATGTTTATATGAATATTTTAGATTATAATTTGAATAGTACTTATTCATGAAGTGATCAAAACTAGATTTTGATTGATTCACACTTCCTGTTACTCACCACTCAAATTTTATTTAAATAAGATCTGAATGCCTGGACTAAACTATGAGATTGCTATGATAAATTATTTTTTCTATGGGTAATGTTTAAGAACTTAGTTATAGTGGTTTATTACTTATCAAAGAACAGAATATTTCTTTGGGGTCATTATAACATATGTCCTGGGCAATTTTCCAAATTGTTTTCCTGAATATTTTCAAGTTTATTTGATCTACAATAAACTTTAGTAAAACTTGTGTAATTAATTTGTGCACAACCATAGGAATCACCTTAACCATTTTATTCATTCCTACCATCTTTCTTATCCTCCATTCTACTATGAATAACTATGAATGATCTTTTAGCAAATATTCTCAGATTTTGGTTATAGACATAGCTTGTAATGAAAATTAAATAAAAGGGTTATGTTCCTTTTTAACACGCTACCTAATTTCTATTGGTACTAGAATTTATTTTAGGGCGTGAGAAAAATCCACAGATGCTCAAATCTCAGAATAAAATGGTGAAGGTCGCCCAAGGCAGTTTTGCTCAGTGGATAGAGCATCGGCCTGCAGACTGAAGGGTCTTGGGTTCTATTCAGGTCAAGGGCACATACCTCAGTTGAAGACTCCTCTCCGGCCAAAGCCTGGGCTCTGGTGTAGGAGGCAACCCACCAATGTGTTTCTCTCACATCAATATTTCTCTCTGTCTTTCTCTCTCTCTTCCACTCTCTCTAAAAAATCAATGGGAAAATATCCTCGGGTGAGGATTAAAAAAATAAAAATAAAAAAAAGGCAAAGATCAATGTATACAGTCAGCTCTCTGCATACATGGATTCCCAACCACAGATAGAAAACTGTACAGGTATTTATTGAAAAAAAATTCAGTAGAGGTGGACCTGTATACTAGTAGTTCAAACCACATTGGTCAAGGGTCAACTGTATGTTTCTTCTTACTTATTATTTTGATATGTCACTACTCTTCTAAATTAGAAAATAGTATCTTTGCACTAAACAAATAATAGCCTGAATGGATTTTTAAAGAAGGATATTGATTTTAGAAAGTGATATTCAAAATTAGAAAAAAATAATAAAACCAACTTAAAATCTTCAAAGCATAGTAGGAAATTCAGACTAAAATGGCAAGGTTCAGAGTATTCTTACTTAAAGCATACTCAATTTGTATTTTTGACAAAATTTTGACAGAGCCATATTCAGTCTTAAATATTTTTGTTTAAGAATCTCATGTAGTCATTTTACCAACTTAGGTAGGCTTCTAAATAAAGATTCACATGATACAACTATTGTATGTCTATATACACCGTTTTCCTCTCTTGCTCTTAGTCTCCCATTCCAACATACACACATGTCTAATAATTGAAAATGATGGGAAACTCATATTTAACAACAACAAAAAATAAAGTCATATACTTTCTAGCATATTTAGGCTAAGCCTATTATTTAAAACTAAGAAATTTAAGAAAATTGTATTTGCCAAACAATTTAAAAAGCACAACGTGAAAGCTTTAGAGAAGTGTCCTCCTAAAAAAAACAATCATTGCAAAAGAGTACTTGAATGACAATATAAAAAAAATTTAAACTGGAGAATTAATCTTTGTCTTTACACACAGTGGCTGATGCTAACACAATCTCAGAAACCATGTGTTTAAAGCTACATTTTATAAAACCTCACTGGCAAAAATCAATAGAAAGCTTTAGTGGGGAGAATGTGTGTAATAGTAACAAGTAGAAAGGTTAGTGTAGAAGTTAATGGTTCTATCAGGAATAAAACAGAGTTAAAATGTGAAGGAAAGGTCTACCACAAGTGGTTCATTAACCTTTTAGAACCCCAGTGTATCCTCGCTGCAAAGATTACAACAAATCTGACTCACACTCTGCTGGCGTTTGCTAATACTCCAGCTCAGCACAGCGCTACATACATTTCTTTTGACACAATTATTATCATTAAAATTACATAACTGCTAAAAACGAAAACCACAGGACCAGCTTGCAGAGGGCGTCGGTAAGCTCACACCCTGAAATTTTTGTTTTCCTTCTCGGTCACCTTTTTGCATCTGGTACAGCTTCAGACACAGGTTTTTTCTTGATAGTTGTACTCATCTCAGAAATCTGTTAATTTTCAGCATACTCCGAGCATTGATTATGGAGAAGGGTGAGGAAGTTTTCAGATCTTATTTGCATCATTCAGAGAAATGAAATCATATTATCATCTTCTTTTTTTGAATAAAAATATATACTCTGCCCTCTGAATCACCTGGACATAGTGTTTTGCAGAAGGATAAGGATTTCCCTCGCACTCTAATAATTCAGAGGTGCAATTAATGTCAAAAAATTTTAAAAAAGTCATGGTTACAAACATATTGGCATTACTTATGATGTAATGTCTTGGGATAAAATTTAGTCACAGTGTCATCCCATTATTCTCTGTAATCATCTTTATTTTTTTTACCTTTACAAAAGAATTAAAGAACGTTCCCACCCCTAACTTCCCTCCTTGCAAAGTATCCCTCCTGTTTCCCCCCTTCTCCCTGTCTCTCCTCTCAAATATGTCTTGCTTTCCCCTTAGAAGTTTAAATGAGCAGCTGCCACAGCAGACACTGCCAGTGTTCTCTGGCCAACCACCCACCAGGGGGCACTCTTGTACAGGAGGGCTGGCTCCCCTTTCCAGACACAACTAACCTCTGTGACAAATTCAGTGTCCCCCAGCGTGGAGCCTGAAATCCCAGACCTGCCTTTCCTTCCAAATTTTCCAGTTGGTAATTTATCCTGCTGGGCTGACTCCTTTCAGATTTCCATATAATACAAAAATAAAGTTATTTTTATTTCTTCCTCGATTTTTTTTCCCCCCAAAGAGGAGAGAATTCAGTTCACAATTAGGGAGGAGTAGTTTTTGGATTCTGTCCCCTACAGGAAATCTGTTATACCTATGTCTTGCCAAGATCCTGAACCGCGATGTGCCAGTTTTGTAATAGGTTTAGTCCTCTGGTCTTTTACTCGAAGTCCAAATTCTCTGTCGTTTTAAAACATTTTGTCCTCGAAAACCATTTTTCCCCTTTCACAATTTTCCCTTTTCAAAAGGCAATGTGGTATGCGTGTGTTAAGCCATCCCGTCTGTGACAGCCAAAGACAAAAACGTCAGCCTGAGTTTTGGCACAACCTGGGCCTCTGTGCTGTAATCTCATTTGTGCCTGTCCTAGTACTGTTCTTATTCACCAGAATTCTTATCTCGGAGCCACAGCCCGGGGCAGCATTGTGGCGCTGCGAGCACAGGCGATGCTCTGGCTCAGACGACACCCAGGTCTTTGTGAGAGCAGACACCATCTTTGGAATTGACTGATGTTGAAAATCGCTGAATCCCTTAATCTGTTTCATTTCTCTTGCTTGAATGATGGTCTGAGCAGGGTAACTTCAGAGAACAATGGTTCTGGCTCTTTGAAGTGTTGATTTTCATCAGTGCCACGATGTGATGAGCACATAAACCTTTTGCATTTGCCGTTCAGCTGTTTAGTGAGAATAAGGCCTTCTGCAAAGAACACCATATTCACCAGTTAGTGTTCCTCTCACTTGCCATAAAGCTTTGTCTGTAAACACACACCAGACTTCCCAAAGCCTTTGACTTTGCGGCAGTCCTTTCATTTTTATATATTTTTATTGTGCTTCTTTTTCATATTTTTAAGCACAAACTCTTATTAGATCTTCAATCTTTGGAACTAAAAAAATATTTTTTAAAGAGTTAAGATTATAATTTACTTTTTAAATGGAAACTAACCTGTTTTTATTGATAAGCTTTTACATCTTCATGCTGCATATTAAGTAATACAGAAGTCATTTATAATAAACTAATGTCTATTTTTCTTAATGGTTAGCTCACAGGATCCATCACCCTACCAGGGGTGGGCAAACTTTTTGACTCAAGGGCCACAATGGGTTCTTAAACTGGACAGGAGGGCCGGAACAAAAGCATGGATGGAGTGCTTGTGTGAACTAATATAAATTCAAAGTAAATTATATTAAGTTATTTTCCAACTCTTAATTCTCTTCTAAGCCATGTCCTTTATCACGATCAACCATAGCTTAACTTAAACATTCCTCTAAGAAAGTGGTTGGCAAACTGCGGCTCGCGAGCCACAAAATACCACGTGCGGGGCGCACGTACAGTGCGATTGAAACTTCGTGGCCCATGTGCAGAAGTCGGTATTTTGTGGAAGAGCCACACTCAAGGAGCCAAAGAGCCTCATGTGGCTCGCGAGCCGCAGTTTGCTGAGCACTGCCCTAGACTGTTGCCTAATTTTATCTTTGCGGCACAAACATTTTTATGAATTGTTGGTAACAGGGAAATATGTTTATCATCTAAAAAAGTGACTATAGAAAAGATAAACTCATATAAATTTACCTATTATTGAGGCCTTACATTTGTTTATGAAATATGAACTTATTTCTGTCTACAGTACATAAATACCATTAACATTAAGCTGTTATCATCAAAAACATCATCTCAAAATCTAAAAATTGTATCTAGCTCACAACTCTAATATATAAAGTAAAAATATTGACATAATTTTTAAGATTTGCAAATAGAGAAAAACATTTTGCTACTTTATAATAGTTGAAATTAGAAATAAATGCTTAAGGACATAAAAACTATGTTGTCACCTGAAAAGTAGTTTTCTTTGGACTTTCTATGACATGAGGTCAATTTCATCAATTTTCAGTATTTGCAAACCTATATGTGGGTGGCACTGTTACTTGGGTAGGTTTGTTATTTTATGGGGAAGAGTAGGAATATCCATTACATTTTATACAGTTGATGATCTCATCCAGGAATCTGGAATCCAATGCCTTATGTGATAGTCTGAAGCTCTCCCCACTTATGACTGTCTGTAACCCTTTCTCATGCAATGAAATGGACACTGTGTGTATGACAGTGGAGAGACTCACAGTGTGTGTGATCACAGCAAGAGTTCTCAATGAATTAGACTCAACAGGAAGAGAAGGGATTATAAAAGTCTAAAACAGGGTTTTACAGGTGCTGGAAGAGAAAATAACTGCTGAAAAGGCTTACTTGCTTTCTAGTTAATTTGATTGGGTAGCAGATGAAAAAAATTACATCTTAAATGAAACAACATATAATAAATAAATTAGATGTAAAATAAATTTTTTTTATAAAAATAGACTACCAATGTTCAAATTTGAAAGGTACATGGTGCTTCTTATTGTGTTCATTACATTCATTTGGAGATTCCCCTTTCCTGATATTGTTTTATTTTTCCACGACTTACAAATGTATGGGAAATAAGTGTTTGATCTACAGTCCTTACATGCTAAGTGGTCTCTATTCATATTCAGTGTGGACAACAATCTAGACCTCAATCTGTTCATCATGCTCTCCAAATCTGCACGCAGACCTGCACTCCACAGATATGCACTCCACCATATCCAGTGTGTGATGTGGAGCATTGTGCTAATCCCAGTGAGTTTCAGAGTCTTGATTATAAAATAAGGAGAACAATACATTTTTCTACTTTTGTTCCTCAGATTGAATTTCATGCTATTTCCTTTTCTCCCTACCTCCCTCAATTCTCTCTCCCCCACTTCCCACTCCCCACCACCTCATATTTGTATTCATCCTTCATTTATCTGACTCTCTGCCTTTCTCTCTCTCTCTCTTTTCAGGAAGATTCCTGCAAGAATAGGGCTTCCTGCGGCTGGAGCAAAACAGAGAAGAGAGCGAAATCCGTTGAGGCGGGCTTCGCTCCAGCTCCGCCGAGCTGCTGGTTTGTTTCCCCTCCCACCCTGCCGCCCGGCTGGGTTCCCCCTCCTGCTCCACTGCCCGGATGGTTTCCCTCCTGCCTCCTGCCTCTGCCGCGCCTCCTGCCTCTGCCGCCTTGGATCCGTTCCTGTCTCCGCCGCCTCTACTTTGCTCCCTTCTGTAGCACTTCACTCCCATGTTGTCTTCAGTCTTCGCTCCCAGCCGGTATATGCCAATTAACCGCCATCTTGGTTGGGTTAATTTGCATATTGTTGCACTGATTGGCTGGTAGGCATAGCAAAGGTATGGTCAATTAGCATCTTTGTCTTTTGTTAGTGTAGATACAAGTACATATATATGAGTATATATATCTATCTAATAAAAGAGAAACATGCAAATTGACCACACCTCCGCTACACCCAAGCCACGCCCACCATCCAATCAGAGCGTCAATATGCAAATTAACCCAACCAAGATGGCGGCCGACAGCCAGGCAGCTGAAGCAAGCAGGAGGCTTGGTTGCCCCGGCGATGGAGGAAGCCAAGCTTCCCACCTGCCCTGGCCGGCTGCAGCCTCTGATCAAGGCAACAAAGTTTCAATTATAGAAGATAAACAA
>NW_005358943.1:2320533-2337271 GCF_000412655.1 Myotis brandtii | reverse complement strand
AAAATAATGACGGGAACGACTATTCGCTATGACATGCACTGAGCAGGCAAGCAGGTGAGCGGTTAGGGGCAAGCAGGCAGGCAGGGCGGTTAGGGGATATATATATATATATGCTTAAGTGACCATTAAGGCAAAATGACAGGAACGACTATTCGCTATGACATGCACTGAGCAGGCAAGCAGGTGAGCGGTTAGGGGCAAGCAGGCAGGCAGGTGTGCAGTTAGGGTGAGCAGGCAGCCAGGCAGGTGAATGGTTAGGGGTGAGCAGGAAGGTGAGCGGTTAGGGGTGAGCAGTCACGGATTATGAGAGGGATCCCAGATTGCGAGAGGGATGTCCGACTGCTAGATGTGCAACTGTAGGGATTGGGCCTAAACCAGCAGTTGGACATCCCCCGAGGGGTCTTGGATTGCAAGAGGGCACCGGCCAGGCTGAGTGACCCCCCCATCCCTGTGCATAAATTTCATGCACTGGGCCTCTAGTATATATATTCGTCTGCCTATGTACCTGTTTCACATGGTATTGGAAATTGGTTGCCAATATCTACAATACAATTGAAATACAATACAATTGCCCTGACTGGTTTGGCTCAGTGGATAGAGTGTCGGCCTGTGGACTGAAGGGTCCCAGGTTCGATTCCGGTCAAGGGCATGTACCTTGGTTGCGGGCACATCCCCAGTAGGAGGTGTGCAGGAGGCAGCTGATCAATGTTTCTAACTCTCTATCCCTCTCCCTTCCTCTCTGTAAAAAAAATTAATAAAATATATTTAAAACAAAGAAATACAATAGAAAATAAAGAAGGGGTACAGGGCAAATAAGTTAAGATATAAAAATTTAAGGGTAGCTAATAAAGAGTCAATCAATTGTACAAAAAAAAAATGAAAGAATGAAAGTAGTCCTTTTTGTGTTACTATACTTTCCAACTGCTTTTTCTTTGGCAATTTAGACTATGTTGTACCCAATTCTATATCATCACAATCAGCCCTAGGTTTGTTTTCACCATCAAATGAAATTGATGAAGTTGGCAGCATGGGTATAATGAATGTCCTTTTGAAAGAGATCTATAACAGTGTAAATATGCAAAACAGTGTATGGCATTTTGCAAAACAGTACACTGTATTTTGCCAGTGTGGAAATAACTTTAGTTTTTGCAAAAATGAGTAAAATGTCAAAAACAAAACATTTTTAACACCTATTTTCACATTCTTTAATATAAGTTAGCTAGATGACTGAATCATTTCTCTATTTTAATTTATAGGTAGCAAACAGTAGGACTTACTATGTCTCACAAGTTAAAACAGACTAAGAGGATTTAGCAGATTCAACAAAATCTTAGATTTACCTCATATTTGAACATATTCCCAAAAGTTTTGAAAATTGTGACTGAACTTAACTGTTTCAACCCCTAGAAAATTTAGCTTAGTTTTCATGCTTCAGAATACATTAATCAAACTCACATTTTAGGGTCAATGGAATTAATCCTTAACTATTCTTTTAGAAGGAAAGAACCTGACCATCTTTCATTTGCTAATTCTAGAGAGAATGTGACATTGTCTATAAAGGATCTTATGACACATATGGGTTCCTTGGAAATATTTAAATGAAATATTCCTAAAATCATTCGCTTGATATATCTATTAATTCTTGGCCTCAATTAACACATGGAACTTACTATAACTAAGAAACACATACATATTAAATGAGCCTGTATTTTTAAAGGATGGACACTTTTACTAGCTGTGTCAAAAATCCTTTGAAAAAAGTTACTTTTATTCTTTCAGTAATATACCATTAGATAGAAAATTTGGCAATATGTCTCAATTTAAGTCAGGCCAAAATTTGAAGCAATACAAATGTTCACCATTTACCTGAAAGATCAAGGAAAACAATATTTAGAATTTGGGAGATTTTTGTCTATAGTCATGATACAGACTCCATTTCTCTGGCTCAGACACCAAGATGAATAGGATACAACTCTCCAGGTTATTTTCCTTTATTCATCTTTTATGGCCATTTATCTACTTGGCAGGGTTCTTATGAAGACGAGTGGAATAGTTTGCTCTAAAGTGCTTAAATTCTTAAGAGGGAAGTATGCTATAAGAACAAATTATTTTCATCTCTATTACTGTAACAAACACTGGGGATAATTATTTTTGAGTCAAAAGAACAAGGCAAAGTGTATTCGGTATCAGAAATGACATGGTGGGTGGTAAATGGTTTTCACTTCTATAAAGAGCAATACATTAATTTCCATTTTGCACTGCTGATAACACATATCCTCTAAAGACCTTGCTTTATGTGCTCACTTAAAACATGTTTACTATCCTTCTTTCCCATGGAAGTTTGCTAAATGTTGTCCTTTGTACACTTGTGTAGGTTTAGCAAAACTATAGAAAAGGTCTTAAGCTCTTGCCAAAAATTAACTGTAAAGAATCCAAGACCTCATGCACAATAATTCACTGTATGCATATTTTTTACATTATAGTTTTAATGTAATTTTTAAATTTTAATAGTAGTTTTTCTTGGCAGTTTTTCTATAATTACTTCTGGTTTATCCTAACCCATGTGTTTAGAGACTATTCTATTAGCTTTGTAGGGAAACCCCTGTTCATAACATGTTCTTGAGATTTATTTCCTGTAATGTGTGTATTTTGATTTTCATTCATCATATGTTGTGTGGAGCTTGTATCGGGCCTTAATTGATTGCATCTGGGGAAATGTTAGGGGAATAATTCCATTTGCTAGGTTTGGTGTTCACGGAAATATGCAAACTAGATTTTGCAACTGACTATAGGTAAAAACAGGTTATCAGTTTTTAGAGTGCGAAGCAAGTCTAGAAGACTGTACTTCGTCCTTCTCTTTTGCTTTTTTATCTCCCCTCTTACACATGATCTTCAATTTCTCTCTTCTGCTGCTTCCATATTTGTGTCTTAGCAGGACACTCACCTATGCACAATGTTCTTCTCAGCCTTATTCTACATGTCACATGTGTTTAAACCACGTGGTAAGTTAATACCTGAATTGCTTTCTGGAAGACATGCTCTAGCTTCTCCTTTTCACAGATGAAATTCTTGATGTTAGAAGGGTTGCAGATAGAGGGGTAGCTAAAGGATCATGGTATGTAGGTTTTTGCTTTCTTTCATAACCTTAATTATTGTGAGCCACATGGCAAATAAAGCAATAATTATTTATTATTTTTATATACCATGGTCTCTCTCTCTCTCTCTCTCTCTCTCTCTCTCTCTCTCTCTCTCTCATCTCCATATTACTTGGAAAGAGTTAGCAGTAAAATTATACAATTTCCTTATTTTGACATTGTTTAATTTTAGATTTTTAAAAAAAGATATTTGACTGCTCCTGGAAGTATTCTTCATCAAGTTCTCATTTTGAAAGTGATTCATGATTAACTATCATGAAAGAGACAGACACTGGCCAATTGCTTATTGATACTTTTAGGGAAGGTATCATGAAGATCAATAATTCCAAGTTTGGTAGAGCCTGCATGGCCCAGCACAGTCAACTTCATGATCATTTTTGTAGGTATGGTGTAATGCAGTTTGGTGGAATAGAGCTCTGAGGAGTTAACAGGTAAAAGTGTCTAATAGAAAGTAGTTTATGTTAACCTCTGTATTTTATATTATTGCAAGTATTATAAGGTATTGAAATAAATAAGGTCTATTTATTTTAAATAAAATTTACAATAGAAATTAATTCATTCTCCGTACTATACACTACTTTAGGCTTTTTGCACAAATCTGACCAAAATCCCTTACTAAGTGGGCTTTACATTTTAGTAAGAGATAGACAATGAATATAAAATTGCTGAATAGGTAAATCACACAGGATATAAGAAGTTGATGGATTAAAGAAAAAAGAGAGCAGACTATATAAGGTTTGGGGAGTGCCAGAAATGTGTGGGCAGGTTAAAATGTTATATAGGTTGATGGATAAATCCAATGAGACAATGAAATTGAGCAAAACTTAGGAGTAAGGTTCTAGTTAAGCAAATGTCTGGGGCAAAACAATCAGAAAAAAAAAAACTAGAATAAGGACCCTAAGGCAGAAACATATTTGGCAAGTTCAATGAACAGGAGCAAGTGGGGATAATATCATGAGCATAGGGCATGAGGCTTTTAGAAAAGGAAGTCAGATATCATTGGCCAACAAACTAACTTAGGCTTTTACTTAGAGAATGTGCAGTTGTTGCAAAGTTTTGAGCAGAGAAGTGACACAATTGACAAATTAATAATTTTTATATGTTTCTCCTTTATTTATTTCCTAAGGACAAGTTCCAAGCAGGGAGATGACTGAGCCAGTGGGTAGAAAAGATTTTGAGAAGTTTTAAAGGTATAACTTAAATGCATGCCAAAGGGAACATGGCCATTTACCTTTCGTGGCAAAGAGTCTAGCAGTTAAAGTCATAGCTCTGCCTCTTTGGCATCCAAGGTTTCTCTTCTGCCACATCCCTTGCTTTTCTGTCACAATACTGATCTTTCTTTTTTTTTTAATCTTTATTGTTGAGATTATTACAGATGTCCCTCTTTTTTAACTTCCATTGCCCTCCTCCACCCTCCCCAGGCCTTTGCCACCCTATTGTCTGTGTCCATAGGTAATGCATATATGCATATAAGATCTTTTTTTTTAATCTCTGCCAGCCCCCCCCCCCAATCCCCTACCCTCTGAGAATTGTCAGTCTGTTCCACTTCCATGCCTCTGATTCTATTTTATTCACCAGTTTATTCTGTTCATTAGAGTTCTTATTCGTTTATTTTGATTTTTAGATTCAATTGTTGATAGGTATGTGTTTGTTGCCATCTTGTCATTCATATTTTTGATCTTTTTCTTTTTCTTCTTTTCCTCTTCTTAAAGAATACCCTTCATCATTTCATATAATACTGGTTTGGTGGTGCTGAACTCCTTTAGCTTTTTCTTATCTGTGAAGCTCTTTTTCTGACCTTCAATTCTGAATGATAGCTTTGCTGGGTAGAGCAATCTTGGTTGTAGGTACTTGCTGTTCATCACTTTGAATATTTCTTGCCACTTCCTTCTGGCCTGCATAGTTACTGTTGAGAAATCAGCTGACAGTCGAATGGGTACTCCTTTGTAGGTAACTAACTGCTTTTCTCTTACTGCTTTTAAGATTCTCTTTGTCTTTAGCCCTTGGCATTTTGATTATGATGTGTCTTGGTGTGATCCTCTTTGGGTTCCTCTTGTTTGGGACTCTGTGCTTCCTAGACTTGTAAGTCTATTTCTTTCACCAGATAGGAGAAGTTTTCTGTCATTATTTCTTCAAACAATTTCTTGCTCTCTCTCTTATTCTGGCACCCCCATAATATGAACGTTGGTACACTTGAAGTTGTCCCAGAGGCTCCTTACACTATCTTCATATTTTTCTATTCTTTTTTCTTATTGCTCTTCTGGTTGGGTGTTTTTTGCTTCTTCATATTTCAAATCATTGATTTGATTATCTGAATCCTCTACTCTACTATTGAATCCCTGAAATTATTCTTTTTTCAGTCAGTGTATGCTCAATTTCTAACTGGTTCTTTTCCATTTTTTGGAGGTTTCTAGCAGATTCTTGAGTAAACTTATAACCATGGTTTTGAACTCTATAACCAGTAGTTTGCTTTCTTCCATTTCTTTCATTTGTGACATGTGTTTTTTTTATCTCCACATTTTGGCTGATTCCCTGTGTTTGTTTCTATGTATTGGGTAGAGCTGCTATGTCTACTTAGTAGGTAGAGTGGCCTGTGTTGAAGGTGTTCTATAGGGTCCAGTGTCTCAGCATCCCCAGTCACCTGAGCTGGGAGCTCTAGGTGCACCCATTTGTGGGCTATGAGCATAGTTTTGTTGTAGTTGAGACTTTATTGTTGTTGGTGTCACTGGGAGGAATTGACCTCCAGACCAATTGGCTTTGAGGACCAGCTATGACTACAATGGGAGATCTGCTGTGCAGGAGACACCCCTATGGAGCAGGACTTGCTTCAGTGTGGCTTTGGTGCTCACTGAGTCGGCCCCTTGAGTGTGTTGCTTATGGGTGTGTAGAGTTGTAATTTGGTATGGTCTGAGAGTGACCACTGGGTACACTGGCTCTTGAGTCTCTAGGGAAGTGCAAAGTCAGCCACTGCTTGGGGCCACCCAGCAGTAGCTACAAAGAGATATGCAGATTCCTCCTCTTTGTATCGGGTTTTGAAGTGCCCAGATGAGGCCCAGTTATGAAGCAAGGCAGGCTGGTGCTGGTGCCAGGTCTTGGGCCTTTTATTGAAAGGTTTGGAGCTCCCTGATCCAGCTGCAGCTTGTTTGAGAAATTTTAGCCTAAGCAAGGACAGGCCATTCAAATGCAAAAGCCACCACACCCAGCTTGAGTGGGGTTGTAAATTGAATGAGGCCGGGTATTCGGGAATCACCAGGGCAGAGCAAACAGAAATGGCTGCCAGTCATGCCTGTGACCAGAGAGGTCCCAGCATAAAAACATTGATCCCTTGTGAGCATTTCCATGTGGAAGAAAGCCACCTATGAGTTCCTGCTCCAATGCCTGACAATCCAGTTCCTCCTCATATTTGTCTGTTTTTTCTAGACCCTCACCTTGGTGCTGGAGCTCAGAGAAAGCAGTACTTTGAAAGTTCAGTTCATGGTGCCAGCCTTTTAAGAGGAACCCCTGGGTCTCCAGCAGTTTCTGTGTCACTGAGCCCCAATCCACACTGGTTTTTATAGCCCGTAGTTCTTACTGCCTGTAGGGACTTATTTTCCCAGGTCTGAGACCCTGGGATTGGCTTCTGGTGTGGGGCTGGGCCCCCTTGCTCCTCCAGGCAGTCTCCACAGTGATGATCTCTCTCCCGATTAAAAAAGCAGCACATGTGGGTGCCGGACCAGCCCATTCTGCACCTCCGCACTTCCTACCAGTCTCAGTGTGCTTTCTTCTTTACCTCTCTAGTTGTAGCACTTCCATTCAGACAGATTTCCAGGGGTTCAGGATGATGGTTGTTCTTTATTTTAGTTGTAATTTTGATGTGGTTGTGAGAGGCAGAGAGTACAGGCATTTACCTATGCTGCTATATTCAAATCTCTCCAACAAATTATATTTGTATTCCATTAGAACAAAAGTGAAAATGGAAAACTATATCATACAAAAAAGGTATTGTATCTTTCCCAGATTAAAAAAAAACTTTATGAATCAAATTTTTTACCAAATTTAACCAATTAGAATTCACCTGAGTATATGCCTATAAAGAAATTTCATAGTCAAACTTTTGTTAAGTATAGGCTTCTTCATTTATCTGCAAATAATCTTATTGTAGTTTATACTCAAACCATGTACAGTGCCACTACTAATAAAATAAAAGTTAGTAAAAAAGAAATCCTATATAATAAAAGCCTAATATGCTAAGTGTCCAGTTGTCTGGTCATCCATTCAACCAATCAAAGCATAATATGCTAATGATATGCTAAGGCCGGTCAACCACTTGCTATGATATGCACTGACCACCAGGGAGCAGATGTTCTGACCGGTAGGTTAGCTTGCTGGTGGGGTCTGGCCGATAGGGACTGAGCAAGATGGGCTGGACATGCCCTGGAGCCCTCCTGCAGTCCCTCCCTGGCTGGCCAAACTCCTGCATCCCTCCCCGGCCCCGATTGTGCACTGGTGGGGTCCCTTGGCCTGGCCTGCACCCTCTTGAAATCTGACCCCTTGGCGGATGTCAGAGAGCCGGTTTTAGCCTGATCTTGCAGGCCAGGCCAAAGGACTCCAGTGCATGAATTCATGTACTGGGCCTCTAGTCCTAGATAATCAAAGATAATCAAGACCTGTCCCAGATCCCCAGAATACTGAATTTTTTTATGGGGTGAGTCCTGAGAGGGAATATATGTGTTTTAAAAAGTTGCACATGTTGTCTTGCCATTGCAATGAACTTCTGGTCTTCAATATTTATTTCTTCTATGTATACATGTGAGGTGTGTGTGTGTGTGTGTGTGTGTGTGTGTGTGTGTGTATTTCAGAGAGACACAGACAGACATAGAATAGTCAGATGAATAAATAAATGTAAAAATGACTGACTACTCTGCCTGTGTGTATGTCTATCTAGCCATCCATTTATATGTAATTATGTTTTTGTTTTTGTTTATGTAATCACTTCTGTTTTCATCCTGCAAAATAAATGAGGTAAAAATTATCTTTTATTGCCCTAGCTGGCTTGGCTCAGTGGATAGAATGTCGTCCTGTGGACTGAAGGGTCGCGGGGTCTATTCTGGTCAAGGGCATATGCCTGGGTTGTGGGCTCAATCCCCAGTAGTGGGCGTGCAGGAGGCAGCCTATCAATGATTCTCTCTCAGCATTGATGTTTCTATCTCTCTCTCCCTCTCCCTTCCTCTTTGAAATCAATAAAGATATATTAAAAAAATTATCTTGCATTACTAGTCAGTAGGGATAAAGTGATGATACCAGGATACAGTGGAATGTACCCTTTTATTCCAAGGAACAGAAAGAATAATCATTAAGGAAAAACAAGTAAATGCATTTGATTTTCTTCAACCATAAAATATATAACTTTTTTGACTATATCTGTTGCACACCTCCTGCTCACAACAGTGACTGTGCAAATTGCCTAGGTTGTCAATGTTTTTTGTTTTTTTTTTTGTTTTGTTTGTTTTTTAAATTGTTAACCTCAATTCCTGTCATTTCACTATTGTACTTTTATTCTATGTGTTTGTAAATTGTTACCTTGTATTTTAATTAAAATCTGAGCAGCAATAGATGGGAAATCATAAGTATGGCATAATAGGATACGAAGAAAATATCTACAGTTAAGAACTCTTAGATAGAAATGCCAGAATGTGAGTAGATACCAAAATAATGCTTATATTTTTCTCTAGGGTTAGCTGAGGTCATGCCTCAGAAATTCATCCTAAATGTCACTTTTGTAATCCATGCTGCTAAGTGGCTCATTCCAGTTACTTAGATATTTCTGGCAGTTTCCATCTTTCCTATGATTTCCTAAAGTTACAATTCTGAAGTTTATTATTTATTAGCAGATAATGTTACAAGCAAAAATTAAGGAAGCTTTTAAGTTATTTTAGCTAACTTTCTCTCCTTTATGTTCTCCAGGTATTAACACCTTTCTGATGCCTTGTTGAAGCCAAACAGAAAAAATATCCCATGAGGTTTTTATGTGTGTGTGCGTTTTTAATCTAAAAAAAAATCCTAAATAGGATGCACTCAAATTAAAAATAATTAATATTAAGTTAAAAGTATTAACCATATGTTGCTTGCAATAAGATGAGTAGACAAGTCTCACATTTATGCACAGTTCATAACTACATATGATCTCCAAAAAGTGACAGGCGTATATATTGTACAAAAAAGATTTTTATACATATCTTTATCAATATTAATATTTTCTGTCAACATACATTCACCTTGCGATGATCACTTTTCATAATTAGTATCTCAAGAGCTTTAATTATCTCTTAAAAATTTAAGTATTGACATTTGTTTTGTTTCATGACTGTTTACCACTAATATATATGTCAATTTTGTTTTTCCATGTGTGGTGACATGGGTCACTCATCATTAATAAACTGACAAGTCTATTACCCAAGCTGTAAACACAGTAGGTTTTTAAAACAAACTTCAAAGATGAAATCTCCTCTGTGATTTCCTACACAGTGTACACATCAATAAAGTTGACTCTATGTTGTCACTTTCCTCTGTTAAAGCTAACTGAGTTATGCACTCCACACTACGCACTTAAACTCACAATATTCTTCTAAGAACCTGAGTTGAAAGTGAGCAAGTATTTAGAATGTCCACCATTCTTTGGAAATCCAATATATATGCTAAGCTGTTGTATTTATAAAATAGAAAACAGAAAAGAGATAGAAATATTCCTCCGGTTCATCTCTTACGTAATTTATATTTAACCCCGTTGTTGCTAATGGTCTAATTTAATTCATTTAAGCTTAATAATACCAAAAATTATTCATCTTAATATTGACTTAGCAACTTAATGTAGATCAATATCTTGGATGGGATGTTCTTTAAAAAAGCTGAGTTAAAAGAAAATGGCTCAAGTCACCTAAAGCAGTCTAAGATTTATGTGTGTAAAATAGGTTAAAAGATCTAATATTATCTGAACCATTTTTGAAAAAGAAAATAGCTTACAAAACTAAGTCAATTTCCTGTCAAACATTTGTAGGCAATGTTTACAACTTTTGTCTTCTAGGGGTGGAAGATGTGTTTAATATACAGGAACAACTGAAGACAGACAGTAATATCTATGGGACTACATGTAAATATCTTTAGCTCAAAATATAATATTTGTGATTTAGTTCTTACACATAATATAGGTAGTACTGTATATTTAAGCAGTATAATTCAATCATTATCCCAATGATCCTACTAATAAAGTTAATAAAAATATTTACTATAAGCAAGGAGCAGATGAAAAGACAAAAAGCATAATCACTATCCTCAAGAAATTTGAAATCAAATTAGTGATGGCAAAGGGAACATACTATAAACAACTTACAAATGCTATAAATTAATTCAGTAAATTGGAAGCACTAAGGGAGTAGCAATAGACAGAGCCAAGTATTTTAGGAGATATTTTAATAGTGAGATTGACAATATCCTATGCCTCAATAAATGTAAGTAAAGGGAAGAATCAACTGTTACTGAAACTTCTTGTGGTTGTAATTGGGTGAACTGATTTTCATGACCCAAGGTGGTTATGGAAAATTTGGTTGGAAGTATAGTATTTACTAGTAGTTTGGAGTTTATGGAGGTTAAAATAGTTGCTGTTCACTCACCAAAATTTCTAATGTTCCAGACATTCAGTAGAAATCTTCAGAAGGCAACTGAAAATGAGTCTGTAGTTTAAAAAAGATTTGGTAGTTATTAGAAAAGATGTGGTAACTGAAATTATGGTTGATCTATTTTATTGAATAAAATTTAGTAAGAAACATAATCTTTGAGCTTGCCATTGGAAACTGAATATAAATTCCATAAATAGAGAAGGGAGACAAACATTGGAAATACCAAAGGTAAGAGAATGAATAGATTATATTATCTTTCAAATATGCTAAAAATCATAAGCAGGAACAGAAACATAAACCTTTACACACACATATGCACACACATATATAAAAATAATGTTACTTATTGCTGAATGGCTAAAAACTAATTTTCTTTTAAGGGGAAAATTGGTAGGATATAGTGTTCCAACTGTAACCTACTGATGGTATTTTTTTTCATTTTTTTAACCCAATTTTTCAATATTGTAAAATAAGCATGATGTTTTATCACGTTCTCTAGTGATGAACTTTGTTTTTATGCTATATAAACCTCCTTATTTTTTGAAAATATTTTAATTGATTTCAGAGAGGAAGGGAGAGGGAGAAAGAGACAGAAACATCAATGATGAGAGAGAATCATTGATCTGTTGCCTCCTGCATACCCCCTTTTGGGAACCGAGCCCACAACCTGGGCACATGCCCTTGACCGGAATCGAACCCAGAACCCTTCAGTCCGCAGGTTGACACTCTATCAACTGAGTAAAAACGGCTAGGACTAAACCTCCTTATTTTTACCTTCATCATTGAAGGATTTTTACCCCCATTGAATATATAATTCTAGTTTGGCTGCTATTTTTGACTAGCTATTTAAGTATATCACTCCACTGTCTCCTAGCCCTTATTATGTTTGCTTGCCAACTTCTTGCTGCTCATTTGCAAATATTACGTATAATTTTCCTTTTAGGATTTTTCTCTAAGTCTTTCATTTTCAAATCTGTTGTTTTTATAATTATTATTAGGGTTCTTAGAACTTCCTCGATCTAGGGGTTAATGTCTTTCCCAATTTTGAAATTCCAGTCATTATTATATTAAATATTGCTTCTTTCCTACTTTCCTTCTTGTCTCCTGTGACTCCAATTATTATTATGTTAGATATTTTCATTTGCTTTATGTGCCTTTTATAATTTTTTGTATATTTTTTATTTTTGCTATGCATTTCAGTTTATGTTTTCTATTACCCTATTTCCAGTTCATTAATCCTGTCCTATCTAATCTTTGTTTAATCCAATTTATTTGTTTATTTTTAAAATCCTTACCCAAGGATTTTTTTTAAAATAGATTTTAGAAAGGAAGGGGAGAGAGAGAGAGAGAGAGAAAGAGAGAGAAGAGAAAAATATAAATCTGTTGCCTCCCATATGCTTCCTGACTGGGGATCAAACCCACAACTTAGGTATGAGCCCTGACTGGCAATCAAACTCGCGCGACCTTTTGATTTACAGGAAGATGCTCCAAACAACTGAGCCACCAGGCCCAGGCTCCCATTTATTAATTGTCAATTATTATTTTCACTTATTAAGTTCCATTTCATTTTTTATATTATATGCTAAATCTCTGATGAATACCTTCATCTTTTTGTCTATGTTCTTAATCTTCACTTTTAACATATTATTTATAGTCCTTTGAGAGTTCTTGCTTGTTCACCATAATATGTGTTTCAGCTATGTTGTATGTTTTTTTCCCTTAGCTTTTGGTCTTATTGCCCAATCTCATGAATTGACTATATATGTTTAACTTAATGCAGAAAATTTTGTATAAAAAAGGTGAAGCAACCTTCCTCCAATGAATACTTATCCTTTCTTTTGCGAGGCTAATTAAGTTGGATTTATCACTTTACTTGAATAAGGGACACATTCGAGAAGGGGCTATGTTTGCCTTGCTCCCAGAACAAGCTTTTCATTTTTTCACTTGAGAACCTAAAGCCTGGTGTGTTCATGATGGCATCGTTCCCTGTAAGTCCCCAAATTCTAACTCTTGATTTCTTAGCGTAGAGAGACTGCCATAAATTGTGTCTCCCAATAAGCATTTTAGGAATCAACTCAAATATCTTATAAATTTGGCAAATGTCTTAAGTATATAGCAGAATTCATGAGGTTCAGTTT
The DNA here is from genome assembly GCF_000412655.1 of Myotis brandtii. NCBI lineage: Eukaryota > Metazoa > Chordata > Mammalia > Chiroptera > Vespertilionidae > Myotis > Myotis brandtii. The sequence goes on along the minus strand of NW_005358943.1, from coordinate 2,324,326 downwards.
TTCAACATTCCCTTATCACCAGGATGTTTTCATTCAAGCTTGCAGTCCTGATGTTTCATCCATATGAACCTGGATTTTTTATCTACTAATGATGGCCTTCTGCCAAGAAAAGATTTTAGTTCTTAGGCCCATGCCCTAACCTAGTGATGTCAAACACTCTCAGGGAACAGTGGCTCAAATACTTAACTGACCTCAACTATGGATTCTCTCTTACCCCCATTCTGTAATACTAGCCCCTAAAATCCTAGTTGCTTCAACTGTTCTCCAACTCTCTTTTATTCAGTGTTGTTCTCCCACAAACTACTCCATCATATGCTTAAGCACAAGTCTTAGAAAAGCTGCTAAAAAGGCAATTTGAAAACATAAATCAAATTAAATATTAAGAATATGAAATTTTATAATTCTTTAGTTCACAAGGTTGTTTTAGAGTTTAAGTAAAATAAAAAATAGAAATGATATAAAATTATGGACATATTTATTGTTTTATCATTACTGGGAAACTAAATTTAATTTTCTAATTTCTTAGTATTCAATATTGTATTATTCATGGAGGTATATTAATAGATAGTAATTACTGATTATCCAAGAACAGAAAAATAAACAGGTTAATATTAGAATTAGCTCTAACCTCTTTTTCAATGTGGTAATATGGGGTGAGCAACATACAAAATAACTCAATGGGTAAAGGCAGTCAAAGGGTATAGACATTCAGTTATAAAATAAACTAGAGCCCCAGTGCATGAATTCATGCACCTTGAAAGGAACTGTGGGCTGCGAGGCTGCGGTAGGCACAGGGGCAGGTCTCAGCCCATCCTCTGGGCCCCTGCCTGGCCCCAGGTCCCCTGTCTGCCTGCAGTACTGCTCCCGCTGCCACTCACACGCACTGATGGTACCGGCAGCGAGTGCAAGCGGCGGTTGCTGCCCCAATCGCCCCTCAGGAGCAGGGGGAGGTGGAGAAGCCCTCAGGGGCGGGAGGGCCAGCACATCATAGCGACCAGTTGTTCCAGTTGTTCCACAGTTCGGTCTAATTGCATATTAGCCTTTTATTATATAGGATAAGTCATAAGTATATAATATACAGCATGATGATTATAATTAATAATACTGTATTGGATATTTGAAAGTTGCTATGAGAGTAAATCTTAAAAGTTTTCATGACAAAAAAAAGCAGTCAAGTGCATTGAGGAAAGATTAGAGAATGAACATGGTTATCTGTTAATTACGGACTTTGTCTATAGCAGGAAGTAAGGAAATGATCCAATTTTCTCCAAGTTTCTGGAGAACAGCATGCTTAGTATTGTAAAGGGACATGAGATTAGTAGAGTATATAATTTTACTAAAATGAAATATACATGAGCATATATATGTGACTATAACCTGTGGGCCTATGTTTTATCTGTGATAATTTCTGAATCAATAAGGTATTATGAAATTTATAATTCACATTTATATAAACACCTCCATCTACAAAAATAGTAGTTAAAATAATTGCAAAGTTAGTTATATCATTTTAAAAAGGGATGGAAAAATGGGGCCTGTTCTGTCTTTGCCTAGGAACTAATATGCATGTCTGTGTGAAATTGGATATGAATGGTGGTAATATCTAGATACAAAATCCCCAACCAAAGGGACTACTTTGAATAAGATCAGCTATAAAATTTAACAAATGCTTCAGACATTTACAACTCTGCAAAAATATAATGGAACCTATACCTAATACTTATATTAAACTGCAGATTTTATGTAGTGAAATGCTGTGCCCAATGATTTAGAAACGCCCTCATCAATCTTATGGTGAAAATGAAGACAACTGACAAAAAGTCCTGTTTATTGTAAAGGATAAGGTAAAACACTTTATGTTGTAGTGACAAAAGCTCATACATTTCCTTAAAATAGTAGTACACATGTGACAGACCAGAAGAGCAGGGCTTTCTGATTATAAAACAAACCTAAATTTCAATAAAAATAAAAGATTGTGTTTTAAGATATCATACAGCATTACATCCTATTCTAATTCAATGATAGTGCACTGAAAGCTTGAAAAATACATTTTTGACATAAAAAGCTCATATTTGAGGTGGGTAATAGTTACTATGGATGTAACTCATTGATTTTGTATGGACTGCATCATGTAGCAATTTTCCCTCCATTCTAATACAACACACTATCAGAAAAGAAGTAGAATAAGTTTGGTTTGGCTAATATTAAGCACTTCAGTCAACAGAAGTATATTCAAATGAAGAAATGAGATAGAAAAGAGATTGAGAATTAAAATGTTGTACATACAATTGCTTCCACATTTTTAGAAACATTATATAGGTTACAGATAAACATTATATAGGTTACAGTATGATAAATAAGATGTTCATTAAAATAATCATCATAATATAAAGTCTGAGTATAAATAGGTTAAATCAGTCAGTGCCTCTGACCCTGCGACATAAAATGTGGGCCATGGACCAGTTGACTGGCTGATCACACACGTGACTAGTCTGCAATGCTGCATTGAAAACACTGTTTATTTTCATTATCACATATATAGCAAGACCTGACCTTTTTGTTTTTCTCTTTCTCCTACCCCAAAGCTTTTTCATAAACACATCACCCCCTTCCCTCTTACTACTCACTGAGGAAAGAATTTACAGAGCCACTCATTTTTGGTAAGTATTACACAATTTGTAAGGGAATTTAACTAAAAAGACTATGTTGAAAAAAATCACAAACTTTTCTGATAGATGGGGAGGAGAGGAAATAACAACACCTCAAGGGTGGGTCGGGAGGCAGAGGTTGGGGTTTGGTTTGTGATGATCCTCAGAGTAGGCTGGCGTTACTAGAGAACTGGGCAGTGATGTTTCTGAGTGACATTGCCGTAGGATATGAACAGATCCCTTTCAATGCTTTTGAGACATGAGAATAAACGTTTTCTATTGTTTTAAAGTAATACATGGTTGGGACCCTGAGCCTATTTAAATGTCAGCCCTCTCTAAGTCTGTCATTGTAGAACAAACTAAAGAGATAGAGATGAAAGTATCAGTCAGGAGGAAGTAGACACGTGAGTGGACAGAGAGAAAATGGTGGGAAGCAATCGAACAATAAGTAAATCCAAAAGGGACAGCAGTGGTCAAATAGGGATAAGGACCAGGAGTCACTGGGAAAATATATGCACATTTTAACACCTTAAGAGTATCCACAGCCAACACCACCATTTCCTTTTCCCTCTGGGTAACTAATTAGCATCTGAAACTTCACAAGTCTAGAACCAAATTCTCGATTTCTTCCACCAGCCTTTTTCTTTTCCTGTCTTAACTGTCTCAGGTAATAGCAATTCTCTTTACCAGTCACTCAGACCAAAATACTTGAAATCATTCTTGAGTCCTCTCTTTTTCTCAATTTCCACATTGAATTCCTCAAGTCCTATGTGCTCTATTTTTCTAATACACCCAGAATTTAACCGTTTCCTGTTACCTATACATCAGCACAACTCTCTGGAACACTGTCATGGTTATTTTACCCAATTCTCTTCCTTTTGGCTTCGACCTGACTCAGATGTCAGGAATTCTTTTAAAATATAATTCATCCCAGCCAGCTTGGCTCAGTGGTTGAGTGTCGACCTATGAACCAGGAGGTCACGGTTGGATTCCCTGTCAGGACACATGTTAGGGTTGTGGGCTCAATCCCTAGTGTGGGGTGTGCAGGAGACAGCCAATCAATGATTCTTGGTCATCATTGATGTTTCTATCTCTCTCTCCCTCTCCCTTCCTCTCTGAAATCAATAAAAAAAATATAATATATA
>NW_005358943.1:2294147-2320185 GCF_000412655.1 Myotis brandtii | reverse complement strand
GATCATGTTCTTTTTGCTCAGACCTACCAATGAATTTTATTTTACTTAGAATAAAATCCGAAGTCCTATCTATAACCAATGGATCCTACACATGTCTATCCACTCTAGTTTTCTGATGTTATCCTCTACTTTTCACATACTTCTTCTTCCTCACACTCTTTCATTCCATTCTCACTGTTTTTCTTGCTGTTTGTCAATCACTTCAAACAAACTTCTCAAAGCCTTGCCATTGTTACTATTTTTGCTTGGAAACCTCTTCTTTCATATATGGGCATAACTGCTCCCTCAGTTATCAGAGGTGAATTCTTAGAATCTATCCTCATCCTACACATTATTTATTTGTTTATTTTTTTCTGTCTCCACTTTAAGGTAAGTTTCCTGATGCCAGGAATTTTAGTTGATTGCTATACCCTCAATACCTAGACCTGTGCTTGACCCACAGTGGGCCCTCACTTAATGTAACATTTGTTAAATGAATGAACACCTCCACCAATGAAATCACGTTAGTATATTTCAGTTATTTGTCTACATACAAAAATCACCACAAGACCTTGGGATTCCTGAGGATATGGCATACTTTAATTTGGATCATCCAAAAAGCACATGCCAAAATAGAAGCGCAAGGGCTTTATTCTAAAAAATGCCTATGAAGGATAAGGAGTGAACCAGAGAGGATATGAAGAGCTTTTGGGCTGCAGTGCAGGTCTGATTTCTGTAAAGGAGACCAGAAGAAAGGAGAATGGGAGAAGAAGAGTCACAGATGGCAGTATAGTGGCAAGAAAGATTCAGCCAGACTGATAGGGAGTCCTTGGCCAAAATAGTCATTTAAAGGAGCCTCTTCTGTCCCAGCAGTGGGCCTGCATTATAAGCTCAGTGTACACAGTAATTGATGGGAGGTGTGGCCTAGAAGCAAATGTGATGGTAAGTCCAGCAGCTAGGGTCAGAGTCAGCTATGTTTTCTATAGCAGGAGATCTGAGCAGTGCATTTGATAGACACCGCAGGACCTAATGTTTAATATGTATATGTTCTATAACAGCACATGCCCAAATCATGAAGCAAATAAATAATAATATTCCCCATGCCTAGGTTGCTGCTCAATGCTTTTTGTCTATTTTACCTTGTTTCAAGAACAGTTCAAATCCTCTACTCCTTCAAAATATCCTTAAGATAACTCTGTCCATAATAGTTTCTCTCCTACTAAAAATGTTAAATATATTAGCTATATGAGCTAGTATAAAATTGGCACCAAAATAAATACTACTTAATATATGAATGCCTTGTTCTCCAATGAAATCATAAGTTCTCTGAAAGACAGTCTACTTTGATTACTTCTGAAAGTATTAAATATATAAAATAGCAATTACCAGTATAGTCAGAGTAATTTTTTTTAATAAATGAGTATTGGATAAAATGTAAACAGTGCCTCTGGCCAATAAATAATCTGAAGAAGTAGTGTGAAATATAACAGATGAAGAATCAAGGGTGCAATGTAGAAGGAGGGTTGTTGTTCTAAGATAAGCAACAACAGGAGCTAAGGTGGCCCATTTTCTGCTGGAAAAAAAAATCACCTGCTTTTGTCTTTTCTAAACGTTGAGTATCCACCATCCGATGCTGCAGTGACTAGTTAATAGAAGAGATTAAATTGATAAATTCACAACTGAAATAAAAGCAGTGATAGAGTAAAGGGGAAGGGATGACAAAATCTAGACCATGGGATACTGTTTTGATAAGGGGAAAACCACATATTTCTCATATATGCAATGCCCATTAAGTGGAGAGAGTAAAAATGATTATAAAGAAATAATATGAGGTTGGAGTTACTCTTCTAGCTCTATGAAACATTGATTATATTAGCTTAGTCAATTACATTTTTTTCTGAAGCTTCACTTTTTTTCCATTGGAATAGCAAAAGAGATGGAGTAATAATGCTTACATTTTCTACCAGCTCAACACAGGAAGGTAAATTCAGATCCTAAAATGTAAGGTGCCAGGATGTGTCATTGCAACCTGAAATATAGTGGAGGGACATGAGTGACATATTAGGTCTTACAGCATACAGATAGAGAAGGTGAGATATGGCATGGATACAGCACACTTAAAAAAGATCTGGAGAATCTTGCAAACAATAAACTCAACTATGGCAGTGTTACCCAAACAGCTTAAAGAATTTTAAGGAGAAATAAAATAAATTCCAAACAACAAAAATACAATAATAGTGCCTTACACTCGCCTAACGACCATGCTGGAGTTTTAGCCTCACTCTGAGATTCACACTGTTAGAATGCATTATGAGACATTCAGAGGGGATAGGGCATAGGAGTCAAGGGACTCCAAGCCATAATATACAGGGAAAACAGAAAGAACTGAAACTCCCCATCCTCTGTTTCCAAGGAGAGGATGCCATCTTTACTTAGAAGGTGTCCTGATAGCAGTGGAATTAGACTTGTGACTCAAAGGTCTAAATCCGGGGTCTTTGCTTATAGATAAACATAGTTTTATGCAAGCTTTTTAATTGTCACATCTGTCTTTTGCAAAAATTGTTTCAAACCATTTCACAGGAGCTATTGAAATGTTGGATGTATGGCCATGTGTTATGTGAATTTATAAGAATCAACTGGGTGATGGGAGCAGATCAGATTTAAGATTTCTTTTCAACACAAAAGTTCTCTGATCCCCAGATAATTCTCATTTGCTACATAAGTAAGAGCAAGTGTGGAAATGAAAGGAAGATAAATTTCAGCTTAAGAAAAGTAGCAACTTGCTAAGAATTATGGTTGCACAATGATAGAGTATGTTCTCTCAATAGTAAGCCTTATTCCATACTAGAGGAAATGTCAAGGCATATTCACTGTTTAAGATCATTTGTAGGTCCCCTGAATGCTATTAAAATCAGAATATTCTGCCTGGCACGCAGACCCTTTCTGGAGGGCTTTGCTCTATCAATTTGTATTTATGGCTATTCCCCAAGTCAGATCTCTACTGCAGAAAAACTAATATTTATATGTTTGTTTACATATTGTTTCCACCATTACAACTGAGTATAACATTTCTACTAAAGAAAAATACCTTCACTTTTTTCTTCCTTCTATACAAATCTTATACATTTCTCAAAAGCCTGATCAACTTCAGTCTGTTTCATTGAAGCCTTCACTGACTCACCCCATCAAGCTGTATTTTCTTCTGCAAAACGTTACCTGTTTCAAGAATCTATCTCTCCAAGTCAAAATCAGTTGTTTCTGATACTTTCTGATGTAACTATCCTCCCATCTCAATTTGAAGTCAGAACCAAATCTCATATTGCTCTTGTATCCACCAAAGCACCTATAGTATAATTTGACAAAGAATTGATATTTGGTAAATGCTTGCTATTGCTCTTAGGATCCTAGGAGTCTACTTATGTCTATTCTCTGACTCTAAGTATTATAAGTATCATTGTTACTTATTTTACAATTATATTAGTTTATTTGTTATCTATTGCTGGGTAAAATAACTTAGCAACTAAAACCACACATATTTATTATTCCACATACATTCTAAATGTCAGGAATCTGAGCATGGCTTAGCTGGGTGGTTCAGGCCTAGGGTTTCACATAAGATTCTAGTCAATGTATTGGCTGGGGCTTTAGTCATCTGAAGGTTTCACTGGGGTTGATGGATCTGCTCAATTGATGCCTCTTTGAAATGGTGTCATCTGAGGCCTGAATTTCTTGCTGGCTATTGGCAAGAGGTCCTAGCACCTTGCCATCTCTCCACAGGGCTGCTTCAGTATTCTCATTGCATAGAAATTAATTTAAACCAGAGTAAGAGAGAGCAAGGCAGAAGTTGCCATGTCTTTTATAACCTAGTCTAAAAATGTATACAGCATTACTTCTGCCATATTCTATTTGCCCATTATATATTAACTCTAATTTAATGTGAGAAAAAATTATACAATGTGAAAATATTAAGGACTTGCTATCACACATCTCCTATTAATTGTTTGATATACTTAAATTTATAAAGTGATTTTTATTGTGTTTCATATAATTTTAAAGTAGTGACAAGAGTAAGAGCATTAGGTCAAATTATTTTAGCTATTTTCCTTTCAGTTTCATATATTTTACTAGTTGAATTAATAAAATGTCCTTATAATTTCATTTTTAAAATGTTTGACTAAAGAAATTATAAGAATAAAGGAAGATGAACAAAGGAAAGAATAAATAGATTAATTTATATTCCTTCCAATTTTATTTTAAACTAGAGACCTGGTGCATGAATTAGTACACTGGTGGAGTCCAGCAGGCTCGCCCCGATAGGGGCCATTGGGGGCAGGCTGACTGGGGCGGAGTTAGGGCAGGGCCAGCCAGGGGGATGGGCTGCGGGTGGTCAGGTGGTTCTGTCGTTCAGTCTATTTGCATATTACCCTTTTATTATATAGGATTTTCAATTTGAATTGTGCACTTATTAAAGAGAAAATTGAAGAAATAGATTTAATTAAGACAGAAGAGATGATCATAAAAGGTGTTAGAGAACTAAATGTACTTTCCTCATGATAGTTGCAAAAGTTAAATTTGTTCTAAAATCTTCTTATATTTTCATCATTAATGAAAACATACTTTAAAATTATTTTGAACAATGAGAAAAAAATGATGAAAACTGTAGTTGTTGCTTTAAAATATAATCAAGTTTCAAATGTTTCCTGAAAATTGAACCCATTTGTTCACATAAAATTAAAAATAAATTGATAGTCTTTGCATAATTGACATTCACCTACCTTGTCTAAGATCACCTTGAATATGAATTTCCCTTTGTTATAAATCTTTACCTGTAAATGTTGAAATATCACCTTTTTATGTAAGTTGAGTATCTCAACAGAAGATGATTTTTTCATAATCCAAATCCTACTTCACTGCTGTCTATACCACTATACAGATATCATCTTCTACGTATGTTACCCCCTTTATATTTTTGGGGGTAACATTTCATCCTCCCACCTAGAATGCCAACTCTTAGAGATGACAATTGAACATCTCACACCTAACACAGTGATTAGACTATGTCAGGTTTCCATAAATGTTTATTGAAATGAAATACCCTTGCCTTACTCAAGATTTTATCCTAAATTTAGAGATATGTATATGTCCTTTATAAGCGCATATATGCTAGTTCCTTTGTACATTTAAGTGAATTTACTGAAATTGCTGCTACGGTTGCACAATTAATCCCTTTTACAGCAAATATTTTTTTGTTTGTTTGTTTGGGGTTTTTTTTGTTTGTTTTTGGTAACAGGATATTTCTACAGCTATCAGCCATACTTTAGCACATAGTGTTTTTCAAAATGATATTAAGGCATTATTCCAGCTAAAAATGCTCTCTGAATCATCAAGGATATATTAAATTATTTTCAACTTGGCTGCAATATTGGGTAATTGTGATAATTCAGTATCTCTTTATCCTTCAGATAAACCTACCCTGGCTTCTGTTTGGGAAGCATTCTTCTTCATTTCTTAGTCCTTGTGTTTCAGAATCACCTCCCACTCCTGGCTCATAGAGAAAGGTTCCCAGGCTCAAGCCAATGAGGTCATCATGGAGTAATTCATTGAAGTGACAGTGATTATGCAGCATACTTTCAAAACCAATAAGAAACAAAATATGTCTAGAGAAAGTATCCCTGTTTTTCTCTTATGACATTTAAAGTGGAAGAATGCAAGGTGAATTTATTCCAATATCATTACAGCAATAAGAAAAAATGCCTGTCTTAGAAACAGAGAATTGAGCCAAAAGATACAAAGAAACCAGGTTATTTCATCATTTGAACCTGTGGTTTATGTCTCCTACAGAAATCAAAAACCAAATTTTCCTACTGCTCAATGTGGCAGCATGTTTACTATATACAAATGGTTAAATAATTGCAATATTATTATTTTTTTTGGTTTTGTGGTCTTAGGTATTTTTTCCTCAGTGTTTTAGTGGCTTTGGGCTTTGACTATCTTTGACAAAGTCTGTTGGCTAAATAGGTCTAGTTATACACCTGTGAGCCTTTTTTCTATCTGTCCCAATCTATAAGATACTTACTTATTGCTGGTAGGCTCTGGCTCTAGTCACTTTTTAAAAACCTATTAACAGCTTCAAATGCTTAGTAAGCATTAAAGGCATTTCCATTCTACATCAATATCTCACTAATTAATCTTTTTTTAAATATATTTTTTATTGATTTCAGAGCGGAAGAGAGAGGGAGAGAGAGAGATAGAAACATCAATGATGAGAGAGAATCACTGATTGGCTGCCTCCTGCACGCCCCCTATTGAGGATTGAGCCCGCAACCCCTGACATGTGCCCTTGACCGGAATCGAACCTGGGACCCTTTGGTCCACAGGCTGACGCTCTATCCACTGAGCCAAACCAGCTAGGGCAACACTAATTAATCTTAACTCTAGAAATAGACATGTGACTTTGATGCAATATAGGCCTAGGGATGCCTAAGATCACTTTACAATTGGAAATCGTGACTTGGCTTTTAGTGGAGATGAGAGCACTGGATCATTATAGTGTATTCAAATCTTTAATACCCTCAGCACCAATTCATTCTATTCTTATGTATAACACCAGTATTTAAAAGTTACCATTGCTCCATATTCTTACCAATAATAAAAATCAACATTTACCTTGCATGAGGTCATAATACCCATGTTATATCAGATGTGTTACTTCAGATAGGCATTGCCTATTAGTCAGTGCTTTCCAAAGAAACAGAACAAATAGGATATATATCCAAAGGTAGGTTTATAATTTTTCATGTGGAAAATAATACAATAAAAAATAAATTCTGTGTTTCTCCTACAACTATAAACCTATTTTTGCTCCACCCTGTGCGTGTGTGTGTGTGTGTGAATGAGCTAATGCAATTATGGAGTATGGAAGCTGGCAAGTGAAAATGTGTAGTGTCAGCCAACAGGCTAGAAACCCAAGGTAGAGCCAAAACTGCAGTTCAAATATGAAGGCCATCTGTTGGTGGTATTCTCTCTTGCTCAGGGAAAGTTAGTTTAGTTCTATTGAAGCCATCAATTGATTGGATGAGGCCCACCCACATTATGGAAAGTAATATGCTGTATTCAAAGCTCACTGATTTAAATGTTAATCTCACCCAGAAAACACCCACACACAGAATAATATCTGACCAAATATTTGGCATTATGACCCAAACAAACTGACACATAAAATTAACCATCACAGACTTGATAGTAAGACCATGAAAACTTTAGCATAAAATTTACTTAACGTAGCTTATTTCATATTAGTGGTGACTTCTTTATTATATTTTTATTATCTGCTTACATTCACTTACATTTTTAGTTATTTCATAATTCAGTTTGCTGTTGACCCTGGTCAACAAACTGTCTTCTTTAGTAAATTTCAAAGTTCTTTTATCAAATCAACTCTGGGTTTAGTAGACAATATCAGTTTTTCTTGCCCAAAGTAATTCCTGAAGTAACATCACAGAGATTAACACCACAGGAGTCTGCCCTAAAATTTCCAAACAAAGAGTTTGGGGTCTTAATAGGCTAATACCTGTTGAAATTTTAAAAGGGCAAAATCTTATGTTGAAAGAATATCTTATTTTTTTTAAGTTTACATATCTTAAAGAACTCACAACCATTTAAATTTTTAACTTTTTTACCAGTCTGGTTTCACTACCTTTCAACCTACTTTAAAGACTGTATTAAAAATAACTACAGTGAATTGAACATTTTCCATGTAATCATTTTCTGGGTTGATTACCTTTTACTACAGGAGAGCTTTGATGTAACAGATAGGTATAAACATCTAAACATCTAATATCAAGATCTCCTAGAGAAATGATTGCTTTCCTGGTGATAAACAGGTTTATCAAACTTTTATCAAAGTTCAAGGTACAGTTCAAGACCTCAAAAGAAAATTGTAACTTCCAACCTTATGGAGGTGGATTTCCTGTTCTAGAACTATCTTTTAATTTCTCTCCCTTTAATGCAATCTTTATTATATCTTCAATTGCGTGATCTTATGCTTTGAAACAGTTTGGAAGAAACTTTCTAGGAAATAACTCTACCTGCTACACTGACTTACAGTATTTCCTCAGTCACATCACATCTGTGATGCCACTTAACACCTGCACCACGCTTATATTGGTGAATTGCGGTTGTCTGTTCTGTGACTTAATGGCATAGAATATACAGCATATGTTGGTAATTCTTTTGTAATATGTTCGAAAATGTGCATGCAAATGAATCCTCCTCAGGTGCAAGAGCATGAATTTATAGTGCAATTAACAATTTGAGCTCACGCCTGCTTTAAATACCACATAGACTTGTGTTTTAATTACAAGGTATGCAGTGAGACCACCCAAAGTCTCTATTCCTTATGTAGACTAAAGAGTTGGACAGATTCCAATTCTAAGTTTTGAGCCTTGTTTTCAAGGACCAAGCATTTGACATTTAAGAAATAAAGATTCTTCTTATAGACAACTCAACTACCTAAGTAATTAAAAAAATAAAGATTATGTAGTTTAAATAACAGAAACAGAAAATTAAGATTGATTATTGATTGATTGAAACTGTAATAGAATTTTACAACTAGGAATTATTAAATTCACATTTTTGACTCAAATATTTGTTGAATCTGTACCTCTTATTTGTCTAATTCAATATGTCTGACCTGGATTACAGAAATAGTTCTATAACTAGTTTTGTCAATACTATTATTCATTTCTACCACCACTACTTAAAAGTTACCATTGCTCCATATTATTACCAACAACAAAATCAGCAGGTTTCTAAATATTTTTCAGTCTTTCAGAAATATTGCTGTGGTCTTAATTGACATTTCTCTAATACTGATGTTTTCACTTAATGATTGGCTAGTCTTTTTTTTTTATTTGTTTGTTTTAATTAATCCTCACCTGAGGATATATTTCCATTGATTTTTAGAGACAATGGAAGGGAGAGGAAGAGACAGAGAAAGAGAAACATCAATGTGAGAGAGACACATTGATTGGGATTGGTTGCCTCATACACACCAACCGGGGCGATAGAGCCTGCAACCGAGGTATGTGCACTTGACCAGAATTGAACCTGGGACCCTTCAATTTGAGGGCTGACCTTCTATCCACTGAGCCAAACTGGCTAGGGCATGATTGGTTATTCTTATTTCCACTTTCATGAAATGCTCACTGCCAATTTGTCCAAATGTCTTTTTCCACTTTCAATGGGGGTGTTTATCTTGTTGATTTGATTTGGGGAAACGTTTATGGCATACATACTAGTGATTTTATGGTTATATTAATTGCTAGTAGTTTCTCCCAGATTCTACCTCATCATTTAATTGTCTTTATGAACTCTTTTCATGAAAAACAAAGCTTAATTTTAATTTAGTAATTGTATTAATAATTTCCTTCATGGTATATATTTTGAGATTTCAAATACAGAATAGTTTCTTAAGCTGAAGTCCTAAAGCTTATTATCTTATTTCCTTCTAAAAGTTATAAAATGCTTCTTCTCATCTTTCATTCATAAAAAATCTTACAATTATACATGTAAAAAATTAACAATTATTTATATCCAACCATACAACAAATTGGAGTACACTGCCCTTTAAATCCAAGAATGTCATGGCAATTTAAAAAGTAATCAACCAATCTAATTTAGTTTTTTAGATAACTTCATGTAAAATTATTGCAGTCTTTACTAGTACCTTAGATAATATAAGAAGCTCCCTAAAGATGTCAAATAATCTAATCCTTGCTTAGCATGAGAGAATCTTCCCAGTTGGAACATGCAGTTGTCTGGCAACCAGCTAATGACTGATGATGATCAGCAAATTAGTAGACTGGCCAATATGTTCACAACCTAATCAACTTCTTATTTACTGACAGTTGATATCCTCATTCAAGTCTGTTCATACATTAAAACAGGTTTTTAGAGTTTTGTTGTTGCTGTTTTTTTTTCTTTTTTAGCCTCACAAAGTACTAATTACTGCAAGACATAAACTTTTGCTAGTGAAGAGGGATCTAAACATTCCAACCTTTCCACATTACCTGGAAATATGTAATCTAACCTGTTTCCCCAGTAATTCCAGTTATCAAAGCTAAAAACCTGAGAATCATCCTAAAATTCTTACTCTATTATATAGTCCAAACTGTTCCTATGTTGGTTTATTTCCCCCCCTTTTTTATCTCTCACATCTGTCTTTCTCGCTAGCTGTTTGCCTACATTTAGGTCCTCATCAAAATAAACAGCACCCAAACTGATCTTCCAGTGTGAGAATAACTCCCTTTCCCCTTTCCCTCTCCTCCATTTCTGTAAAATGAATATCGCTCTTGTTCACCATGCTTCAGTAGGTTATATCATCTACTCATACAATGTAATGTAAATCCTGTGAATAATCATTATTTATTTGATATTTATAATAATCATCAATTTATTTGCCTGTTGAGGAAAATATTAAATAAATAACATATTTATCTTCCATGTTAATAAATATGTAACAGTTATTTATATCTTTTCATATAAAACACACTTCAGTGTTTAATAGATTTCGATAATAACCAAAATACAGGTGTTTTTTTTTTTTTTCTGTCTTTCAGTTCTTTTCCTAATCCCAGGACAGTTTTGAAACTCAAGTATAGTGAATATGAATATAATTAAAAACTCTCTAAATATATTCAGTCACTTTTATGAAGTTGTTGTTAAAGCCTGCCACTGTACTTTACATTCTGATATAAGATATTGTTATACATAAATTTTGAAGTGTTTGTTAATCTTTGTACCTAAAAAGTCATTGTCTGAAACCATCCTTTGTGTAAGGTATAGAGAAGGCCCACTCAGGGTGCTAGTGGTAATCAGTTGTGAGGGCTGGATTCCTCCAGGCAGGGGTTTAAGTGAAACTTTCTACCCTACAAAGAATAGAATGTCAATGATGTAGAGAGATGAGCAGTAACATTTACTATGAAAAGCTGAACCACAAGCTGAAAGTGAGAGAAAGACTTGCTCAAAATAAGAGCAAGAGGAAAATACAAAGATAGAAGAGGTTTCAAGTTTTCCATATGCCACTAATAATATTACTAAAGATTGGCTCCTTGTTTTATGATTACATTAATATCTAATGAACTCTATTAGTTAATGTACACATTGTTGCTTTAGAAGAGCAGCAACTTGCTAAATTATGCTTTAATAACCTGAAAGACTTACTTTCCCAAAAGTATCAATTTGATATCAGTGATTTAGACACCAAGCTCTGTAGTATCATAACTGTGAAGTCTTGAATTCACCTAGATAGAAAATATCATCCTAATGCCTGTGATCTATAATAGTTATTAATTTCTGTTCAGTACATATGACACTACATATTATCCCATGTTAATGTGGTTGATTTGCATGACATTTATAACAATGACAGAAATATTACAGAAAACAAGAAAAGTTAAAAATTATTATTTTAAAATTTTTTTATTTCTGAACAAAAGACATAAAATTAACAAGAAAAATGACATGGATGATGAAGTAACTGCCTTGTTTAAAAATCATGACACTAATGAAAGGGATGAAAATGGTTAGAGGAAAAGAAAGTATAACCACAGTGATTACTTTAAAAAAAAACATTAAAAAAATTATAGGCCAAGAACAGATTTCATTTCAGCTCCAAGAATTATAATTTATATGATTTGAAACTGTAATTTTTTAGATCAAGCATACTTGATCATTTCCCTCATTTGTACTTTTTCTGCATCTTTGCCTGATACTTTTTATCATTTAATTACCTTATCAATCATGTTCCCCCTTTAGTTCTCAAGCACTATTGAAAATCATCTTCAGAGTGTTGGAAAGCAAAATTGATTTGCTCTTCCTCCTCCTTTTCTTTCTTTTTCTTTTTCTTTTTCAATCAGCAAAGACTGAGCTCAATATATATCTGAAAATTATATATCCAATTTTAACAGAGTGGTTAAGTGTTTATTAAGCCCTTACCTTTCTAGCTTATAGTTGTAGGAATCCAGCAGAAGAAATATAATTAAAAGAACAAAAATTAAAGTGATATATTGAAGCAACCAGAAGAAATTGAGCATGCCTCTAGTGGATTAACTTTTTAATTACAGCCAATCAAGGACAAGCTAACAGGGAAACTCAAGACATAAGCGGTCTCTCTCCCCTTTTCTTCCTCTCCCTCTCTCTCTCTCTCTCTCCCTCTCGCCCCCCCCTCTCTCTCTCTCTCTCTCACACACACACACACACACACACACTTAATTATTCCACAAAATCCAGGAACTCATTCCTGGATGGTTTCCTTTGATTATTCACAATCATACAGACAAAGAAATAAAAGAAAATGAATTTAAACACTTAATGTAGCCACCAGCAAACGTGTTATCTTTTTTCTGTGGCTATTTGGCTTTGAGAGATATTTATTTTGATATTCTGACAAGAAAATTTTCTAAAAATATGTGGAAATCATTAGTTTATTTATGTGGTTCACTTCAACAAATATAAACTCTTTTAAGAATACCAGAAACTATGCTAGATGCTAAAGATACCCCCCAAAATGAGTATGTCAGAGGATCTGCCTTTAGAGTACTATGATCTCATGTCTGGTACCTTGGAACAGAAAAACAGACATTAGGAACAAACTAGTGAAATTCAAGTAAGTATTGATTTTAGTAAATAGTGATATAGTCATGCAGCACATAAAGCTATTTCGGTCAATGATGGACTGCATATATGACAGTGTCAGTCCTATCCTATATAATAAAAGCCTAATATGCTAAGTGTCCAGTTGTCCGTTCAACCAATAAAAGCGTAATATGTTAATGATATGCTAAGGCTGCTCAACTGCTCACTATGATGTGCACTGACCACCAGGGGGCAGATGCTCAGACCAGGTAGGTTAGCTTGCTGCTGGGGTCCGGCCGATCAGGACTGAGCGTGATGGGCTGGTCACACTCTGGAGCCCTCCCGTGGTCCTTCCCCAGCTGGCCAACCTCCCACGTCCCTCCCAGGCTCTGATCACGCACCAGAGGGGTCCCTTGGCCTGGCCTGTGCCCTCTCACAATCTGGGCTGAGGGACCCCCCACCCCCAAGTGCATGAATTAAATACACTGAGCCTCTATTAAGATTATAATGGAGCTGAAAAATTCCTAACACTTAGTGACATCATAGCCACCATCATGCCATAGCACACAGCACAGTACATCTGCCTAGAGTATTCAGCACCATAACATGCTGTAAAGGCTTGTAACCTAGAAGTTTGGGGGTGGCTGCTTTA
Organism: Myotis brandtii; assembly: GCF_000412655.1. Classification (NCBI taxonomy): domain Eukaryota; kingdom Metazoa; phylum Chordata; class Mammalia; order Chiroptera; family Vespertilionidae; genus Myotis; species Myotis brandtii. The sequence goes on along the minus strand of NW_005358943.1, from coordinate 2,306,918 downwards.
GGGTTTTCTTTATGTAATATGTCTTCTGCAAATTGAGACAATTTACCTCTTTCCTTCCTATTTGGGTGCCTTTTATTTCTTTATCCTGCCATAAACTTTATCTTTTATATATCCCCAGAAAAAAGTCTACTGGATAAATTTTCTTTGTTCAAAGAAAATTCTCGCTTCACCCATTATTTCAAATCAGTTTACACCTGAAAAGGAGTGAAAATAAAGTGAGTTATCAGCTGTTAAAGTGTGTATACTTTTTTGTAATATATTTAAAAATATCTTAAATAGCATGTATGCTAGTTATTTGCCTATTGTCCCTAAAAATCTTATGATACTGGAATTGGGGTCTACAAACTAGATCATTAGATTCCCTTTCCAGTTAACTTCTTGTTAAGTTGTACCAGTAAGAAGAACTAGAAATAACTTGGCCAGCAGGAGACTGGAAAAACACTTGCTTCTTTCATGTCCCACCACTGTTGCTGCAGCAGCAAAGGCAGTGCCATCTTTTAGCTTCCTTTGACACTCTCAGCCCCCGTTATGTTATGCTGCTTCTGAGATCTGAGGAAAAGCCACCCAGAAGCTTCTTTCCTGAGTTACTGGGTCTATCCTTTGGTCCACCTAGCCTTCAAGGTAGTAGCAGATTCTTACAGTTGCTAATGTTTAAGTTATCTCAAAATCCCTTTAAAAATTTCCATCTTCAACTAACTATGCAACCAGTTGCCAAAAAAATATCCTCCATGGGAAATGGCCAATGTAGTTACTAGTTTCCAGATCACAGATGATCCATTCTGGTAATTTCTGCATTCCCTCACGATTTTAGATACAGCTTTAGAATCACTAGATTGGGGTGATTGAACTCATTTTCCTAGGAGAAATTTGTTTAATGCTATATCAATGGGGTAACGAGGAATGCTGTCTTAAATTCAAGGGTATATGGTGAATTTCTTCAACTTCCATCCAATAGTAAAGTTAACAAAAAAATAGAAACTAAACAAAAGGGACATAGACTAGAAAAAGGAACAATGAAGCCATAAGTTTAGAATGAAATCTTGTGACAAGTTGGACAAAAATATAGAGTCAGAGACATGGTCAGGTGGTTCATGTAGTTGGAGTGTCATCCTGTACAGCAAAAGGTGGCGGGTTTGACTCCCTATCAGAGCACATTCCCGGGTTGTGTCTTAGATCCATGGACAGACACATACAGGAGACAATTGATCATTGTTTCTCTCTCACATCAATGTTTCTCTCTCTGCCCCTCTCTTTCTTTCTCTTTCTCTCTCTCTCTCTCTCTTCCTGTATAAAATAAATTAAAATTAGAGAGTCAGAGAAATACTAATACCATATAATCTCACTTATATGTAAATTCTAATGAACAAAATAAACTGAGGAACAAAATGGAACCAGAGGCATGGATTCATGGAACAGACTGACAGCTATTAGTAGAGAGGAGGGTGTGGGGGACTAAATAAAAGAAGGTAAAGAGATTAGCCAAAGAACATATATGCATAAACCATAGACACAGACAACAGTGAGGTGATGGCCAGATTGAAGAGGGGCTAGGGATGGGAGGAGGTGGGCAAAGGAGGGGAAATGGGACCCCTGTAGTAGTGTTAACCATAAAAATAAATTTAACACATATAGAGACAAACTGCTATTTCATCCTTTGATTGTTATGTACACATTTACTAACATTGACTAAAATTTGTCTTTCCTTCACGTTGCCTTAATTATCTATATACTAGTGACCTGGTGCACAGATTCATGCACATTGAAAGGAAATTAATTAGAAGGTGGCTGGCAGGGCGGGATTGGGCTAGATGGGCCAACACGCCCTGGAGCCAACCTCCTTCGGTCCCTGCCTGGCCGGCCACACCTGGGTTGGGCGAGATGGGCCAGACACGCCCTGGAGCCAACCTTTTTCGGTCCCTGCCTGACCGGCCACACCTGGGGTGGCGCCATGGCTTGAAGGCTTCTGAGGAGTGAGCAGGGTCCCTTCGTCAGGTGGGATCGCTCGGCCTGGCCTGCGGGAATCAGGCCACAACCGGCTCTCCAACATCCCCCGAGGGGCCCTCGCGGCCCTGCAAGGAATTGGGCTCCCTCCTCTCTGGTTTCGGGGTGCATCACTAGAGAATCGCTGCTGCCAAGTCACTGCAACTCAGCAGGTCCTGCATTGAGTGTCTGCCCTCTGGTGGTCAGTGCGTGTCATACCAACTGGCCGATGAGAGGGCACTCTGCAAAGTTGCTATCATACAGTGTGTAGAACGCAAAAACAAGTGTATAGTAAACCAAATTTGGGGCCAACAGTGCCCCAGCAACAACATAACCCATGGCCGAAGGTGAAATCACGCTGCCCTGCAAGGAATCAAGCTCCCTCCTCTCTGGTTTCGGGGTGTATCACTCGAGAATCGCAACTGCCAAGTCACTGCAGCTCAGCAGGTCCTGCATTGAGCGTCTGCCCTCTGGTGGTCAGTGCGTGTCATAGCAACTGGCCAGACGGTCAGATACTTAGCATATTAGCCTTTTAAAGCCCTCTCGCAATCTGGGACCCCTTGGGGGATGTCACAGAACTGGTTTCGGCCTGATCTCCGCAGGCCAGGTCGAGGGTCCCCACTGGTGCACGAATCCTGGGTTACTGTGTATTCTGCTAGATCTGTGTGCAAATGAAAATATAATTAACAACACTCCAGGGAGAATACCCTGGATACAGTGACTGCTGGACTTTGCATTAAATATTTTTAAAGAGACAAAAAGAACACCTTCGAAAACTTTTTGTGCCATACTAGGAGAAGCATTGAGTTGCTACTGGTGTTTTATGAAAGCTTAAATATGCTTAGAACGTGTATTGGTGCTGAGTCACCCAAAGGATGAACTGTGCTAACTCTTTTTTTCTTTCAGCTCCAAGACTACCTTTCCATACTCGGCCTCTTACGTTGGAACTGGAGAAGGTCAACTCTCTTGACATCTCAGTTCCTACTATATTTTTTAGTGGGGAAGCATTAGGAGGGGATTTATTAGCACATAGGGCTTATAAGAAGCTCCCACTCTGACTCTAATGACTATTAGTGCTGCTTTAGAAACAGGTACATTCCATTCCCAGCTGAGGACAGGAAATGCTACACACACTGCACCTTCAGAGAGGCCAAGCACCCGCCATCCGTGGTGGACCAATCACCAGGAGTGTCAGGCTCCTCTCAGCTGCCTAAGCTCCAGTTACGTTGTGGTCCCTTCTTTGAGCTGCCAGGTTCTAGGTCACACTTAATACCTTCTGTTCTTTCCCTCAGTCTTAAGAAGGGCAGGTGATTCCTTCCGTAACTGTTATCTGAATTTTCTCAGTATCCTGAAGGTTCCTGACATCTGGCTAACCAATTCCCTGTTTGCAATAACTAGCATGGTTTCTATTTTGTTTGACAAGAATTTGACCAAGTATTTTCCAATGTTTCCTAAAAAATAACCTCTAATATAATTTATAAAGGTATGTGTTTACGTCTAATTCAATGTAAGCACACAAAAATATTTTTAAAATATTACATCTGGAGAATGAAATTGTGGGTGATTTTCTTTATTTTATTTCCCAATATTTTCTAAATTTTCTACACAAGACAGCCTCGCTTCCATAGATGGGATACAGTTTAAATGATGATAATATCATATTAGGTGTTAGGAAGCAAAATATTCCCTGTTTCTGAGTATTGGACATTATAGGTCAGTAGTTCACAAAATACTCTATGGATTGCATTTTCTGGAAACACCTGGGATGCGGGTTTTTAAAAAGTATATGTCAAGTTTTTCTCCAGACCCAGTGTCTTTGGATTAGGGTTAAAAATCTGAATTTTAACAAGGGCCCTGGGTGATTCTTATGCATATATTGAATTTGAGATCAACCTCCCAAGGGTTGCCCATTTCCTCCTTCTAAGCAAATACACAGTTATCCTCAGGAGACACATCTAACTGTGGACTTGACATTTTAAGGGAAAAACAAGTACAATAAATGTATTACTAACTCACTTCCATTTAAACCATTTGTCACTTTATTGGATACTCTTCATTTCCTCTATAAAATCTACTGTGTGGTACACCCAGTGCTACTCTGTAAGACACTATTTTTTACTACCGCATGTATTTTGGCTTTGACAGTTGAATTAGTCGCAAGCCAAGAGACAGGTTGTTTTCATTCAAAATTATATTATTGAAATACATAAATAAGTAAACTATGAGTGGGAAAATGAGTTATTTTTATGATAACGAAGGAGAATTTTTGAGGAAGTCTACATAAAGTTGAGTGGCTAAGAGGCTGCTCTAAAATCAGGTGTAGGAAAGTCATTAAAAATAATAGGTGGAGAACAGTGGCTTTGTAATACAGCTTGATATCTGGTATTGAGATCCCACCTACTTTGTTCTACTTTCTCAGGATTGCTGCAGCTATTCAGGGTCTTTTGGATCTGGAGAGCATTATGCTAAGCGAAATAAGCCAGTCAATGAAAGAAAAATACCACATGATCTCACTCATTTGTGGAATATAATGAACAACATAAACTAATGAACAAAAACAGATACAGAGACAAAGAAGCATCAAACAGGCTGTCAAACTACAGCAGAAAGGCAGGGGAGGGTTGGGGGGTGGTAAGAGATCAACCAAATGACTTGTATGCATGCATATAAGCATAACGAAAGGACACAGACAACGGGGGGGTGAGGGCATGAGCGGGAGTGGGGTGGGGGGCATTAGGGGGATAAGGACACATATGTAATACCTTAATCAATAAAGAAAAATACATAAAAAATAATAATAATAGGTGGAAGAGTCATAAGATCTAAAGAGATATTTAATTTTACCTTATAATTTCCTTTAAATGCACATTCTTTGTTTAAAAATTCAATATTGCAGAACATATATAATGACTGTTGTTTATAGGGAAAAAAACTGGGGCATGAAATCAAGAGTGGATTACAATAAAAGTTATGGGTTCTTAGTCCAGAATACTAGAGAACAATACGTGGTTTTATTTCAAGGTGTGGATGTATCTTAATAATTTAACAACTAATATGACCACAAGTGTGTTTACTGGCTGAATATTAACCTTGCTTCTAATGCCAAACATCATCCCCATTGTATCAAAGTCTTCATTTCTTGTTGGTCAATCTTTCACTGGTTGTTAGCTGTTGTAAACATCTAAAATTAATGCAAGCACAATGGCATGTGATTGCAGAGTGAAACTACAAATCTTGTAAAAAAAAGTAAGATTTCATGTAATTCTTCTATGTGATGATGGAGAACTACATTAATCACTGGTAATAATTAACTGCCTTAAAACTGGTAACTATTAATTAATGCAGTTAAATATAATTAACATAGTTAATGCATATTAATGTAGTTACAAGTACTGCTACATTTTTTACTGGTAGGAAAAGTGAAAAAAATCAACAAGGATTAGAGAAGGGCTCTTCAAAGAGCTTGATTTGACAATCTAAGGAGAAGACAGACTTTATGGAAATTTGACAAGCACTGGATTTCTTTTTATGATCATGTTTGAAAAGTTATGTTATTTTTATAATTATGGTACATATTTATTCTTCTAAATTAGATTTTCTTTATTAAGTTAGAAAAGTTGGATATGAAGTCAAAACTAATTTCCTTGTCATTTTTTAAATTCTTTGTTCATTTTAAGATAAAGAATATAGTCATACTTATAACCTAAATTTTGTTAAATATAAAGTAGATATGTTCCTAAATTTAAGTTTTCCTTTTCATGATACATTTCTTGTGAAAATGTTTGTCAATATTTCCTATAATTTAAAAAATTTGAAATAAATTTAAGTGGTTGTAGTGTTTATTATTAGACTCTCTAAGAGAGGCATCAAACTTCCAAAAGTCATGGATCTTGAAGCTGAAGAATGAATGTGAGAATTAGTCATAAGAAGTGCAAGCGTCACTTTTCCTCTTTTAATGGCCATCTTCTTCTAATATACTTGCACGAGGTCTCTGCAGCTCTAAGTTGTTTCCCTCTCTCATAAATTCACTGCTTATCAGGTCTGAACTTATAGACTGAAAGTTCCCTCATTGGTCGTGGTACTTACTATGTCTGTAAGATACTACTGCTTGGGTACTGAATGTGGGGCAAGCTATCACTCCACTTACATTTGATTTCCTCTTTACTCTACCAACAAAATCACACTGATACACCAAGGTTGTAGGAATCGTATAAAATAAGTGAGTGAAACAAGTAAATGGAAAACATTCCCACTATTTCAGGCTACACAGGACCTCTTGTTATAACCAGACAGGAAGATGGAGGTGCTAGTCAGTCACTGGCAAGCAAGGGTGATAGCTAATGCTTTCTCATTAGCTACAGTGGAATACACTATGCTGCACTGTGGGAAACAATGTACAAGATAATGTGCCATCTCTTTAGCACTTCAAAGGTACAAAACCCATTATTCAGATTCCATTTCACTTTGAGACCATCTGAATTTGTGAAGCTCCAGTGCACTTGATAGAGGCCGAGCTGGGTAAGTGTGTGGTTTCTGAAGGCACACTGCCTGAGTTGGAATACTGGTTCCCCTAAAACACATCAATGTAGTCTTAGATAAGTTGCTTAATCTCTCTGTGTCTCTCTTTCTTCATCTGCAAAATGGAGATCGTCTGAATGTCTACATCATAGGTTATTGTGGATTAAATTAACACACATTAGCGTATTATAGAGCTTTGAAGTGTATGTCAGATGACACTCCATACAGGTTAGCTTTTATTATATGAGTAATTAGTTAGCCTGTTTGATACTCCATTATCTTACCAGAAAATGGAAATACTAATATCCATTTTACTGTAAATATTTAATTAAATGTTAATGTAAGCAAGAACACCGTAGATGCATATAAAATAGGTGAAAACTCAGAATTATGTCTCTCCCTCAATGTCCTGAGGTTCGCAAGCTTTCCCTTGAAACCAGTTACCATTTCAGGGAACAGAGTGGCATCATGGGAATAGCCCTGAGTGACTGCCACAAAGGAATTGCAATAATTTGAAAAAACAATTTTTAATTGAATATGAGTAAGACACCTTTAATTGGCAAATGCAAGTTCCTATTGTCTAATCAAAAGACAGCCTCTAGAAAAGAATTGTAGTAACAGACAGTAATAACTCTAAAGTTTTGCTCATCTTGATTATAATATGTAAACTTTGATTTCATTGTTAGAACAATACTTGTAGAGTGAATGTTTTTTAATTTTATTTTTTCCATCACCATTTATCCTCTCTCTGCCCTCTTCCACCTCCACCCCTTCACCCTCAATGACCACACTGTTGTCCATGTCTATGAATCCTCTCTCTCTCTCTCTCTCTCTCTCTCTCTCTCTCTCTCTCTTTCCCTTTTTTGCCCAATCCCTCCACCTACCCTCAAACCGCCCCCCAAGAGCTAATGCATTTTTAAAAGAATCATTTTGTGTGCTTTTTATTTTTCCATATAAATTTAATATATAATAGGGATGCTATTTAACAATTTGACCATATAACTTGGTTTACATCTTTGAAAGTGTGAATTTCTATTAGCACATTCCTGGAAAACAAGAAGAAAAAGACATGTTACAGTGGTAGGCTAGCAGAATTTTGATTTGTTTTTATGCCTCCCTGTCTTCATGGTGCCATATGAATTTCATTTCCAAAAGCCCAGAATCTTAGCAAAGTGTTTTTTCCCAGTCATTTTGATGCTACTGTTTGGTTAAATGCTTCAGGTATACTTATACTTTTACATTCTACAAGGGGCCTAGTAAAGCTCTATGTGATAACTTTCAGGCTGAAATACAGAGACAGCATTAATAAAAGGATGTTATGTCATCTGTGAATCAAGCAACAATTGGCCTTAGCCATAACTCATTAAAGTACAGCATTTTGTTATTTTCTCTGATATTAAAAGATATCCATAGGCATGTAATTGATAGATTTAATTTGTGCTGGGTACAGTGCAACAAGCAAAGCAATGATTAAGTTTGGATTTTATTAGTTGGACAATGGACTTTGCTTAATCACAAATATAGAGAACTGCTGAGGTTACAGAATTCCCTCTTATAAAAGAGAATCGTTTTTTAGTAGCAATTAAATTTTCTAAGCTGTTCATTTAGAAAGACTCATTCTTCATTTGAATAAGGCAAGCAGTCTTTCTAAAGAAATAATAAATTCATTTAACTCACACACAACACTAAAAATTACAAAGACTGTGCTATTACAAATAGGATTATTACTTTCTTTTGTTTTTATTTTTACTTCCACCGAACTCCTGTGTTGCCAGATCCTCTTTGAGGAAATGAAGAGGCAACTTACTCTGTGGGGAAATGCAATGATAAGTTCAGGAATGCCACTGCTTTGTCAATAATAAAATCTCTAAATCTAAAGCTCTGAGGATGACCATTCTCCTTGCATTTCTGATCCCAGAGGCTGGTAAACTATCTAAGTAGAAAATACTGTTGTGAACTGTAGACAATATTAGATAGTCATCACATACACATAGCTTCAACACAATTCATTATAATTACAAGTTACTGAAGACTAGTTGGAAGTTTACAAGTAGCACATTTTTTCATAATAGTAATGTGCTATACTAGAATGTAGCATATGAAAATTACACATTGAAAAATTAATTTAACTCCTTCCACATTCAGCAAAGAAATCAGAATGATATAATAGAGAAAAACATCATCATCAAAGAGGGACTTGCAAGGAAAGGAGAGGTTGGGAGGATTTATACTTATGTCTAGAATTGATAAATCATGTGTGGACTTCAACACAATTTGCAAAGGTCTAAATTCTGGAAAAAGCTCTTGTGAAAGAAATATAGCATGGTGATTTGAAGCCTGGACAAAAATCCCAAAATAAATTTAATATTTCACCCCAAAAATCAGAAAAAGGAGTTAGCCTTTGAGTTTGAAGACCCTCCAAACATCACTAAATTAATGGATAATTATATTTTGTATACAATTATGAGAGCATAGCAATATGTTTATTAAAATTGATTCACAGATAGAAATAAATTCAAAATAAATGTGCTTAAAGTACTTTCCCATATCTCAGTAGAGAAGACGAGAAGACCAGGAATCATGTAATGGACTGAATTATAAAAAAATTAATTGTTTGATCTTCACACTTGTATGTAAAATATTGGAAAAAATGTGAAATTATTGCTTTTCACAAAATCACCTCACTGCTTGTGCAGGGTTCAAATGAGCAGATGTATGATAGGATATAATTATCTAATAAATAAAATTATTTCATAAAATGTACACTAAAAAAAAACTGCAACCTAACAGAAAGCCAATGGAGTTAAAGCTTCCTATCCTGGTAAAACAATTTTTAATAGATTTATAGAACAGGAATAGAAATATATTACCATTAATCTTTGATAGTAGCACCTATTTAGTTATAGATAATATTTATAAAATTTTCATGAGATAACCATAGGATCTACTGTCTAGGAAATTCTGTATTTCTCATCCTACACACATTGAGAGGCAGGTGGGAAGACAAAGTATTTCATTAAAATTTTTCAATCAAAATGTTCTCAATCAGAAAATCCAATTAACCATAACACTTTAATTCCTAAAAAAAACTCTAATAACAAGGAAAAAATAATACATAGATAAAAATAATGTAGTTATGGCTTTCATTTCAGAGATTTTGTCCGCTTTTTTCATTATTATATTCCTAGTTTCTATAACATTTTATAACAGACTAGAGGCCCAGTGCACAAAAATTTGTGCACTTGGGGGGATCCCTCAGCCCGGCCTGTGCACTCTCGCAGTCTGGGACCCCTTGGGGAATGTCCACCTGTTGGCTTAGGCCCGTTCCCTGGGGATTGGGCCTAAGCTGGCAGTCAGACATCCCTCTGGCAGCCTGGGAGCCCTCAAGGGATGTCCACTTGCCAGCAGGGAGCAGGCCTAAGCTGCAGTCGGACATCCTCAGTGCTGCTGAAGAGGCAGGAGAGGCTCCCACCACCACCACTGTGCTGCCAGCTGTCAGCCTGGCTTGTGGCTGAGCAGAGCTCCCCCTGTGGGAGCACACTGACCACCAGGGGGCAGATCCTGCATTGAGCGTCTGCCCCCTGGTGGTCAGTGTGTGTTATAGTGACCAGTCATTCCTAGTCATTCTGCTGTCAGGGTCAATTTGAATATTACCCTTTCATTATATAGGATAGAGGCATGGTGCATGGGTGGGGGCTGGCTGGTTTTCCCTGAAGGGTGTCCCGGATGAGGGTGGGGGTCCCACTGGGGTGCCTGGCCAGCCTGGGTGAGGGGCTGAGGGATGTTTGCAGGCTGGTCAAGCCCCCTAGTAAGGACCCTCACCTCATTGGGGTGTGGCCAGCCTGGGTGAGGGGCTGAGGGCTGTTTTCAGGCTGCCCACAGCCCCTTCAGGGTGGGGGAGTCCCGCTGGGATGCCTGGCCAGCCTGGGTGAGGAGCTGATGGCCGTTTTCAGGCTGGCCATGCCCCCCGGCAACCCAAGCTTCCAGCCTCTCCTTTTTTTTCTGAGATTTATATATCTTCTATAATTGAAACTTTGTTGCCTTGAGAGGAGCTGAGAGCTGGCCAGGGCAAGCAGGAAGCTTGGCTTCCTCCATCGCCGGGAGCAACCCAAGCCTCCTGCTCGCTCCAGCTCTGTGTCTGCCACCATCTTAGTTGGGTTAATTTGCATACTCGTTCCTGATTGGCTGGTGGGCATGGCTTGTGGGTGTGGCGGAGTGACAGAGTGATGGTTAATTTGCATCTTTATCTTTTATTAGTGTAGATGGTACCTGCCTAATTAATGCTGGCTTATGAATGTTATTAATAACAATATTAATGTTATATACAGGGCTAGATACACATTTGTTGAATGAGTAAATGGAAATTAAGATTTTTATTTTGTTTAATGCGTATATTGAATTTTGTTCTATAATTACCAAAATAAAAACCCCAAATGACTCTGGTTTGCATTGTATTTTTTGGTCATTCCTAAGATAATGCCATTTCATATCCTTGTCATTACTTTGTAACTATGTAGACTGTCTTAAAAATCTTTGAACTTCCCATGTTTAGCATAGCATAAATGCGACACATATGTAATACCTTAATCAATAAAGAAAAATACATAAAAAATAATAATAATAGGTGGAAGAGTCATAAGATCTAAAGAGATATTTAATTTTACCTTATAATTTCCTTTAAATGCACATTCTTTGTTTAAAAATTCAATATTGCAGAACATATATAATGACTGTTGTTTATAGGGAAAAAAACTGGGGCATGAAATCAAGAGTGGATTACAATAAAAGTTATGGGTTCTTAGTCCAGAATACTAGAGAACAATACGTGGTTTTATTTCAAGGTGTGGATGTATCTTAATAATTTAACAACTAATATGACCACAAGTGTGTTTACTGGCTGAATATTAACCTTGCTTCTAATGCCAAACATCATCCCCATTGTATCAAAGTCTTCATTTCTTGTTGGTCAATCTTTCACTGGTGGTTAGCTGTTGTAAACATCTAAAATTAATGCAAGCACAATGGCATGTGATTGCAGAGTGAAACTACAAATCTTGTAAAAAATGTAAGATTTCATGTAATTTTTCTATGTGATGATGGAGAACTACATTAATCACTGGTAATAATTAACTGCCTTAAAACTGGTAACTATTAATTAATGCAGTTAAATATAATTAACATAGTTAATGCATATTAATGTAGTTACAAGTACTGCTACATTTTTTACTGGTAGGAAAAGTGAAAAAAATCAACAAGGATTAGAGAAGGGCTCTTCAAAGAGCTTGATTTGACAATCTAAGGAGAAGACAGACTTTATGGAAATTTGACAAGCACTGGATTTCTTTTTATGATCATGTTTGAAAAGTTATGTTATTTTTATAATTATGGTACATATTTATTCTTCTAAATTAGATTTTCTTTATTAAGTTAGAAAAGTTGGATATGAAGTCAAAACTAATTTCCTTGTCATTTTTTAAATTCTTTGTTCATTTTAAGATAAAGAATATAGTCATACTTATAACCTAAATTTTGTTAAATATAAAATAGATACGTTCCTAAATTTAAGTTTTTCTTTTCAAGATACATTTCTTGTGAAAATGTTTGTCAATACTTCCTATAATTTAAAAAATTTGAAATAAATTTAAGTGGTTGTAGTGTTTATTATTAGACTCTCTAAGAGAGGCATCAAACTTCCAAAAGTCATGGATCTTGAAGCTGAAGAATGAATGTGAGAATTAGTCATAAGAAGTGCAAGCGTCACTTTTCCTCTTTTAATGGCCATCTTCTTCTAATATACTTGCACGAGGTCTCTGCAGCTCTAAGTTGTTTCCCTCTCTCATAAATTCACTGCTTATCAGGTCTGAACTTATAGACTGAAAGTTCCCTCATTGGTCGTGGTACTTACTATGTCTGTAAGATACTACTGCTTGGGTACTGAATGTGGGGCAAGCTATCACTCCACTTACATTTGATTTCCTCTTTACCAACAAAATCACACTGATACACCAAGGTTGTAGGAATTGTATAAAATAAGTGAGTGAAACAAGTAAATGGAAAACATTCCCACTATTTCAGGCTACACAGGACCTCTTGTTATAACCAGACAGGAAGATGGAGGTGCTAGTCAGTCACTGGCAAGCAAGGGTGATAGCTAATGCTTTCTCGTTAGCTACAGTGGAATACACTATGCTGCACTGTGGGAAACAATGTACAAGATAATGTGCCATCTCTTTAGCACTTCAAAGGTACAAAACCCATTATTCAGATTCCATT
>NW_005358943.1:2283999-2286755 GCF_000412655.1 Myotis brandtii | reverse complement strand
CTGGGGTGCCTGGCCAGCCTGGGTGAGGGGCTGATGGCCATTTTCAGGCTGGCCACGCCCCCCAGCGACCCAAGCTCCCAGCCTCTCCTTTTTTTCAGCGCCTCCTTGAGCGGAAGCCATGGCTGGCTGGAAGAAGGTATCTGGGATTTATTTATCTTCTATAATTGAAACTCTTTAGCCTTGAGCGGAGCCCAGGGCCAGCCAGGGCAGGCGGGAAGCTTGGCTTCCTCCATCGCCGGGGGCAACCCAACCCTCCTACTTGCTCCAGCTCTGTGGCCACCACCATCTTAGTTGGGTTAATTTGCATATGCGCTCCTGATTGGCTGGTGGGCGTGGCTTGTGGGAGTGGCACAGTGATGGTTAATTTGCATCTTTATCTTTTATTAGTGTAGATGGTACCTGCCTAATTAATGCTGGCTTATGAATGTTATTAATAACAATATTAATGTTATATACAGGGCTAGATACACATTTGTTGAATGAGTAAATGGAAATTAAGATTTTTATTTTGTTTAATGCGTATATTGAATTTTGTTCTATAATTACCAAAATAAAAACCCCAAATGACTCTGGTTTGCATTGTATTTTTTGGTCATTCCTAAGATAATGCCATTTCATATCCTTGTCATTACTTTGTAACTATGCTTAAAAACTTAAAAATCTTTGAACTTCCCATGTTTAGCATAGCATAAATGCCTAATATCACACACACACACACACACACACACACACACACACACACAGACTAAAATGAACATGTTTTGTTCTTGTTTAATGGATAAGTTATAGCAATTATTTGGCAACTATGGAAATTAAACCCTCTCCTGGAGCAATAAAATCATTAAATGAAATAGAACATTAGAACCATGCCTAGTATAGTAAGTAGTCAACAAATCCTAGCCATTTATTATTATAAAATGATTGCTGATAAATATTCATAAAGTTTTAAGGAAAATTCAAGCAGGAAAGATTACATTCGTGGATTAGATAAAAAAATCACAAAGGGGTTAAAGCATAATGTTAGTCCTTAAGTGTGTGAAGGAGTTTACCAGGTTCTATTGCATGTAACTGGATATAAGTATCACATATTTAAATGTAAATATTTTCTAATGAAATCTAGTAGGCATCTAGCTGTACAATTAACTATTTGAGACATTGAAATTAATAAATTATAGATAGGATAAAACTAACTTGGAGACATTCACCACAGGATGTTAAACATGTTTTTTAATATAATAAGAATTATACATTAATCCAATATACATAAACTATGAGAAAGAGGGAGAATGTAGTTAATAGCTTACTTTCAATATCAATCTTAATTTCATTCTCTTGAATCATTTCTGAACTCTGGTAGCCTTTTAAAAATCATATCAAGGTACCATTCAAATACAGTATCATTAATGTTCTTTAACATGCAAACAAACTACCAAATCTGATGAGGTAACATAAGAAATTTATATGACAGCAAAGCAGGAATCTGTAATATGTGGGATGTAAAACAAAGCCCATGCTTATTATATCCAGAAACAGATGGAAAAGGACTTACCCTACGTCCAATTAATGAGAAATGGTAATGGTTTATAAAAAGTGTGGGTAAGTGAAAAATTATAATGCACCTGTTTTTGTGAACTTGTGTTACAACAGAAAATCATCAATAGAGTATCTTTATCAAATGGAATGTGGTTTAATCTTTAGTTATATAAAAAAATCTGGGAGCCCAATGCATGAATTCATGCATGGGTGGGGTTCCTCTGGGTGGCCTGCAGGGATGGGGCCGAAATCCCCAGTCCAATGCTGCCTGCAGCTCCTACCTGCTACTCCCTCTCATCCCGGCCCCACTGTGCCTGCCCTGGGCTCGCGCTCAATCAGTCCCATGAGCCCTATGTCTGGTGCACTCCCAAGGGGAGTGGCCTGTGGTATGGGGCTGAAACCAGCTCTCCAACATCCCCTGAGGGGTCCTGGATTGCAAGAGGGTGCAGGTCATGCTGAGGGACCCCACCAGTGCACGATCAGGTCAGGGAGGGACTGAGGAAGGGCTCCAGGGCGTGTCTGGCCCACATCGCTCAGTCCCTGATCAGCCAGACCCCAGCAGCAAGCTAATCTACCAGTCGGAGCATCTGTCACCTGGTGGTCAGTGCACGTCATAGCGAGTGGTTGAGCAGCCTTAGCATATCATTAGCATATTATGCTTTGATTGGTTGTTTGGTTGTTCTGCCGTTTGGTCTATTTGCATATTACCCTTTTATTATATAGGACTAGGGGCCCGGTGCACGAAATTTGTTCACTGGGTTGGGGGAGGGGAGTGTCCCTCAGCCCAGCCCTCTCACATACTGGGAGCCCTCAGGCGTTGACCCCCATCACCCCCCAATCGCAGGATCGCCCCCTGCCCAGGCCTGATGCCTTGGCCAGAGGAGTTGACCCTCATCACCCTCCTATCGCCGATCACCAGATCGGCCCCTTGCACAGGCCTGAGGTCTCCGGCAGAGGTGTCAGGCCTGCGCAGGGGACCCCCAGCTCCCACCATTCCTGGCTCCGCCCCTGCTACCCACGATCTCTGGCACCGCCCCTGCCAAGACCTAAGGCCTCTGGTGGAGGCATTAGTCCTGGGCAGGAGACCCCCAGCTCCCCGCGATCTCCCGCTCTGCCCCTGCCTAGACCTAATGCCTCTGGCCAAGGCGTCCGGCCTGGGCAGGGGAACCCCAGCTCCCCGCGGTTACAGGCTCTGCCCCTGCCCAGGCCTAACGCCTCTGGCC
>NW_005358943.1:2256232-2283762 GCF_000412655.1 Myotis brandtii | reverse complement strand
GCTGGGTGCGGGGCTGGGAAGCCGCGGCCGGGGACGCTGGCAGCGGCGGATGCTTCCCTGACCCTGGCAGCGGCGGCGGACGCTTCCCTGACCCTGGTGGTGGTGGATGCTTCCCTGACCCGCACCCAGCTTCTGTGGTCAGGGATCGCAGAAGCTGGGTGCGGGCCTGGGAAGCCGCGGCCAGGGAGGCTTGCAGTGGCAGAGGCTTCCCTGACCTGCACCCAGCTTCTGTGGTCAGGGGTTGCAGAAGCTGGGTGCGGGGCTGGGAAGCTCCCGTGACTACCAGCTTCGCCCATGCCCAGCTCCCATTGCTGGCTCCACTCCTACTTCCCAGGGCGGCAAAGGCGCCGGATTCTCTGATCATGGCCCTGCCCCCCGGCTCTTAGCTCCCCCCTGGGTTTCCCATCACTGTCAGTGCCAGGGGGCTTCTTCCTGCTTTCCCTTTCGCCTCCCTGCATTGTGCCTACATATGCAAATTAACCGCCATCTTTGTTGGCAGTTAACCACCATTTTAGTTGGCAGTTAATTTGCATATTGCCCTGATTAGCCAATGAAAAGGGTAGCGGTCGTACGCTAATTACCATGTTTCTCTTTTATTAGTGTAGATTAGAGGAAAGATGCACGAAATTCATGCAAGGGGCACAGCCCTCGTAGCCCCGGCTTCGTCTGTTCAGTCTAATTAGCATATTAGAATTTTATTATTATAGATAAGAATAACTACAACAAACAAGGAAAATAGTTTCTGGCCTATTCATTGGAAATTTTTTACTTAAAAAAAGTATTTTAACTTTACTTTTATTGTTTATACTATTACAGATGTCCCTATTTCCCCCACCATCGTCCACCTGTACCCAGCTCTCACCCCTCCCCACTTCCCTCTGCCATCACCACACTGTTGTCTGTGTCTATGGGTTATCATATACATCCTTTGGCTAATCCCTTCACCTTCTTTCATCCAGGCACCCTCTTCCTCTTCCCCTCTCACAACTGGCAGTTTCTTCCATGTATCCATATCTCATTTCTATTTTGTCAGTTTATTTTGTTCATTAGATTTCACGTACAAGTGAGATCATATGGTATTTGTTCTATGGAACATTTTTATCCAGAATTTAATTATTAAGAAATCAGAAATACTCTTTCTTATCAACCATATTCCATTCCAAGAAGAGATTTTTCAAAGATGTGTGAAGTTCTAGGTTTGGGAAAGGTACTTTCTGAGATTCTGATATTCACTTAAAAATCCTGTACTCAAGAAAAATAGCTCAGGTTCCTTTAACTTAAAAAAAATCTATGATATTAAGGTAAAGAAGAAAAATGAAATGGCAGTTAGCCATGCTTTAATGATTTAACTTGGCATCTGTTCAAATGACCTGGGCAAATGTTCTTTTGAAAAATGTCATGGAATTTTTATTAATGATGAATATTTAAGGTCTCAAACCATACTCATCTTAAAGATGACTACTTTAGCAATCTAGGTTCTGTCAAAACTGGGTTTTGAATGACTTGACCCTCATAATAATAGAACTAGTTCTGCATGCAAATGTAGTCTAAATCACCTTTCTATCAGGCATCCAAATTCTTTTGTTGAATATGAACTAAACATGAACCAAATTTTTAAAAAAATCTACTAACATTTATTTCAGCAAATTTGTAGTTTCCATTTAGTTGCTTACTGTAATGCAGAACTTTGTGGACTTAACATTTTCAAAACAAGTTTCACAGACTATGAAATTTTTAGGACTTACTTATTTCTCAATAATACCTGATTTCAAATGTCCTAATACCAGGGAAATATAAGTTAACATCAAATATTGGGAGTGGAAAACCAAAACTGTTTTGTCTTTAAGTGAATAAACAAACTATAATGAAAAAAAAGTAATTTTTAAAAAACCTTTTCATTTTACTTACAGATAGCATGTATCATATAAGACATTTTCTTAGTGCCTTTTATGAATTTTCTCATCTAGAGTTTCTATGTAAAACTTTATGTGGGATAATGGCATACTACCATAAAGCTAGCAAATTTTGAGACCAGAATTGAACAAAATAATTTTTGAAATGAAGTTTTCAAATTTATCACAGCAGTGCAAGTTCTGTAATGTGAAAGATCTGGGTTCAAATCCCTATGCTACTGCTTATAAGCAATGATACTTTCTGCAACTTACTTGAATTGATCATGCCACTGTTTTCTTATGTATGAAATGGAGATACTAATAATAGGATCTAACAATAATCTGTCCCACAGGGGCCAATGAGAATTCGATGAGAGAATACACATGATGCTCTTAGCAGACTATTTGTGGCATATACAGTTCAATGTTTTATTATTAATTATAAATTTTATTTTATCATTATTTATTTTCTAATGATTAATTTACTTCCCTTTGGCAACTTTTTAAATTATAGTTCTTGGATCTTATATACTACAGTGACATAATAAATAAGTTGGTATTTATCACAGATTAGAATAATTTCAGAAGGTAAGATTTCTGATATGTCAGAAATTAGGAGATTCCTCTCATAATAAGATGTAATTAAGAAACATTTTAACTATAAATACATTTCTGAACTCAATAATACATATTAAGTCTAAATAAAAATAATAATATTAAAATTTAAAATATTAAAATGTAAAAACAATGCAAGCATATGTATCCAAAAATTGGGTTGCTTCTACAAATACCACATAAAAGAGGAGGTTAAAGAGAAAAAAGGAAAGGAAAACACAAAGCCATTGAGTGCCTATGTGTGTCACTTTCCTCTCACTTTCTTAACTCAAATTACCCATATCTAAGCCCTGTCAATTCATCTCCACACTCCATCATTTTTCTACATCTCTACCATCACTAACCTAGTGCATCTCTCACTTTTATTAACATAATTATCTTTCATCCACAGCCACCCTCTACTTTTCTGTCCATGTGCATAAAACAACACATCTTTTTTGAAGAACAAGTCTGATCATGTCACCATATGATCTTTATCACTCATAAAAACTTTCAGTGGATTCCCATTGTTTTAAGGTAGAGATGTTGTTCATACTCTGCCTACCTCTTCAGGCTTATGTGAGATGAGAGATGACTCTCACCTGTGTTCTTTCTCTTTAGTCTGTCTCCCATAATAGCAATTGCTCCCCTGACTCAGCCTTTGCACATAATTCTATCCTCAAATGCACTTCTTAAACTTCACGTAGTTAACTCTGACTCATCCTTCAGATCTCAATTGAATCATCAATCCCTTGTTATAAAAAGGCTTCTTGACATAGCAAGATCCATAATGTAGGTTCTGAAATAGAGTGCCTCTCCTTCAAAACGCTAAATATATTTGTTTTTATTTGATTATTGCCTGTCTGTCCTCTAAATTGGGTTAATAATAGCTAATTTGTATTAAGTATTTCCCTGGTAACATACGTTGTTTTAATGTGCTTTAGGTACAGCAACTAATTAAATTTTTTGTAGCAACATAAAGACTGAGTTCTATTGTAAATAATATTTTACAAATGAAGAGATCTAAAGTACGAAAAGATTAAGTATTTTTCCAAGGTCACAAAGTAGTAGGCCCGGGATCCAAATCAGGCATTGAATTCAGAGTACATTCTAGTAATTATGTCATTTGTTGCCTTTTAGGAGCTCCAAAGGGGTTGATGTTACCGATATTGTATCCTCAAGAATGATCACAGAGATTGAATGCAAAGTTTGGACCTCATTAAAAAATATTTTGGCGTGATCTATCAAAATGTAAAATTGACTTCTATTTAAACCAGGAATTCTGCTTTTAGGGTTATCTTGAAGCTCCAGTGGTTCATGTACTCAAAATATGGGTAGAAGATCAAGCATTGCTTTACAGTATGTAGTAGTGATAAGCTCAGACAATGGCAAAGTCAGTCAGTATAAGAGTAAATAAATACATCACAACATAGCCATAGGAATACATACTCTATGTCTATATGAAAATTAGAACTATGTTGCTGATATGAAATGTACCCAATATATAAAGCTGAATCAAACAGGGTTTCGGTTTTTGTATTTTTTAAATCTCTTGGAATCTCATATATATTCTGTATATAAGAGTATTTCTGTGAGAAAAAATAATTTTACTTCGTCCTTTCTGATTTGTATACATTTTATTTCTTTTTCTTGCCTAAATTTCTATCTAGAACTTCTAGTACTATGTTGAATAGAAGTGGAATATTTGCTATGTTCTTGAACTTAGAGGAAAAGCTCACTACTGAGTATGATATTAATCCATTCCTTATGTTTTATCATTCAAATATGAATATTTAAGATAAATCTCTGGCTAACAACATAGAGTAATATTTCAAACCAAATTAATAATTTTTGTCTTTGGATGGCGGTGCTTGAAGTATTTGTATTTAATTTCATAATTTACATGTGATTTTTGTTTATAAATTTCCTAAATATTTCAATTTTTGAAATATATTTCCAACATGTGAATCTTAGTTTAGCTGTTTTTATAAGTAGTGTTTCCCAGCTTTTTTTCCATCAGGGATTATTTAAAAACACATGATTGTCATACTGTGTTTAACGCACAGGCCATTCCATCCAGGTTACCCTTTCCATTCTTTACTGCCTCTCTAAGGGTAGAAGGAATTTATATATTGGCACACCTGTCACTTATTAATACTTGTATGCATGCATATTAGCATAACCAATGGACACAAGACACTGGAGGGGAGGGGGCTGAGGGCATGTGCCGGGGGGTAGGGGAGGCCAGGGGAAGGTCAATGGGGAAGAAAAAAAAGTAGACATATGTACTACTATCTGTAATACTTTAAACAATAAAATAATTTTTTTTAAAAAAGAATAAACTAATGGACATTCTCACTGTTTGGAAGTTCTGCTGAAATGACCATTTATTGTTCCACTACCCAAACCATTCTTATAACAAGGGCACCTCAATGTTATTTGGGAAAATAAGACTTTTCCCAGCATCAGTGCCTGTTGTTCAAGTGGGATTTCTACACCTTTTTCTGGGATATAGACATATGACTGAGGCCAAATCAATCAGAGTATTGTATTACTTTCACTATGGTGGTTGGATGGAGAAAAGCAAGTGACCAACCTAAGACAGTGACAGATAATGACTTCTATTTAAAAAACATCCCAAAGATCTCTTTCCTCTAGATTTGATGGTGTGAGATTGGGATATGGGGCATGTGCAGTCATCTTGCCACATGGTTTGCTTGGTGAAATATAGAATAAGCGCCAATAGGTGGATTCCAGGGATATTGTTTTATTTTTGAATTAAGCTATGTCAACCACCCAATCACATAAGTCAATTAATTCCTTAGCTGATGGAGTAATTTGTGCCTATATTTTTTTCTTAACATTTTTAAGCATATATTTATAATCAACACCAGAAAGTAATTAATAACATATGTGACAAACAACAAATGATTTCATAAGAAACTAGAGGCCCAGTGCATGAATTTGTGCATGGGTAGGGTCCCTAGCAGCTTCTGGCTGCTGGTCAGGGCCTCCCTTCCCTGGCTGCCAGCTGCCAGCCTGGGCCTTCATTCATTCCACACTGCCCCCTGGTGGTCAGTGCACATCATAGTGAGCGATCGAACTGGTCAGTTGAACTCCTGAGGGGACACTTTGCATATTAGGCTTTTATGTATATAGATAAGGCATCCTAAATTCAAAATCATTATGTTTATGGGTCATTTCTGGGATGCAGGATAATTGTTAAATTTTCATATTACATTATGGTTTCTAATTTTTCCCTAATGAAAATTATGTTACAGAGAGTGTTTTTGTTTTGTTTTGTTTTTTTTAAAGAATGGCCTATTTTGTTTTGCTGGGAGTTAAACAGGAAATTTCATGCTTGATCACTGAACTTGTTAGTAATCTTCCCATCTGATCAACACCAGCAGTTTTGCCTTCCTTATCCACATAATCTAGAACTTCTAGTAGTTCTATAATATGTAGTCTTACATATTTCCACCCTGTTCCTATCAGCCTTGGTCATATTATCTAACCACACTAGCTACTTCTCCTATTTTCCTCCTCCAGTAACATTTTCTTGTCTACCTGGTTGAAGTCCCCAAGGCTCAGATTAAGTACCTTGCTCTCTCATTACCTAACCAAGGTGTTCCAGTCTACTCAGTCACTCCAAAATATTCTGATTTAATTCACATTTTTCCTTCTCCACGATGCATTTCTAATTTTTAAAAAAGGTCAAATTTATCCTGCACTATTGAAATAGCCTTACAGTTGGGAAACCTTGTCCCTCTACTGCTCCATGTACCTCACAAATGCAAAAAGGATCCTGTAAAGTACCCACTAAAAATTATCCAATGCCTTCCTGTAGCACTTAATGATATTCCAAATTCTAGATTATGAAGCCTTAGGTGATCTGGTCATTTCTAACCTTTCATGTCACTCTTGGGCTACTCCTTCTCTCTCTCATCCTGCTCTAGCCAACCTGGCCTCTTCTCTTTCTTTGTTAAGTCTTTAGAAAAGTTGTATGTTTTTTTGTTTAGAAGACTCTCCCCTCTGACATTTAAAAGGTTGGCTCCTTCTTATCAATTAGAACATAGATAAAATGTTAATGTCCTCAGAGCTTTCTCTGGCAACCCAATTTAATTATCTTTGAGGCCATTTTTTTTTTTTTTTTTTTTTTGTCAGCATAGCATGATAGTTTCTTATTTCATTGCTTACCTGGCTGTTTATTGTATTATTTTTAAGATTACAACATAAGGCCTGTTAAGTCTGATTTGGTTTTCTGTGTATCCTCAGTATCTAGAACACTATATAGCTAATGCTTTGTTATATGAATGATTGAATGAATCACTGAATAAACAGGTGAAGAGTCTATAAGAAACTATCATGATCACTATGTTAGAATTAATTTTCCTTTTTTGTTGTTGTTGTTGTCATATGGCTTCCAAGTATTACTGTGTTAAGATGGGATTTGTGCATGTCTTTCTCCTCTATTTTATCCCAAGCAATTTTATATCAGTGAGTGGTTTCCTCCCCACCTCTGTACCTTCCAACTAAGCACCTTAGACATAATGGCTATTCATAAGTGTTTTGTCTAATTGAATTATGTAGCCTTTACAAAATCTTAAGAGCCTCTCACAAGCATTCCTAAGGGAAGAGTTTTTCTCCTGGAATCTCTCATGAGTCCTTAGAATAAAATCAATTGCTACTTCTCTATTTCCATTGTGATCAGCATATGCTAAGTGTTTTTAACAATAATATTTATATTTTAGACATTTATCAACATATCTATTTCCACAGCCAGACTGAGAGGATGTTAGCATTGTTTCTTAAATATAACAGGGTTTAAAATATCATTGATAAAAATGGGTCTAATTATTATTTGCCAATTCCCATCAAAGCATGAGGAGTCAACAGAGGAGAAGATTACCCCTGTGAAGATTTAGCAGCAGTCCAGTTTGTTGTTGTTACCAAAGGGTAATCATGCATTGTTCCAGAGAGACCTTGACTGGCCATCAGATCCACTACTCAGTCAGCCTTAAGCAACTCCCTTTAGAAAATAAAGCTGAACTTATTCAGACACGTTTTATCTAGCAAAGCAATGAAATCCTGTAACAATCAAGGATAGCCTATAGTTAACATTTTGGGGAGGGGAAAAGGCATTGTACAACTCTTATTTACTCTTCACTTTTCTATTATGGCTACAACAATAATCCTTTTCAGGGAAAGGGAGTTACTCCAGGTGTACAGAAATCATAATTTCATTAATTTCTCATATGATTTTGCCTTACTCTGACAAAAATTGAACATACAAAACAAAAATATACAATACACAGACACAAGAATGTTCAGCACAAAAAGAACTTCCTAAGCACACTATGACGGACTTTGCAAAGCAACATGTTTACGCCCAAATTACCTATATTTAGGAGAGCTGAAAATGTGCCTTTGGGATATGGAGTTACACTTTGAAGAAGCTCAACACTCCTTGAAGCCCCTATCTCAACATGGCTATAATTTGGTTTTAACAGACAACTTTTGTCAAACACTGATGTCTCTGGGAATACAGCAATAAACCAGACAGGTTATGCCATAGTTTTCAGGAATTTCTCATTATAGTGTGAAATTTAGCAGTTTGGCATGTACCAAATAAGGCAGACACTTGTCTTCCATTCCTTTCTCCAGTCACTTTTCTTCTCTCACATTTTGTATCTCTTACAAGCTGGAACAGCCCAAATTGAAAAATAGTAAACTTGTCACTAAACCAATGAACTTCTATGCATTTTGCATTGTCCATACACAGACACTAGAGAGGGGAAGGCCTGGGAAGAGGACAGGAACAGGGTGGAGGGGGTCAATCGGGGGATAAAGAGACATCTGTAATACTTTCAACAATAAAGATTTTTTTTTTAAAGTAGAATAGCAGAGGACAGCAAAGGCCATCCTTGCACTGCAAATCCTCAGCCTGATAATTGTAGCCATTTAGCCTTCACCTCACTTTCCAAAACAACCAATAAGGGAAAGCAATATAGAAGCTCCTGCTTAAGATCTAGATTTTCCAAGGGGTACATGCACAGACACTAATATCTGGAAGATAGGTAGTCCTCCAGAATTCCTACAATGCACCCTGATTTGGAGTGTGGGGTTGAGGGAGAGTATCTCATTCAAATTCTTCGACTAGGATGCCATCCCTTGGAGTTGCATGGCCTAGAGTGAAAGCATTTGGCAAGATGTCCTCAAACATTTCAGCACAAATGATACTAGTTGAGATGAAACAATTTCTAAGAGTTTTAAAATAGTGGTCTAGCTACATTTGATTCTGAAGTTTCATTGGACACAATTATTGTGATTTTAATCTTAAATCTTTTTACCCTATAGCTATGGCCCCACCTTACACTTTTGCCAACAAGGCACATTTAATCACCTATGGCATTCATCCCGTACACCATTATTCAGGTCACATGAAGATGCCATTTTAGCATTCAGGAATTGAATGATCTTTATTCTTTCTCAGATTATGTTAGTGTCTGAATGAAGTATTCAAATACCTGCATGCATATATATCTGAAGGGGAAAAAAAAGGTCAGAGATCTAACACCCCGGCTGGAACATTGCTTCAATCAAACAATTGGCACTGGAGAATGTGATCCAACAATGTCTAGATACTGTTTTACTCAAGAACCTCGAATTCCATAGTCTGCTATAACCATTACTTCCCCCAGTACCTCATCAGTGCCTGAAAAGGATACACAATTTGCTGCAAGATACACCATATTGGCTAAGAATCGGCCAAATATTTTCCCTGACTAATGGTCAAAGGTGGAGGTGTCAGTGTTGGTAGGGCTTCAGGGGATGGTGCTGACTTTGTGGTACATGCCAGATAGAAATACTGCTTAGTACATACATTATCTACCTTTGCAAAAACTGGGGGAAATGTAATGTGGAAATGTTTCAAAGAAATAAAAATCACTAACCTTATGGCTTCACAACTTTCCCTTCATCTGGTATGCCTGGCCAACAAATACTCTAGACTCAATCTTCCTCCTAGAAATAATTTAAGAATGCATTTACACGAGGACTAAAGTCTGAACTTCTACTGACATTGCAGTCAATGTGAAAACACACCTCTGATCATATATATGTGTTTATTTTTCATTTATTTATTTCATTAATTCTCTTGTGGAGTTTGCAACTCTGTAAAAAAATTCAAAAAGGCTCAGGTAAATTATTACTGACTAGTGTTTGTCCTGTGATAATCATTATTAAGAAAATATAGCAATATAGAGGCCATCAAAGTAATTACAAATAAGGCAAATAACTTGCACTCAGAACATACCCATTCAAGAGGCCAAAGCTTCTCTCTGCCAGGAAGGGGGGCTGTATCCTGATTTCCTTAAGAAATACTTAACCTAGGAGTCCTTAAACCTTTAACATGAATTAGTATTTCAGGCTATCTATGAACAGTGGGTCATTTCCCCCTTCCTGCATCAAGATTACACTAATGATTATTGTACTGCATCACTAACTGTGGGATGAGAGATTGCCAAGGTAATGAATCCAGAAGTTTATATTCTTAGCCAAGAAAAATAGGCCTTTGTCAAGCTTTAGATACTTCTAGGTAAGGTTGTTTTATTTTTCACCAAAATCGAATATCTTACTACATTACATGCGGGCACTTTTTAAATCATCTCGGTAGAAATAATCTACCAACTTTGGGGCAAGGGACAAAGAATGATGCAAAGAATGACACTGGCATTATAGAATTACTAGAGGCCCGGTGCACAAATTCATGCATGGGTGGGATCCAGCTGGCCCGCCCCAATGGGGGCCCATCAGGCTGGGCCGGCAGAGGGGAGGGGCCGCAGGATGTTGGCAGCTGGCCCCGCCAATTGGGGCCTGGATCAGGCTGGCTGGCTGCCACAGTGCACATCATAGCCACCAGTCATTCTGGTCATTCTGGCCATTCTGCCATTTCTGTTGCTAGGCTTTTAGATATATAGACTAGAGGCCCAGTGCACAAAATTTGTGCACTTGGGGGGGGGGTCCCCCTCAGCCTGGCCTGCACCCTCTCGCAGTCTGGGAGCCCTTGGGGAATGTCTGACTGATGGGGGGGAATGGGCCTAAGCCATCAGTTGGACATCCTTAGTGCTGCCGCAGAGGTGGGAGAGGCTCCTGCCACCGCTGCTGCGCTCGCCAGCTGTGAGCCCAGCTTCTGGCTGAGCGCACTGACCACCAGGGGGAAGCTCCTGCATTGAGCATATGCCCCCTGGTGGTCAGTGCATGTCATAGCGACCAATCATTCTGCTGTTTGGTTGATTTGCATATTAGCCTTTTATTACATAGGATTCCATCTGTAATTAATCCACTATGTTGAATTTTCTGTGGAAAAGAGGCAGGGTATTGCTAGTATCTTTAGATTAAACCTTCTTGGCCTATTATAAACTGGAAATCTTAGAGATCTGAATGCTTACGAAGCACTAGAAACTAGAGAAGATGAAAACCTGCAGACTGAAACTTTAAGTACTACATATTTCATTGGATGGGTCTTTCTCCATGTTGCAAATATCAATTATTAAATACTACCAAAATTATTTAAGTAGTCACTTTTAATCATAATATTTTACATGTATATTTATGCCATCATAATGAAAGCTCCCGATGTGTTTTACAGACTACACAGCTTTATTAATAAAATGTGGCTATCTCCACCAAAAGCACATTTTTACTCAAGATAATTGTAAACTGTAGTGGTCATAGATTATGCTAATAGACAAGAGAAAGAACATGAATAAATAAAAGCCACAGATAATTCCCCAAACCTAATTTCAACAACTATTTTAAATTTTCTTCTTCTACCAAACCTTTATAAGGGTTGCTAACAAGTAATAAAATTGACTGATTGGCATTTCACTCTGCCTTCCTTGTGTTGCTTACCTAATGGTGGAAATGCTAACAAGCATGGAAATAGCCAATGGGCAGGTAGTAGAGGAAAAAGGGAAGAGAAAGAGGAACAGAGGTAATTCACCACCCAGATAATCAGCTCATGAATAACAGAGGTGACTGAAAAGATAACACTTAAGTAAGTACTGTAATAAACTCAGTAGTAATCAGTATTCTCAGTGGCCTAATGGCAGGAGAGAGAACTACCCTTTTTACAACTGCGGGGAAGTCCATGATTTTTACAGAATTTATATGGCCAAGAAGCTATCAGGCTTCAATCCAAAAAATCTGTAGTATTTGAGCGAGAGGGTTTAGATCATCTCAAAAATTCATTTGCTTATGTTACATAAAGGCTCCAAGTTTATAAGAGCTTATAGGACACTCGTATATCATCATGATGTTATGGCTGCTTACAAAGTCCACCAACCACAAAGTCCAAGATACATATTATGTGACAATGTGGATTGTTCTGATCTTCTCCAAATTATTTTTTCCTTAACTGCCTGAGTTACAGATTCTTTCCTTGAAAACACAGAGAAGCCCTGTGAGGAGACAAATAGTTGGGTTCAATGATGGCACTGATAAAGAAGAACTCTGTCTGCCCTAACCAGTTTGGCTCAGTGGATAGAGCGTCAGCCTGGGGACTGAAGGGTCCCAGGTTCGATTCCGGTCAAGGCCATGTACCTTGGTTGCAGGCACATCCCCAGTTGGGAGTGTGCAGGAGGCAGCTGAATTGATGTTTCTCTCTCATCAGTGTTTCTAACTCTCTATCCCTCTCCCTTCCTCTCTGTAAAAAAATCAATAAAATATATTAAAAAAAAGAAGGACTCTGTCTATAATAATATAGGTTGGGTGCACAGTTCATCGGTTATTTTTAACATCACTCCTAATTGAGGATTGTGTCTTTAGGTCTTTAGTTCTCTCTCCCCCCCCCCCTTTTTTTTTCTCTATCACCAAATTCTATAATATTCCCAATTAAGAAAGAGTTGGTTGCTCAATGACAGGAAATAGAAGCATTAGCTAATGTATTCTTCCCCTCTTACAAATTTTACCTTCCTGGCCTCTAAATATCTATTTTTTTCAATGTTCTCAAAGAAATTAAGTCTCTGTGTTTATTTTTTTCTTCCTAGGAGTCACATTCTCACCACCTTCAGGCAATTTTACTTTCTAGGACCCATTTGTACTTTGCAAAGCAATTCTAACTTCTAGATCTAGAGTCTTAAAGAGAGTGAAAGAGAGGGGGAGAAACAGAAAGAGAGAGGCATCAATGTGAGAGAAACACATCAATTGGTTGCCTCCCACACACACCCCAACCAGGACCAGGGATCAAGCTTGCAACCAAGGTACATGCCCTTGACCAGAATTGAACCAGTGCTCTATCCACTGAGCAAACCATCCAGAGCTAGATCTAGGGTCTTAACATTGGCAGAGAAAACCTTAACTCTCCTGTTTCATAATACTGAACACTGGCAAACAAGTGACCTCACCCCTAGATATACGCTTAGTATCACATATTTGTATTTGGGATATTAA
This sequence comes from Myotis brandtii, assembly GCF_000412655.1. Classification (NCBI taxonomy): domain Eukaryota; kingdom Metazoa; phylum Chordata; class Mammalia; order Chiroptera; family Vespertilionidae; genus Myotis; species Myotis brandtii. The sequence continues at coordinate 2,270,824 of NW_005358943.1, read as the reverse complement.
AACTCCTGCATTTGTCACTCCTAATTGGATCCTAGGCAGGAAAAAAAAAGCAGTTCACAGCATGTCCTCTCTGAGCTGTCATAAATAGAAATATGAGGCGGTGTCAAATTCTCCAAGGTTTGACAGCTAATGATTAGGATGTTTTAATTTAATGGACATATAGAACTTTTTCTGACATCTAAATGGGTGAATGCCATAAGTTCTATTTTTTTGCACAAATTCAAATTTTGACTGAACAAAAAGTAGCGTAAAGTGGCATTTTAAAGAATAGAGTCCGCAGAGAAGTTGATGTTAGCTGAATTTAGAAGTATGTTGATAGCATACAATAATACTATCACTACTTACATAATTAAAATCAATTTTAGACATTTTCTTTCTAAAACATTCATACCAATAAACGGATATATGCACATAGAGAGTACTATTTTACAAAGATCTGAGGGTCATTTTTCCTTTCTTGTTCTGGTCTTCCTTTGTTTCAGTTACTTGCATCTCTATACAATGAAGCCAGCATGATAGGAAAACATGAATAGGGATGGTTATATGTAATTTTTCTTGACATCATGGGAGAGAATGGATAATAAACAGTGGGAAAACCTATTGGAACACACTTCAGGTTGTATTGCAAAATTGCTTTGATGGGGTTGTTTGTTTTGTTTTGTTTTTTTAATCCTCTCCCAAGGATATTTTTCCATTGTTTTTTAGAAAGAATGGGAGAGAGGGGGAGAGATTAGGGAGAGAAAAACATCTAAGTGAGAGAGGCAAATCGATTGGTTGCCTCAGGCATGTGTCCCAACCAGGGCTAGTGATTGAGCCTGCAAGGGAGCTACAAGCCTTTCAGGAGAATCAAACCTGGGATCCTTCAGTCTGCAGGCCAACGCTCTATCCACTGAGCCAAAACGGTTAAGGTTGTTTTGATGTTTTAATTGGTATATTTTCTTTGAATAAGCCTGCTCTACAAAATTGTAAGTATGGAAAGTTTCACTTTTTTTTTTCTTTTCTTTCTACTGTGTTGAAACGATTAGAAAATGAGAACATGTAGACCCATTCTATGATTTCAGATATTCAGATATCCTGTGGAAGGTTCATTCACTCTCAGATAGCTCCCTCAGCCAGCCACTTGTACTAGTAGCATACTGTGATCTAAGATTAAAAACATGTAACCTTTCAGCTTCAAATTTTGACAATTGATAGAATGTAGTGACAATGATATCCAATTGTTACCAAACTCTTAAAGAACTTTATTTCTACTCTTGAGACTGTGTTTTCATAAGGAGGGGAGGAAGAATCCTTATGGAAGCTTCAGAGGGGTCGGGAATTTTATGTTTGAAGTGGGGAAAGAGAAAAACACTAGACGAACAGGACTTAGTCTTAGACTATCTTGCCTGCTTCAGTGACTCCCTGGAATAACCCTGGACACAACATACAAAAAAAAAAAAACAAAAAAAAAACAAACAAAAAAAAACAAACAAAAAAAACAGCTTCATTTCTCCGTTATGATTCTTACAAAGAAAATTTTACCATTAGTTATAAATCACTTCTTCCTTGGGAACAGTTATGTCAAGTATTTAGTCATTTCTTAGCCTGTTTCTTGATTTCTTTCAGATTAAGTTTTGCCAAATATATGTCAGTTTAATTATTAAATGTATTTTCGTTTAATAAATGCTGATAAAGTCATTATGGAAATAAAATAAAAATAGCCTATGTGTAAAATTTTACTATTGATAATGCTTTTTCACCTTGATTATTTTATTTATTTAACCCTCACAGTTATCCAATGATAAAAACTTGTTAAAAACATGATAGATCAGAAACCCACATGAGCAAAAATTAGGGGGGATGTTTCCCTGATACAGTTATATATTCTGAAGTCCATACTGAATTATTTTCATATGTTTTTGACTTCTTCCTTTCAAATTTTCTGTGTAATGTTGAGTTTAACTCCTAATTCCTTCCTAGTGATATACTAATAAATAATGGCTGAATCGTATGCAAATCTACGTTTATTATCAGACATGCCTTTGTCAATGAAAAACTAGCAATAAAAGTGTTTCATTCAGGGTTCTTGGTTAGAGCAACAGGAGAAGAACTGAGTATTTTTAAACAATAAGAGGATCATTGCAAACAAATGTGGACTCAGAAAAGCAGTAGAAAGCAGACAAACCAAGGTTAAAAATTGGCAGGAGTCAAAAGAGCTCTGTAAGGTGAACAGCAGGAAGCCCATAAAGGGCACGCATCAGAAACCATATGGTTTCCACTATCCAGGCTGCTGCTGGAGGTCTGACCTCCAAGCATTCCCTCTGCCACTAGCACGAAACCCTACTTATCAGGGTCTCTGATTGAGCGAAAGTCACGTTTCCAACTCTTGGCTGTATCTGCGAGTGGCAAGAGAAAGACTATGCCTTCCTTCCTCCAACAGAATTAACAGCTTAAGAAAGTTTGCTGTGGGAGGGTGAGCCTCAGCAATTTTCATTCAAATAAGATCACACAGATTATGAAATTCCTGCAAAAGAGATATCTGTACAGTAGCCTCAATAGGAGTGGGGTGAGCTATAGGATCAAACATTTAAAAACAACAAAATGTACACTACTCAGAATTACTTACAAACAAGATTGTAAAAAATGTTTTCTACTAATATTTTTCTATTTTAAAAAACTATAAAGAAAATATTTTATATTCAAGATGTTAGTTGTTTTAAAATATTTTGTATAAAACTACATACATTTATTTATTTGTTTATATTTGTAAGCACCCATGACAGATCTCAGTTGCCACAGTAGACTGTCCAAGGCTAGTGGAATTATCCAATTTGTGCCATAATGACAGAAGAAATGTACCAAAAATAAAATAAAAGAATACCTACGCCAAAATATCAGTAGTCTCAGAGATTTATAAAAGCCTAATAAGTAATGTTGTTAACTTCAAACTGATTTTTCTTCTGGTGTCAGTGGTGTTACATGGTTCTCTAATTGTCTAGGCCACTTCTGCATCAAAATCACCTGGGAGGTGGGATGCTGGCATAAATGCAGATTCTTGGGCCCCATCCTACAACCACTAAACCTTAATTTGGGATGGTGAGACTACAAAAGATTTTTAAAATATTTTTTTTATTGATTTTAGAGAGAGAGAAGGGAGAGGGAGAGAGATAGAAACAGCAATGAAAGACAAACATCCATCTATTCCTTCTGCACTCCCCCTTCTGGGGATTGAGTTTGCAACTGGGGCATATGCTTAGACCGGGAATGAAACTAGTAACCTCTTGGTGCATGGGACGATGCTCAGTCCACTGAGCCATACCAGTCAGGCTAAAAATACATATTTTAAAGAAACACCCCAATTATTTTTAAAAGCTTCAGACCCTATGCATTAGGAGTTGTTCTAAGTAACTCAAACCAAGGTTACCTTAAGTTGGATCATGTTTCCCAAAACAAATAAACAAACAAACAAAAAAAAAACAAAGATCAAGCAGAATTTGAAAAGGAAAAGCACCAGGGAATTACAAATGCTTTTGAAATCTTCCTCTCTAATATCTGGTCACTTTTATGTTCCAAAAGCCAAATACTGGCTTTGATGCTGCTACACCAAAAGTGTTTAGGTGCTTCTTAATGTTTTTAAAATAAAGTAAATTCTACTGTGGTCCAGTCCCTTCCTATGTTTCTCAAGTGAATCATATAAAATTTATTAGAGCGTTAGAAGAGAATTGTAACCCGAGTTTTTAAAATATGATTTCTCCGCATGTGACTTTTTCAGCATGTTAAAGGAAAAGTTATTTGGAATGAAAGAGATACCGTTAAGGGAAGGGAAGTTACCAGTGTGCCTTCAGACTGCTCCTGGCCTTAGCGTGTCTCTCACACTATTGAAATGAATGGAAGCAATTATAAAAGGAAGCTGCTGACCTTTCTGAAAAGGCTGCCAATCCATAATACCTCCCGCAATGCTCATCCCTTTCATTCGTGCTTAACAAACCTTGTCACCCTTGTCACAGTGCCTGAGAACCCCTTGTTAACTTTTCCCCTTTTGTTGTCTTTAGGGTATCTGCTGCATGCCAGTCTGCTGAAATACCTCTCAATTGCCAATTAAAGGAAGTTTAAGAATGAGTACCTAGGGATGAATTAACCTAGCAAGTTAACCTGGGGGAAGAATGTGTTAGGGGTACAAATTCTCCACATCACAGTTACATATTTACCTCCTCATCTGACTTACAGGAGGGAGGGGGCTGCTTACATATTTGCACAACATTCGGAAAGCATCTCTATCTAGTTTTTCAGGGTGTGAACAATTTGAAAAACAAACACCCGTATCATTTAAATGCTTCTCTCCCCCACAGTGTGTTTGTTTCCCTCAAGTGAAAAAAATGCTAATATTTAAACACTGCTTTGCAGAAACACTTATAACAGGTACCCGTAGGTAGTATGAAGCAATTCCTTTCGGAGGGTCTTATCCAGAATATCTTCTTGCTTTATCATGCCGATGTAACACACAAACCCTGGATAATCCCTGTTTGGATTAACAATCATTTGAATGATTATTAAGCAGAATTCTTTAGAATTAAGTAGTTCTAACACTCAGATTAAAAAAAAAATCTCACATTTAAATTATATGATATTTGAACACCTTTTTTATTATTTTTCCTTTGGTTTGTATTTCTCATTTTCTGCACTCATACTAATTAGCTTTCTTGAAGGAACATTTTAGACAATGAGCCCTTAGTACAGTGGTTCTCAACCTTGGTTGCACATTAGAATCACCTGGGAATCTTTTTAAAATCCTGATTTCTGGGCCTCATCCTCCGGAAATTCTGTTTCTTTGTTATGGGGTGGGGCCACAACATTAGTAACAAAGAAACAGAATTTCTGGAGGATGAGGCCCAGAAATCAGGATTTTAAAAAGATTCCCAGGTGATTCTAATGTGCAGCCAAGGCTGAGAACCACTGCCTTAGTAGCTATAGCTGAATGACTTGTTGACTTGCTTGCCCCTGGAGAGTAAAGACAAATGAGATGGAAGAATTTAAAATATGACATATATTTAATCCTGTGGTACACTTATTTTCCATAAATATCATGGATTGCTCCTTATATTTATTGAGAACATATACAACCTTATTTAAACATTTACAAAGGTTAAAATAAGGGAGAAATAGCATACAATGAGCCTATTAATTATATGTGCTAACTCATTTCCATGTATCTAATTTAACATCTCTGTAACTCTATCATGTCATCATTAATTCTAATTTTTAGATGAGGAACCTGAGAAATATATAGATGGAGTTATTTGACTGAAGACATTTCATTAGTAAGAGGCAACAAAGAAATTCAAAATCAAATAATTTTCCAGTTCAAATAGAATTCCCCCTAGACCAGCCGTGGGCAAACTACGGCCCGCGGGCCGGATCCGGCCCGTTTGAAATGAATAAAACTAAAAAAAGAGACCGTACCCTTTTATGTAATGATGTTTACTTTGAATTTATATTAGTTCACACAAACACTCCATCCTTGCTTTTGTTCCGGCCCTCCGGTCCAGTTTAAGAACCCATTGTGGCCCTCGAGTCAAAAAGTTTGCCCACCCCTGCCCTAGACCCAGAGTCAAAGTTTGGTTTTCTCCCCCTATTTGACCAAACTACTTATAAATAAATCCATCACCAGATAAATAGGTTTCAAATATCAAGTTTAAAAAAAATCACAAAATTAGATGCCACTGGTTAAATTACTTCTAAAGAGGTGATTCAAGGGAACATTGGATCTATAAATATATTTTTTAAATATTTTATTGATTTTTTACAGAGAGGAAGGGAGAGGGATACAGAGTTAGAAACATCGATGAGAGAGAAACATCGACCAGCTGCCTCCTGCACACCCCCCACTGGGGATGTGCCCGCAACCAAGGTATATGCCCTTGACTGGAATCAAACCCGGGACCCTTCAGTCCGCAGGCCGACGCTCTATCCACTGAGCCAAACCGATCAGGGCAAGGATCTATAAATATTAATCAGTAAAAATATGCCTTTCTACAAGTTTATCAATATCATCTGAAAAATGTTTGTTCCTTAGGGTCTACTCAATTTCACATTGGAACAGAAAGATTGCATTGTCTAAATGAAGAAGAGTACATACGTAATGAAAGTGTCTGTAAGCGCCACTTATTTCAATTCAGTTATGAAGATATCACTGAAACTATACGCAACTTGCCCGAGTTATTCAGGAATGATGGCAAACATAGTACATTGCATACCTCCTCTCTCTCTCTCTCTCTCTCTCTCTCTCTCTCTCTTTAATATGGATGAATGTTAGTTTGAATTATTTTGTTTTCCTCATCCAAGACTTGCCAGTACATTTATAGCTGACGCTTGAGCAACATATATTTGAAGTCTAGGTTTCAGGGATCTGAAGATTTTTTTTCAATAAATATAGTGGGCCCTTCCTAGGTGCAGTTTTGCATGGGCAGATTCGACCAACAGCAGGTGGAAAACTATTTTCGCATTTCCCACCACAGTTTCTCCTCCACACACTCTCAGACCCAGATGAAACTCGTGTTCCATCTGCAGTCAGCTGAGTCTTCAGGTGCAAGGGGCTGATTGCAGTTAAGTTTGGGAGGAGTCAAGAGGTGTATGCGGCTTTTCAACCCCACAGGTTTGGCACCCCTAACCCCGCATAGTGTGAGGGTCAATTGTATATAAGATTTAGTATTTCCTCTTTGTTTCATGATTCCTGTGAAGATCTAAAAAACAGAGCCATATCAGGACCTCCAATGTTCTGGTCATTACAGAAACCTGGGACACTTCCCTTCTCCCATATTTCCAAATCCTTGCTCTCTTCATATCTGACCTAATCTAAGATGACTGCATGACTGGAGAAGCCACAATGGTACAGCATGCCTCCCTCACAGGTAAGTACTCCGCAGAGAGCTAGGGCTGGTGGTGCATCAGAAGTCACCGGTGCTGGTTTGGTTGTGCTCCAGTGGTCGGCAAACTCATTAGTCAACAGAGCCAAATATCAACAGTACAACGATTGAAATTTCTTTTGAGAGCCAAATTTTTTAAACTTAAACTATATAGGTAGGTACATTGTTATTAACTTAATTAGGGTACCCCTAAGGCTTAGGAAGAGCCACACTCAAGGGGCCAAAGAGCCGCATGTGGCTCGCGAGCCGCAGTTTGCCAACCAGGGTCTAGGCCAGTGATGGCGAACCTATGACACGCGTGTCAGAGGTGACACGCGGACTCATTTTTTTTGGTTGATTTTTCTTTGTTAAATGGCATTTAAATATATAAAATAAATATCAAAAATATAAATCTTTGTTTTACTGTGGTTGCAAATATCAAAAAATTTCTATATGTGACACGGCACCAGAGTTCAGTTAGGGTTTTTCAAAATGCTGACACTCTGAGCTCAAAAGGTTCGCCATCACTGGTAGGCTGTCCTGGGACTTCGTTTTAAAGAAAAAAGGAGGCCTTTTTTTTGTTTTCTTCTTTCTCACAATGTAATGTTTCATTTCATTATGACTCTGCAGAATCCCTTCCAGCCTCCTGCACAAACATTTCACTAGGGCACCCCTCAGAACACTACCAGTATGCTAGGGATTTGTGTTGCAAATGCTTTGATTAGCGTGTTCCACATTAGAATATTTCAGTGTTTTTACTTTCTTTGGTGTTACATCCAGTGTCAAGGTTATTAATAGAGGAGAAAAAGTACTATCATCTAAGAAATGACTTGATTGATATTATGATTTAAAAAATAATTTTACCTTGAGAGAACATTTTGAAATGGTTTGAGGCCTTGCCCTGCTGCATCCAGAGCAAGGTTATAGAAATTTCAGACAGTCCCCCCACCCACCCCACAAGAAAACCACACAAAAATAATTTTACTTAACTTCAAGTAAGATAATTATTTATTAATGTGTCAATTAATTAAATGAAAATGCAGTCATTTAAAAAAGTACCTAAGGTTGGGTCAGGTAGAATACAAAAAATAAAGCCTATATGATTTTCCAGTTTCCTTGAAAATATTAAGCTAATGAAAACATATAAACCTTCAAAGAATAGCCCTCATTAACTTTATATGGAACAAACTATATTCCTTTTCCCTTTCTTGGTTAGCAACATCATTCCCATTATTGGAAAATAAATGGCTCTGCAAGTTATTTCATCTTAGGCAGAACAGGGTGATAAGTTACTAATTTTGCCTTGTGTTATTTTCATAACGTCTCTTAGCATCATGGAGGGGGATATTAGAGCTAGAATCACAATTAAACATAACGGATTAAGAAAAGAAACAATACTCCAATCCCAAACGCTGGAGAAGTAAGATGGAGTCTTCCCTTTTCTTCTCTCCCTAATGCTTTATGGATCTTAGTAGAGAGAAGAGAACTGAGCTCAGGTTACGTCACTGTCTTGTTCTAATTTTGTAACAGCCTTTTAGAAGAAAAGATAGGTTTGAGAAAAAGGTGTCTCCAACCTCATTCTAATTGCTCAGCATGATTCTCTTTCTATATAATGAAAAGAGTCTGGTGTAAGTTTATTTTTGAGGCTCCTCCTGACACTGTATTAGACTGCATGTTTATGGTTTAGGTCATAATTTTGTTTCCCACATCTTACACTTTGATCTCATCCTCAGCTAGACAAGTGTCTTATGAAGAGGAAACAAACAAAAAAAGTTGGTTTAAGTACCACAGCAACTAAGAACGAAAAAGATGCTTTCCCAGCTGTTGCTTTTGAAGTCGAGTTTAGTTATTGGCAAGGTGCCAATTATCAATTAGAAATCAATTTTCATTTTAAAAGTATAATGTGTTATAATGTAAATAATTCATTTTTAGCATTCTTTAATTTTTTTTTGGTTACTGGTCTATCCCAGCAATTATTAAAGGCTGAGCCCTTTAATAATGGCATAGCATTGGCATATGCCACACAATGGCATAGCATTCTGTGTTCGTCTAGCTTCTGTTGGTTCATCATTCATTAGGCTGAAATAAAACTCTTTCTCTTGTGTCTCCTAAATGTTTTGAGGAAATTTTTACCTAAAACATATTTTTCTATTCTTGCTTTATGTTTGAAAAGAAACACTGTAAATACACAAACATGTACATATGCATGTCCTTTATGTGCTTAAGTTTTAAAATCAAAGCTGAAGGAAATAGATACTAGTGTTAATCCGTCAACTTGAGAGTAATTTAACCTTTTTTGTTTGCCTATCTTTAAAAAAAATAATAATAAAGATGCATTTGCCTAACCTGGACATATAAGCCACTTCTCTTGGTAACCAGAAAATGACATTGGAGAAAGCTCAGAAGGGTCTTTTTAGCCTAGTGGGAATTTGGCCTTGATTTGGCTTATAAGAAAGCTAAGATAGTAGAAAGATGTGCCAGTACCTGAACACTGTGTCCAAGGAAGTACTAAATACAATGGATGTGTTCTCTTTCCTTCTAGAAAAACATGATTAGTTTTTTTCCAGAGTGATTTGCCAAATTGTGTAAAATTAATATTTACACGATTTTCATTAAGAAAAAACATTTTTTCTTCTTCTGTCATTTCTCCTCTTCTGGTTTTGGCTTCCTTCTGAGTCAGTGATGCTCAATGCTAATGAAGCTCTTTTTGGTCCAACTTCAGGTTCTCATTGTCAGGTAATTAACTTGGCATCGCAGCAGCCCTTGGCAGCTATGGCTTTTGAGTTGGAGATAGTTAGCTAAAAGACTAGGCAGAGCTGGTTTTCATTGCCAACTAAATTGTGTGTGTGTGTGTGTGAGTGTGTGTGTGTGTGTGTGTGAACGAACCCAAAATTTAACAATGCGCTTTCTCTTTTTCAGATTAGTTTATTTGACTAGTGATAATTACAATGATGGGTATTTGAATCACATGCAGGTCCAGGTGGGGAATTAGGAGGAGGCATAGTATCTGAGCATAAGTTGTAAAAGAAAGCAGCTTAACATTTCTTGTTATTGTGTTTTAACTTGGATATAATAAGATGACTTCAAAGAAGGTTTGTCTTTTTGGGGGGATTTTTTTTTGCCCCTGGTGTTGCTTTAAATAGATTGGATAATATGAACTCATATATTAAGACCTTGATCTACATTTTCTAAGCCAAGTTATGTGGAAGACATTACATTCTCAATTCTCTAGAGAATTTCAGGAGTGAAGGAGAAAAAGAGGATCATAGATGAAGGTAGCAGATCACCAAAAATATTATTGTTTTGCCATAATTATATAGCAAAACTTTAACCCTGATTAAATGCAACTCTTGGCATAGTCCTTGTCTGCGGCCACCCAGCTGATCACAGCTAGAGAAAAAGCACGGCCATTCTGGTTTATTAACTTAAAATTCACTACCATTCAATTTTGGCAGGCCCTCCGTTTTATCAGGCATTTATATTATAGTTTGTTTGTCAAATTGAGGGTCAGAAATGACTCCTGCAAATGACTTTTTCTATGTCACTCAGAAAATAGAAGCAGTCAGGAATCAGAAGATGATTCCCATAGGTCACCACTCACTTGTATCTCTGCCCTCCTACTGACTTCTCTGCTATCAATTTGGATAAACTATTTGTGCTTTAGTCTAAGGATAACCCCCTACTTGTGTTCTAAGTACCTCTTTCCCCTATTCAAGGAAATTGCTCTAGAAATTCTGCCTTCATTTTCTTGAATCATCAATTTTTTATTATTTACTTAGTCGTCCTTATTGACACGCAAATGCTCAGTAATTTCTCCCATTACCAGAAATAAATGTGTATATGCAGAGTCCATGGACACACACAATAGTGCCCTGGAGGCTTGAGTGGCAGGTGGGAACAGGGTGGAGGGGGTCAATGGGGGGAATAGGAGGGGACATCTGTAATACTTTCAACAATAAAAATAAATTTAAAAAAATAACTTTCCCAATTAAAAAGCAGAGAAATAAAGGATAAAATGTCCACTCTGTTCGATTCTGCTACATTTTTATTTCTCTGTTTTTTTATCATATATTTTTATTGATTTGAGAGAGGAAAGGAGAGGGTGAGAGAGATAGAAACATCAATGATGAGAGAGAATCATAGATTGGCTGTGTCCTGCATGCCCCCTACTGGGGATCCAGCCCACAAGGTGGGCATATGTCCTGACAGGGAATTGAACAAGTGATCTCTTGGTTCCTAGGTGACTCAACCACTGAGTCTCACCCAGCTGGGCATCATTTCTCTGTCTTAACAGCAAAGCTCCTTGAATGACTGGTCTAGTCCAGTGATGGCGAACCTTTTGAGCTCGGCGTGTCAGCATTTTGAAAAACCCTAACTTAACTCTGGTGCCGTGTCACATATATAAATTTTTTTGATATTTGCAACCATAGTAAAACAAAGATTTATATTTTTGATATTTATTTTATCTATTTAAATGCCATTTAAAAAAGAAAAATCAACCAAAAAAATGAGTTTGTGTGTCACCTCTGACACGCGTGTCATAGGTTCGCCATCACTGGCTAAGCTCTAATCCTCTCCTCCAATAGACCAATGAGCTCACTCCAGTTAAGACTTTTCTCCCAACATGAACTGTTCTTGTCTGGGACAGTTAATACTGACCTCTCAGCAGCCTGTGACACAATTGATCTCCTTTATAGTTGCAAATGCTGCCTTCACTGTGGTATGTAAGATACCACACCATCCTTCTGGATTCCTTCCCACCCTACTTATCAATTTGTTCCTTATCAGTCTCTTATGCTGGTGCCCGCTCATCTCTAGGACCACTTCACATGGACAACAATGACTCCAAGATTAGTGCTTCGGGGCCTAATCTTTAGACCTGTTCCCTCTCTACACTCACACACTCCATGATCTCATCCATCCTGTTGCACTGAATTCCAAGTATATGATGAAAACTCCTACATTTAGATGTTTGGACTGAATCATTTCCCTGCATTCCAGGATCTCATATAGTCATTAAGTCATTAACCTACAAGATTATCAGTGGAATTTCTAATAGACATAAAAAATATAACTTCAGTTTTCCCCAAACCCCACTCCCCCAACACACACATTAACCTGTTTTCGAGTCATCTTTCTCATTTCAGTAACACAATTCCAATCTTCTGGTTGCTCAGGCTAAAATATCTTGGCACAAGTCTTGACTCCTTTCTGTTTCTCACACCCGCATCTAATCTACCAGAACATTTTCTAGTTCTACCTTCAAAATATATTAAGACTCTCATCACTTTTCATTACCTCTACTATGTCACCCCAGTCCAAACCACGATCCTATATTTTTCTGGATCATTTCATTAGCTTTTTAACTGATATTTCTGCTTCTGCCCTTCTCTCTACAATATTTTATCCTAAACTTAGAAGTCAGAATATTTCTTAAAAAACAAACAAAAAAACATAAGTTAGACCATGGCATTCCTTTTACCAAACTCATCCAATCATTTCCCACTTCCCTCAGAAAGCCAGAGTTCTCCTAGAGGTTTCCAAAATCCTATTCAGTTTAGCACTTTCCTGACTTCATCACCCAACATCCTCCCTCCACATCTCACTTTCTAACAGCTCTTCCTCCCTCCTCCTGGATGCTTTCCTAAAAGCCCAGCCATGCTTCCCTCTCAGGGATTTCTCAACTGCTGCTTCCTCACCATTTCTATTGAGGAGTCTGGTTCCTGGCCAAGGAACCTATATGTGAGTTTTCATGTCTGACCATAAGCAATTACTAAGGCTTTTGTTACAGAACAGAAAACGTTTGTCCACCCAGCACTAGTATATCCAAACATTAGAGAATTGCAGTGAGAAATATTGGCTATTTTATTACTAGTACATATGGTGCCATCAGGAGGATGGGAAGATGATTCTCAAAAGCCCAAACTCCCTGATGGCATGCAGGTTACAGATATATGCAGCAAAATCACAGGACACCATGGGTTATGTGCTCAGGGTTGTGCTGGGAACTGATGGTAATTGATCATTTCTTTAGGTCTTGAGGATAGCTCTGAGGTTTTTTCCCATGTTCCTTTGTCTGATCTTATGGGAAAGTAGCCAGGAGGTCATTCTACCTTAGAGCTCAAGGACTGAAACATAACTTGGGTCAAGATGTTATCTTTACCTGCTAGAGGTCTGGACTCAGTGACCAATAGTCAGGTGTTCTGCTGCCTCAGGTGGCGGTTGCTGATGATCTGGGAAAAAAGGCTGGGTCTCTGAGGGATACACACACACACACACACACACTAGAGGCCCGATGCATGAAATTTGTGCAAGGGGCTCGGCCCTCGCAGCCCAGGCTTAGTCTGGAAGGTAGTTTGGCTGTCCAGTCTAATTAGCATATTATGATATATATATATGAGAGAGGTGATTTTTAGAGCTAGTATTTAAAACTAAAATTTATCAAAGTCCTAAGGGCCCTCAGTTTCACTTTCCCTGGCAGGCCTGCTGGAGGAAAGCTGCCTTCCCATTTCAGATTAGGTGCACAGCTGGCACATTATAGTCTTTAAAGAGAGTTGCAGTCAAAGATTCAGGCTCCTCTGGCTTCACAGGGTCTTACATATACCAGTATATACAGTCCCAGCCCAGACACCTTCATTTCTAGGTCTCCCTATATGAGATCTCTGGGTCAAAGGCTTTAGGCACATCTATCAAAACTCCTTATTGAAAGGAAGGAAAACCTTGAAGACATTATTCCATCTCTAACTCAGTACTCAGTACATATATATATATATATATATATATATTTGCATACACAATATATTTTATTGATTTTTTACAGAGAGGAAGGGAGAGGGATAGAGAGTTAGAAACATCGATCAGCTTTTCTCCTGCACACCCCTACTGGGGATGTGCCTGCAACCAAGGTACATGCCCTTGACCGGAATCGAACCTGGGACCCTTCAGTCCGCAGGCCGACGCCCTATCCACTGAGCCAAACCAGTTAGGGCAGTACTCAGTACTTTTCCATTGCTGGCACTTCATTCATCTTGTCTTAGCCCTCAAGTCTACAGGAGACTTTTTTTTTGGGGGGGGGGGCAGGGGGATTTTGTCGACAGGAAGAGGACTCCCACATCTATACTAATCTACCTAATACTCTACTAGTGTGCCATTCCTTGGGGGAAAATGGAACAAGGGGTCGGGGGAGTTGATGCATTCTCTGGTTTTAAGCTCTTGCTTATACTATTGTAGTAAATGATTAAAGGCTTGATTGTTACTTTCATTTTTGGTTTGGTGCTTTAATCGGCTATTCTAACATCAGAAGCTTAGCTGAGTTTCTGATGCCTGTTTCCTGAATGGCTAGTCCTTATTCAAATGTCTCTTTCTAATGTAGTTTTCACTGACCAATGAATTTAAAATTATTATTCCCTCCCAGAATTTTCTGTTTTACCCTTTTGCTTTGCTTCAAACAATGTACTACATATTTTATGCACTTCAAAAAACTATTTTTTCCATTTAAATATAAACTTACTAGAGGCCCGTGCACAAAAATTTGTGCACTGGCAGGGGAGGGGAGGAGGGGGGTGTCCCTTAGACCCACTTGTGCCCTCTCACAGTCTGGGACCCCTCGGGAGATAACCACCTGCTGGCTTAGGCCCACTCCGGGTGGCAGATGGCAGGCCCGATCCCTCGGTGCCTGCCCCACCTAGCCGGGTCACACACAGGCAGCACC
>NW_005358943.1:2246927-2256164 GCF_000412655.1 Myotis brandtii | reverse complement strand
CGATCACTGCTGCTCCGCCCGGCTGCCCCAGGTCGGGTCATACACGAACGCCTGCCGCCCCAGGTTGCAGATAGCAGGCAGGATGGCGCTGTCCCGCCCCACCGCCCCGGGTCGCAAATAGCTGGCCCAGATGGTGGCAGTACAGGCGGGATGGTGCTGTCCTACCCTGCCTGCATTATGCAAATTAGCCGCCATCTTTGTTGGCAGTTAATTTGCATATTGTGCTGATTAGCCAATGGGAGGCGTAGCAAAGGTATGGTCAATTACCATGTTTGTCTATCATTAGATAGGATGAGATCTGCAGTTCTTGTTTTTGCACACTGTGTATCCTCAATTTCTAGATCTGTTCGTGGTGTATAGTAAGTCCTCAACAAAAATCTGTTGAAATGAGTTGTCTAGGAGGGGAAGGAGAGAAAAGCAGTGTGCAGAGGTAAAACTATGTTTCATGCTTCATTCTCTACCTCCCAAAGGAGAATGGAAAACCTGGCTTTGGTTACCCTTTCCCCAAAAGTTTTCTAACTTTACTTAGAATATAAGAAAAATGAGTCCTCAAGGCCTTTTACCCACTATCCTAGGAGGTCAGCTGGGATTTGAATTGACTTAAAGCATATGGAGATGATTAAGACAATCTCAGAGAGTCTATATCAGGAAGAAGTGACTTTATGAGGTACAGTTTAATGTTGTAGTATCTTAAGCTAATGAATGGAGGTCAATTCAGAACATGAAATTTGCTTTAAGGCAATTGTTCCATCATAAGAGCAGAATGCTACATCTTGAGAAAGGGACATACTAATATTGGTTTTTACTAATAACCTAATTTGACAGTAGATACTTTCTCAAATGATAATTAATTTAAATTTAAAAGTTACATACTTATTACACTGGTGGGGTTCCTCAAATCTGTGCACTGGGCCTCTAGTTAATAATAAAAATACTCTCAAATAAAATCATATGCACTGTTATCTGTCTCTCAGATGTTTTAGATTTTAGGACTTCCCAAGGTCTAGAGCCGTGGTCAGCAAACTGCGGCTTGCGAGCCATATGCGGCTCTTTGGCCCCTTGAGTGTGGCTCTTCCTAAGCCTTAGGAGTACCCTAATTAAGTTAATAACAATGTACCTACTTATATAGTTTAAGTTTAAAAAATTGGCTCTCAAAAGAAATTTCAATTGTAGTACTGTTGATATTTGGCTCTGTTGACTAATGAGTTTGCCGACCACTGGTCTAGAGAAACATGATTATTTGAATAAACAAATAACAGCAATTACACACAAAAAATCCATCTCTTAAAAATATGGAGAAGACAATGCAGACAAGCGAATACATTTGTATTTGCATACAAAAGAAATTCTGTATCTACAGGAGCTATTGTTTCACTCCAAAGAGAAGGTCAGGCTACCACTCAGTATGAGGTGCAGTTGCTATTTTTTGAAAGAGGGTATGTGTGGTGCCAGTCTTGGGATGGTAGTGTTAAAATACATAGTATTAACACATAAATGTGACTCAGGTAACAACAGGAAAATAATTGGGCACTTCAGAGTTATGGTCTTTTTCTTGAAGTACTGAAATGAGGCAACAAGCTAAATCTTTGGTTTTAGTCTAGATCTGTCCTCCAAATATTTTAACATTCCTATTGCTATGGTGGGCATTTATCCTGTCAACATAATGTTCTTCCCACTTTAAGGAAACTGTAATAGGAAAGTATCCAGCTTCGTATGGAGGGTTTCTGCAGTTACAAGTATGGCAGAATGAGTCTAGAAAATGTAAGAAAGCACATTCTGCTCTGAGCACTGCCTCTGCCTTTTTTTGTAGAGTTAGTACCATGAATTCTCAGAAATTACTTCATTTCAGTATTACTTCATCATGATAAGGATTTTCCAAGTTGAAATTTACAGATAGCGATGCCTGGCACCTTTCGCCACTCAGTTGTGTAGTAGGACAACTAGAAAACATCTCAAAATTGAGTTTGCCTTGTCACTTGCTCTTTGAATCTGACCTTTAAATTATGTGAATGCATTGTTTATGCATTTCATTTTACATCTCCCAAAGACCCTCCAGTGAAATAATCAATTCAGTAATTATTTTCTGATGGCAATGAAGCTGAATCAACATGCAGTATATTTGTTAACCATAAGCATGATTCCTTGAAAAAATTTTTTAGTGCTATATCTATTTTTGGGAAGAAATACATGCAATTTAGGAAAGGGGAGTGACTGAGGTTAATTTCATGCAGACTATATCCTCTTTTTCCCCCCCATGTATCAATCCTAAAGTAATACACTAGGTGCTCTCAGCCAGCGTGGTTGCACATTGATCTTGGCCAGCTTGTTTACAGTGTTTTGGCAAGTTGCTGATGTACTTCTCCCTGGGGATAGAGCAGGGGTTAATTGCTGTTAAACTCTCAGTGCCAAGTAATGGCTCAGCCTCTCTGCTACATTAAAGATGACACTAATAAGGAAAGAGTGCAGTGGATTGCTCTCTGTTGAAAATTGGACTTGTGGTGACAGAAACTTGGAGCAGAGCTGATGTAATAGGAAGGCCATAATGTAATTATAACTGCTGAACATGTGTCATACCAAGTTAAATGATACATTAATGAATCAAAACAGGTGATGAAGTGTTGCTCTTTCAGCAGATAGAGGTGCTTTCAAGGTTAGATTGCCATTAATTTAATAATCTGTAATATGGATATTCTTCAAATCACAAATGAAATCAACCCTAATGCTTTCATATGGCATTGCTCCTTGAGTTTCAAATAGAAAAGATAAAAGAAACAAAGCAAAAGTGAACAGAGTTCAATGCAACTCATTCTCTGTTTAATTTGGTAAGAAATGGTTTTACATTGTAAGGTGAGTGGTTGCCCAAGGCCTTCTTTTTGTCCCTGTAGACCACTTGATCATTTTAATCCACAGTGAGCCAGCCAGTACCTTGCAAGGGAGCATAGACCTTTAGCAGCAAAGAACTACTTCTTTGCAAACATACATAATATTTTAATGTGGCTTATCTGAAGTTCACAGTAGGTAGAATATAATAATGTCCCTGAAATATTCTAATTTATTTTGGTGTAATTTGATTCTTTATTTTTTCTAAATATTTGTAAAGCTTTCAAATCAGTTTCTCTTATGAATTTTAAAAATAGATTACTTAGTATCTATGATTTTTAAATTTTCTATCTTGATTCTTTTTTCCCATAATACCACTATCATTATTTCTAATTTGTTTAGAGCTGCTAGAGACTAATAATACAATAATTTCACTTACACTTGGCATTGAGGGTCTCAAATATGGATTTATTAATACATTTATCTTCATTTTTAAAGATTCTAGGAGCTCAGTATATTATTCTAGTGGGCTCCATGCTCCATATGAAACCGTTTATGGACAGGATACTTTTAGTATGTTGGATTTATCTTATATAGGTTTCCATTATGTAATGTACAATTTAATTTTAATTTCCCCATATATTATCTTTTTTAATGACAAGGAGTTATTGTTGTTTAGTGATATTTTACCAATGAGTGAAACAAATACAAAGATAGCTGGCTGATTCTTTACCACAAGCACAACTGTTATAAAAAGTTAAAATAAACGATGTCTTTAAATAAAATAGTCTTGTAATCTCTGTATTTTTTAAAATATATTTTTATTGATTTCAGAGAAGAAAGGAGAGGGGGAAAGAGATAGAAACATCAATGATGAGAGAGAATCATTGATCGGCTGCCTCTTGTCCACCCCACACTGGGGATAGAGCCTGCAACCTGGGCATGTGCCCTGACTGGGAATCGAACCTCTGTTTCTTTACTTTTTTAAAATATATTTTTATTTATTTCAGAGAGGAAGGGAGAGATAGAAACATCAATGATGAGAGATAATCACTGATTGGCTGCCATTCTGCATGCCTCCAACGGGGTATTGAGCCTGCAACCTGGGCATGTCCCCTTGACTGGAATTGAATCTGGGACTCTTCAGTCCACAGGCGGAGGCTCTACCCACTGAGCAAAACTAGCTAGGGCATCTGTTTCTTATTACCAGGGTCTCAGATAACAACTCATAAAAATAGAGAAAAAATTGTTTATCCTCCCTTACAATATCATCACTTTTATTATCTTTGTTTATAGTAACAACAATAAAGATCATTATAAAGGAAATATGGTTTGTAATTTATTTGTTTTTTTAATATCACTAATAATTTTATTACAAAGCTATTCAGCCTGTAGCTGTCATTGGGAACATAGAACTTAAAAATGACAAATATCACATGTTCTCACTTATTTGTGGAATCTACTGAACAACATGAATTGACCAATAAAATAAGACCCGAAGCAGGGCGGCATGGAACAGATTGACATACCTCGATGTGGCATTGAGGGGATGAGAAGAGATAAACCAAAGAATTTATAAACCAAAGACCTGAGCGGGTAGAGGCTGTGAGGAGGGGGAGGTAAAGGAGGGAAATGGGAGATATCTGTAATACTATCAACAACAAAACAATATATTAAAAAATAAATGGGAAAACACACACACACACACACACACACACAAACACACACACACACACACACACAACTAACAGAACACAAGCTAATCTTCTTTCACATAGGCATTATCTGTTATTTGCTCCTATCTGGGAAGAGAGTATAGCAATGACATTGGGCATCCAAGGTGAGCTTGTTATATGTTTAAAACTCAGGAGTAAAGTTTGTCTAGTGTCATTGAATAGAGTTGGCGTGATCCAGGTACCCAAGGGTATGAGAGAATAAGACCAAAACCTGGGAGAGACCACCTTTCAGCAGATAAGTACCTGAAAAGTCTCACTATTGGGGAGAGAAAGTTGCTTTCTAGGAATTAGAGAAAGGTCAATATGGCAAATAATAAAGAGAGGAAGAAGTTGATGAGTGTCTGACAAGAAAGGGATAATGGCAGAACGAGAGATGAAGAAATGTGCAAAGCATGTGTATATTATTAAGAACTATATTTTATTTATTAGGAAAAGAGGAAGATCTTCACTATTTAGAGATTAATATAAAGATGAGAGGGCACTGTTACTGTAAACCAAGAGAAAACAAAATTGTTTCTATATAAAAGGAAAGAATCGGTTAAGAAGCAGGGGCACATATAGGGCAGGAGTAAGTGAGGTAATTAATGGAGGAAAGTGGTGGTAACTGATGATAACCCCACGCAATGGTAGAAAGTTTCATTTTCACATAAGAAAGTGAATCTGTCTGTGAAAACTGAGAAGAATGGTGGGTGTCAATAGTTTGGAGTGAGATTTTCTGCCTGTTGACCTTTGTTATTTACTTTTGTTTTGTCTGTGAAGTGAGAGACAAGCACTGTTGTGTGGGATATTGAAAGACATGGAACAGAGGACTCGGGAAACTTGTAAAATAATTGAAATGGCTGCTGGGGTTACGTGAGAAGCGCTTAACTGGGGACTTAGAAAAAGTTCACAGCAGCATCAAGGGAGTGGCTGCCTAAGTTTCGGAGGAGGTGAAAACTCTTTCTCAGCACTGGCAGGCCACGTATCCACAATAAAATCAATGCAAATCTGATAAGTTTCCCCTTTTTCATTTTTTTTTAAACTCAATTTTACATGTTATTCTATTTACTTAGTATTTGGTCTGGAAAAGACGATTTCATGCTACTCATGCATTTCAAGAACAATGGCTAGATATGAAGATCCAGGAACGAAAACCAATTAAATGAGAGTAGTCTTATCCCCTTTGAGGTCTATCTGAAGCCAGCATGGAGGTTTATATAAGCAAGGCCTTCACTTACAAAGATCGCTCCAAAACAAATTGAGTAGGTGCAATCATTCACTGAAAATTGCTCCTGAGTTATTGCATGCTACTGCTGACCACCCAGAAAAACAAAAAGCCAAAAGAAACCTCCCGTCAGCAACTTGTGGTTAATGTCCCCTTGTTTTATGTTCCTCTAACTATTTAATTTCTTTTTCAGAATGGCATGCAGAGTGATAGTCGGCTTTTGATTTTTTCCCCCCAGATTCATGTTTTCTGTTTATCAATTTGTTGTTTTTTGATGTTATTGTTAAGATAGGAACAATTACAAGATGCTTGAGGAATGGATGTGTGTATATTATTAATGAGGACAGGGCAGCACAATCTACTAAAGTGAGCAGTTACTATCACTTTTTTTTTTTATATAACACCTTTCCTCGAGTGTTTTATTTTGGTTATTATCTTTATTGGGGTCCCAACTATTGCCTCTGTTCTTTATTATTTCAAATTCCATAATTGGGCTTTGTATTCTGATGATACTTGTGATGAGAACATTAGATGGGATTTGTCATTAACCAAGAGAATTTTTGAAAAATGTTTGAAACTCACACTAAAGATTTGCAGTGACTTTCTTTGATGAGCACAGACATGATGATAGAGATTCTGCTAATAAAGTATTCCATAATTAAGGAAGTTATAATTTGCTAGCGGGGCGCACAACAGCTGCCTGTGGAATAAGACAATACGCCTTTCCTCTCCCTACTGGGCCTAATTCCCCTGTAACCTTATTGAAAATGTGCATGGGCTACAAAACTAAAGATTAACCGTCCAGGGACCTGCTTCCTGGAGCTTATTTGAAGATTAAATCAAATGGCAGGCAATATATATTTGGTAATACGGCTTTGTTGCAGTCTTTTCCCATGAAGTGCTAAGTGTAATAGAAGGGGATGACACTTTATAGCTGTTGTTTAAAAAAAAATAAAAGATTTTTCTAAATGTGAAATAGTTTTGTTCTCATGCTGAAATCAAAATGAATAATTTATTTCTTCATAACCAAAAGCATCTTCTGCTTTTTGAACACATAATCAAGACTCTCTAATTACAAGTTATCCATAATTACAAATGGCTGAGCCTCTTAAAAGACAATTATTATTCATTATCTATTTATTTCATAACAAATGCCACTGAAGGTGTGAAAGATGAGTTTAAAATGCCAACTGAGATACTGCAACATTTTAATTAAATAGAAAGCAGTTCAGATATATATATTTAAAAACATAGCTTTTAGACTCCACATCAGTAGATGGATTCCTACTTAACAAATCAGGAAAGATGGATGAAGATGTCCTGCTTTTAAAAATACTCTATTTAGCATGCCTGTGCAGAGACACTGAAGTGTGATTTGTCCTCATAGCAGACATCTGAAGAACAAGTGACATTCTTACACAAAATCCATATTGGTGATGTATTTAATTACAGAGCTGATTGAAATTGACAGCTTTAGTGACCTGCGTTTGCACTTGTGGTGATTGATGTATGCTTCAACTCTGGTTACTTTTAAACCAATTCACATATTGCTCAATACTATAATATCATTCTGTCAAATTGCAAGCTACACTTTTACAAGTGTGGAGACTGGAGAAAGTGCATGTTTAATTAAAGTAGGATAGAGATGAATTGTTTAAAAACACCAATACTACTGTTAAACTGGGACCACTGCTATTTGAAAGCAGAGTGAAAGAAAATTCAATACACTTACTCAGGCATTTATGTTCCTAGACTCATCTTGACTCTCAGAAAATATATTCCTGACTGCTATTCATGGGAAAGAGGTCTCAGAACCTCAGGCTGCTGTCTCTCAGGCTTTGCTTTCTTATATATGATGTCAACCTTTAAAGAAATAAGTAAATGAAATTAGGGTCTTGCATCAAAGAGAAACCTTAATGACGCTGTACACCAAATGCCTTCTGTTTTTCCTGCTTTGTGTTTCTTTGTTACTCGGACTAGATAGCTGCTGCCCAGAGAGGTAACTTGTTTACAGAGGAGCGCAAAGTTGTTTTTACTACATAACACTGAAACTAAAATGCACATTTTTATTCCCAGCTCACAGAATTCCCTTCTCTAGACATCTTTCATGCTTTAATTCACTTTTTAGGTGAGGGCATATTAAAAGTACAGCCTTTGTAAACACTAAGTGATTCACTTTGTTTTGGCTCTTTCAATAATATTTTTAATGAGAGTAGTAACAACCATCCATTAAGGCTTGCTATGTACCACAGTCTGAAATACATATTTACATAAATTATTTCTAACAACATATATGCAATATGTGATATTATTGCCAATGTATTCAGGTGCGGTGAGACTATGAGAAATTCAGCAAATTTTCAAATGGCCTCATGCACTAAGTAGTTGAAATCTGAACCCAGATCTATTGAGTCCAAAGCCCATAACCCTTGACACTGTTTTCTCATACCAAAAAGTATCTTACAATAAAATAGACTTCTAGACTGTCCGACTGATAAATAACTTATCTCTCAAGGGAGGGTGTTACATGTCCACTTGTGAAGAATGGAGATCTATAAAATTTGGGGTGGTTGATACATGCATCTTCCTAAAAAATGATTGCTGTGTGAAATGATCTTTCAGTCTACTTCCCAGATATAGAAATCTATGCCAGAATTGAATTTGTCATTTCACAAAGGATACTAGTTTTGGCATTGTGAACTTCCCTAGCAATTTTCAAAATATACTAGAAAATGGCTTAAATTATCCCAAGTAACTGGGGAAATATAGTTCAGAGATACCAACAAATTTTTAATCTCTAGTCTCTTTAGACTGATTTTCTG
This sequence comes from Myotis brandtii, assembly GCF_000412655.1. NCBI lineage: Eukaryota > Metazoa > Chordata > Mammalia > Chiroptera > Vespertilionidae > Myotis > Myotis brandtii. The sequence goes on along the minus strand of NW_005358943.1, from coordinate 2,247,582 downwards.
CCCATCCTCTGTAATGCATTATTTTCCATATTACTGCCAACCTTATGCTTTATCACTTTTTCTTCATAGATCTTACATAAATTTTTATGTAATCATTTTATTTAATTTTGGTATACTAATTTTCAATTTCCCCTACAATAGACTGTAAACTCCATGAAAACAAGGAGAACATTTGTTTTTTTATTGTTGAAATCTCAGTGCTAGTCACAGGACCCAGCACCATAAGTGCTCAATAAGCATTTTTAAATGCCCCAAAAATATATAACCTTGAGGAAATTAATTATCTTCTCTAAACCATTTAGAAAATATAAACACACACACATTCTACTTTGTAGAATTGTGGTAAAAATTAAATAAAAAGCAGATATATAATAAAAGGCAATCCTATATAATAAAGAGCTTATATGCTAATTAGACCAAACAGCCAAACGACCTTCCGGACGTCCTTCCAGACAACATTCTGGATGAAGCCAGGGCTGTGAGGGCTGAGCCCCTTGCATGAATTTCATGCATCAGGCCTCTAGTATATCTGATAAAATATCCTATCTAATAATAGACAAACATGGTAATTAACCATACCTCCGCTACGCTTCCCATTGGCTAATCAGGGTGATATGCAAATTAACTGCCAACCAAGATGGCGGCCGGCAGCCAC
>NW_005358943.1:2198587-2237797 GCF_000412655.1 Myotis brandtii | reverse complement strand
TGCAGGAGCTGTCCCCTGGTGGTCAGTGCACTCCCACAGGGGGAGCTCTGCTCAGCCACAAGCCAGGATGATGGCTGCCAGCACAGCGGTGGTGGTGGGAGCCTCTCCTGCCTCCTCAGCAGCACTAAGGATGTCCGACTGCAGCTTAGGTCTGCTCCCCGCTGGCAAGTGGACATCCCCCGAGGGCTGCCAGGCTGCCAGAGGAATGTCTGATTGCCAGCTTAGGCCCAATACCCTGGAGAGCAGGCCTCAGCCAGCAGATGGTCATCCCCCGAGGGGTCCAGACTGTGAGAGGGCACAGGCCGGGCTGAGGGACCCCCCCAAGTGCACAAATTTTTGTGCACTGGGCCTCTAGTATCAATAATAATAATCTAAATTTATAATCTAGTTGGAAGTTATTGGCTACTTTTGAGCAAAAGTATTATTTAATCTGTCCTTTAGGAAGTTGAATGTGGCCTCAATTAATTAAAAAAAATAGATAATATTATAAAGTAAGTAGACCTAGTAAGAGTAATCTAAGTAACATGTGTAAGAAATAATGAAGATCTCAATAGAATGGTGGCAATGTGAGTAGTACAAAGCATATGTATATGAAATATATTATGGTAATAGGATTTGCTTTGCTTGACAACTAATTGGACATAGAGAATAACAAATAAAGATTTCTAATATTTCAGATGTGTGAGACTTAGAGAATGGCAATGTTGTTGAAACCAACAGGAAATTATATGGTAAAGTAGATGTTTTTGGAGGGAGGTGAGGAAAGGGGACATTAGGGGAGGCAATTATGAATTCAGTTTTGTACACTAAATTTTTATAAGAAATAGGAATAACAATTTGGAACTTAGAAATGAAGTTTACCTAGAGATAAAGATATTGTAGTCAACAGAATAAAGAAAAAAATGAAGCCCTAGGTGGTTTGGCTCAGTGGATAGAACGTCAGCCTGCGGACTGAAGGGTCCCAGGTTCAATTCTGCTCAAGGGCACATGCCTGGATTGCGGGTTCGATTCTCAGTAGGGGGAGTGCAGGATGCAGCCAATAGATGATTCTCTCTCATCTTTAATGTTTCTATCTCTCTTATATATATTAAAAAATGAATGTCTGGGGATCAGCAGACTAACATATTTCAGATATATAGAAGAAAAAAGTATTCTTCAATAAGGTCTGAGCAAAAGAATTGGGCGAGCAATGAACAAAAGAATATTATTGTCATGTAAGTGAGAAAAGCAGTGTTTCAGAAAGTAGAATGTAAACTAGTACAGAGAAGTTGAATATCATGAAAATTGAAAAGAACCTTTGCTTTAGATAGTTGGTAGTTCTTGGCATGAGAGCAGTTGTGTCTTGATAATGCAATTTTCATATTTCAGGTGATTAAATTTAACATAAACAAATGTTTTTGTTTCCTTAGATCAAGAAAAATGCAATGACTGCCAACACAGTACACCATGGTAGGATTCTGTTATTCTATTATTGAATTGTGTCCCCCATTCATATGTTAAAGAAATGACCCCCACTAGCTCAGAATGTGGTCCTATTTCCAAATAAGATCACTGCAGATGTATTAGCTAAGATGAGGTCATATCGGGATAGGGTGGGCCCCTAATCTAATATAACTATTGTTCTTAAAAAGGGGGGAGATTTGGACATGGACATATTCATAGGGACACTACCATGAGAAAGTGAAGGCAGAGAACAGCGTGATGCTTCTAAGTCAAGGAACATCAAAAGTTGCCAGAAAATCACCAGAAGTTAGGGAAGGGTCATAGAAATAATTCGTCCTCACAATCTGTAGAAGGAACCAACCCAGCCAACACCTTGATCTTGGACTTCTAGCTCCAGAACTATGACAAAATGAATTTATGTTATTTAAACCACCCAGTTTGTCATACTTTATTATGACAAACTAGCAAAGTAAAACAGATTTCAATGCAGTGGAAATTATGCTGACAATTGATACTAAAAATTGAGAAGTTATATTTCTTTTGTGTTATTTAAGTCTATTTCTGTCTCTGTAATCTCCCTATAATTTTATTCCGAACTTCTATGGCACACCATTTATCTCAGCAATAGTTTTTCTTACTACTTAAAAGAGAAAAGAGATTAAAATCAGCTTCCATAGTATTCCAATCTATTTCCAAATGTATACCTATGTGGATTCAAGTTTATCATCTTCCTCCCAGATTAGAATGGAATGGGAAAAAAAGATACCTTTGTATATAAGTCTTACTTTACTCATCTCTGGGTTATTTTGTCTGTTTGCTTGTTTTCTTGAGTTTCACATCCTCCCATGTCCTTGGTACCCTCTAGCATTGATAGTGAAAAATAATTATCACTATCTCCTTTCTCTTGAACCCACTACTTTCTGACTTCTGCCATTGTCATTCAACTGAAAGTGCTTTGTTTATGATAAAAATAATTTTAATGTAATATCATTAGATAATTTCAACATTTTAAATTCATTTTATTACAATTTTAACTATTTTCAAAAATCACTTATGACTATTTCCTACATTTTTTACTAATATTGCTTTTATTACTAACTTGTCTTTCATTGATTCATAGATGCTATTTCCTAGAGTTCTTCCTAGGCTATCTCATCCACTTATAAATCTTTAATTATTTGCAAATACATAGGATAAAAGGGCTTCATTTGTTGAGTTTCAGGTCTATAGAACACATGCATTCATGTATCTCAGAAAAAAACAACAACTCAGCATATCCCAAGTTGAAACCATTATCCAACTCAAAGAAGCTTCTACCTTGTTATTTTTCCTGTCTTGGTTAATTGTATTTTTCAGTCATTTGATTCTTTGATTCTTCTCATTTTCATACTTCCCACATCTCATTTATTACTAAATTTTACATATTATCTCTTTCAATAACTCAAATTTTTGGTCTGATATCTAATACATATACTTCAGTTATGTCCTACGCTATCATTCATTTGAACTTCTGCAGTGCCATTCTCAACATTTTAACTTTCTTCTGTGTCTGCTCTAAGTTTTTGTTTATAACTACCTCCTTTTGTCTTCTCAAAATTTTCTACATATTCCTAACTCCTACTTAAATATGCACTTTTGATCTCTCATCTTCATCAATTTAAAACTTTTAAATTTCTTATTATGATCCAGGCTAAGAGCTAGGAGCTGTGAAACAAAGACGACCTAATCACAGCTAGTATAAAGAACTTATGTTCTAGTAATAAAGAGAAACAAAGAGAAAGATTTGTAAACAAATAATATATAAAAATATGGATCCTTGAGTCACAGTAACCCCAAATGTAGGTTGCTAAGTATGACTGCTAGCAAGTGCATCACAAGGCATCATTTACTTCAGGTGTGAAACAAGGCTAATAAAATACCTACTCCATAAGATGGAATTGAGGAATATTTAAGCTTGAGATAATTTCTACCCTGTAAAAAATGAACAAAAATTGTTAGCTATTAATATTATTAATATAATAGTTATTATGATAGGCTAATTATTTTATCACAAGTAAACTATTAAAACTTATTATTAATAAAAAAATACTTGTTAAGTTTTTAGAAGAAAAACTTAAGTTTTTAGAGAAAAAAAGTATAATTTCAGTGGTGTGGTAGAGACAGCCAGTTGCTCTCTAAATATTCATTTTCTTTCATAGTGTTGCATTGTCACAGGAAGATGGATGTCCAAATAGGAGCTGTGTTACCCAGTTTCCTTTGTGCCCAGGTATAGTTATATGACTATTTCTAAGTAATAGAATGAGGTGGAAAGTGATAGTGTCACTTATGGGTCAGGGTTCTTAAGAAATGGGCGAAATTTTCTGCTCTCTCTTTTCTCTTCATCTGGTTGCAAAGAAGATCCTATAACATAATGAAGCTACACAAAAGGAAGGAAAACTGCCAGCTGTTCAAGAACATCTGTATTGGACAGAGAGAGAACATTTACTGTATGATTCCACTGAAGTCTCGGGGATAGTTTGCCATGGTAGCTGGTATTACCCTAAAAATACATATTGGGACATTTATAAAGGAATGGGAATTTTTGTTTGGGAAAAGAAAAGTTTACTAAAAGCTTCTATGTGATATAGTTTATTATCTTCAGTGTGAAGAAAATATATGAGCAAAGGATCTTTAGAGGACATTTTTGGCAGAAAAACTGTGTTTATTCAGAATTAAATACTATTTGAGTCCAGGGAATCATAAGTCTTGTAAGGTTAGTGTGAGTATTTAAAGTAAAAACAGGCAAGACATAAGACTGGACAGAAAAATAGAAGCCTGACCATACAGGGCCTTGAATTGTGAGCTAACAAGTTGACATGGATAAGTAGAAAAATAAATTTCAGAAAAAGAACATTATATTAAAAAGAATAACTTTTAGAAAAATAATGTTTTAGAAGAAAAACAACTGGACAGTAAACACAGGGTTGATTACTAGGCCATTTGGGTACAGGCTACAGATTTAGGGAACAATAATATCGTCTCAAATAGGCACCTATAGTATTATGAATCCTGAACATTGAGACTTGTGCTGGCCAATCACAACACAGTGAACAAGTTGAATGAAATCTTCCAATCATGATTGGACTATTTGGCCAAGCACTTGCCCTAATATACATCAATGGGACCAACCACGTTTACTTTTCTATATTCAAGAGTCAGCTAACTTCTAGTATCATCTCCATAATGATCTCTACATCCTTACAGTTCAGACTAAAAGTTCTCTAAATATTTCATCTAGTTTTGGTTTGTTTGTTTGTTTTTGCCTTTTTTGGAAATGTTTCCTTCCCTAAAGTTCTCAGTTAAAGTTCACTGTAGCAGAAGAGGCACGGGAAAGGAAAGGAATGGTTTTTAAATCTAATAAATATATGCTTTCCAAGTAAATGAAGTTTTGTAATCCATGTGCGGAATTCAGTGTTAGAGATACCTAATGGATCAGCTCGAGAGAGAGGTGTGTTCTCTTTATCAATCAACCGAAACCATGTTGAGACAATGGTATCTGTTTTCAATCTACAAAGTCTGAGCTCTACCAGCCATATTGATTGCAGATGAGTGATTTCTAAGTGAATTTTTCTCAGCCAGTGTTCCTATATGTGTTTTTGTTTGTTTTTATTCCTCATTAACCAAGCAGTTGGTTGACTGGGGTTCAGGACCTTCACTTTTGAACTAGCAGATCTGAAAAGTATTCTCCTCATGAAATTATTACCTTAATTGTCACCTACTCCAACTTAGTTGTAATGGCATAAATCTGTGCTTACCTTCCTTACTAGTTCATAAGCACAACTGTGCTTCATTTATCTTCATATCTCCAGTACCTTCTGCTGTGACATGATAAGCAGTATATAACTGGTTACTAAATAAAAGAATAATTAAATGAGTGAAGACTGGGTATTTGATTGGTGGTTTAATCAATAAATTCCATTCATAATACAGGTATTAGCATGTAAATTACCCTGACCCAAACTGCAGGTTAAAATGATATCATAGATCTTCATGATATAAAGGATTGTAATGGTCAGCATTCCTAAGCGCCCCACCCCCCCTTTTTTTTAAGCTAAAAAAAAATCTGAATTTAGCACGAGCACTAATCATTCCCAAATCCCTTAAGGTCTTTTTTTCCTATGTGTTTAAAATTTCCCTGACACCAGAAAAACAACAGTTGAATGATGACCAGATGGCAGGAGAGCTGTGGTAATTTGGCTGGAAGTAAGATGAGCATTGAAGCATAATGAGCAAATTAGAGATTTAAATCTTTTCTATGAGCAGATCAACCTAATGGGGTGGACAAGATCACCCGAAGGCTTTTTATTAAGTTTATTTATTTCCTTTGTAAAACATTTACTGATGCATCGGTATGATGATTTTTGGGAGATGTGACTGATGGATTAGATGGAAATATTTTTTCAGGTATTATCTTCTTAAAGCTACCCAGGGCGAATCCTTCCTAATCTTGGTGTATGAGGTTAGGAATAATATCATTGAGATGTGTAGTTAAAACCTTGGAAACAATCTTGTACTCTCTATTCAGGAGAGTAAAAGAGGTTGAAAATCCCCCAATTGTTCCTTACCTTGTCATCTTTTTAAGGATTATGGGATCAGGGGTGTTTTCATGTCTTGAGCCATAATTCTGGTCTTAAAAATTCTGAAAAGACTTTCTGATGTTAGAGATAATTGCCACAATCAGGTTTTATAAGACTTGATGGAAAATCTGTCAGCACCTGAGGCTTTTCCTAGGTTTATGACTTGGATTTGGGGTCTCTCACTTTTAATGATATCGTGTTGTCCAACTGATTGAGTTAATGGAGGGAGTGAATTGAAATCAAGGCCCACCAGTTTTCTGTGTGGTATAGCATTGAAAAAAGATGTTGACTAGGCACAAAAATATTTTGAAAATATTAAATACCTTTAGTTTGCCTTTCTGAATGATTGGAATAGTTTATTTTGGGCATATATTTCATTTGCAACTTTAGCAGTTTGTTAGTCCACAAGTATTTGATGAAAAATACATTTTACATAAATGAATCAATATCTGAAACATTGTTAAAGGGGATTCTATGTAGGCTGTGATATTAATATAGGTAGATAAGATAAAGTGTATATTCCCAATTCCATGTGCAATGATGGAGATGACAATCTTTTTAATTAAATGAACAATAGAATAAGTTAGAGTGATAAGTCTAATTATTTAAATTCTATCATAAAATTATAACATAATTAACCATTTTGAAAACTAAAATATAATTCTGGTTTATTATGTTTTGTCAATAGTTGTTATTACTAAAGTACTAACAAACTCATGATAATAATATACCACTTAGAGATAAATTACTTGTGGATATATACTCAGCTCTTGAAATTTTCTTTCATGTTAGTTTTTATATGTATCTGTTCAAATGTTTTTCAGCTGATGTGTTTTGTTTTTTTTTTTTTTTTTTATTCAGGGCTTAGATATATACACTGACTTAAGAAGTGGAATACATACCTTATTTAAACATAAAAGTGTTGACAACACTTTCTGATATGAATTTGATGAGAGAAGATGCTGTACTAGAGTCATTTCCTTCTTGTGTCCCAGCACCTCTTTATATGTTGGGAAATGTTCCCTCTTATTTATGTAGAAGTCTAGTGAAATGATTACCTGGTATAATACCTACCTTTGACTGCTGACTAAAGCATGAGACTCCAGACTGACAGATCGTGAGATACCTAACACTATAAATAATACCAATAATGCATAAGAAATCTTTTCTGTGATTTGCAGCTAGGATAGTGAGAGAGATGACTTTACCTTTGGAATATGACAACCATGTGGCCTGTAGTTTCTGAGATTCATCTTTGTGTCTCATAGGCAGAATGTATCTTTTAAAAAGTCAAATACAAAAAAGCACTTTAAGAGGTGACAGTGAATTTGGGAGAGAGTGGTGGGGGTGGGGAATGGTCCGTGTTATCATTTGGATCTTTGGATCAACTATTCATAAAAACAGTGCCATCTCTTCAACTTTCCAGTTGTGTTAACCAACAAATTTCATTTTTCCTTAAGCTTGTTGAGTATGATTTCTGCCACTAGCAACCAAAAGAGCTCTAATACACTAATTTAATGGTTGAATATGGAAAATGATTAATTAGTTAAGAATAAGTGCAATCTGCCCTAGCTGGTTTGGCTCAGTGAATAGAGCTTTTCCCTGTGGACTAAAGTATCCCGGATTCAATTCCGGTTAAGAGCACATGCCTGGGTTGCAGGCTCAATCCCCAGTAGGGGGCGGGCAGGAGGCAGCCAGTCAATGATTCTCCCTCAGCATCCATGTTTCTATCTCTCCCTCTCCTTTCCTCTCTGAAATGAATAAAAATATATTAAAATGAAAAAAAGAATAAGTGTAATCTATACACTCTACAATGTATCTGGATGACCATAATGTAGAAAAATCCTGACTTCCTGATGGATATAAGTATTTTATTGAAGCTGGTCAACAGTGGAACTAAGTTTTCCTAAACTCATTTGAAAGAGATAGATTCAAAAGCGTTGCAGTTAAAATGTCAAAATGACTTTGACTTTTAATACTAAAGGTCTTTTACTTTTGAAGGAAAGATAAAATTAGTACAATGGCTATAAAATTCATTTTTCACTTCTGCTGCTACCTGGATAGAGTTTGAAAAGGACAATACAGTAACCTAGATGTACTTCAGGGTTTAATTTAGTGGGAGATGTTGCAAATATATGGTACTATTACTGATGGCTCTTGATCATTTTTGCTCATCCTTGAAGCATTTTGAAATGATTACCTAGTGAAGATTGAGCAAGATTTGGGGTGAACCTGATAAAGGTTGGAACTATCAGGCAGTCACCAATAATTTATTTGCACTCTGATTTGCATAAGGAGCAGGAACCTTTATTCTCCTATTCATTCAACAAGTATTTACTGAGTGGTATTCTGTGTCAAGCACTTGGGATAAGTGAGCAAGTATATTTTACTATCCTTTTGGAAGATATTACGATTAGGGAGAAATTGGGAAAAGGGTTCATGGGATTTCTCTGTATTATTTCTTATGAGTGCTTATGGTTCACTCTTATCTAAAAATAACAACAAAAAGTAGAAATATTATTATAGCTTGATGTATAACAATATCAGCATGGACACAGTGGTTGTTTGAACCTGAGTGAGTTACTGAACCTCTTTGTGAATCCAGCATCTATTACATTAGGAGGCTCTTTGTTCTTATGGTCCTATCACAAGTATGAAGAGAATGGATCTGTGAGACCTTTATGAATACTTGTCATTTATTTAATTGTAACATTTCTATAATAAAATTTTAAATATGTTGGCAACCATTTGAATTCAAAATTAAATGTATACTAAAATTACCACATGTTACAAGATGCCATAAAAATCTGATTTTTTTGTTTTGTTTCATTTTGCTTTGGCTAGTCAATTACTTTTAAGTGAAAAAGAAAAAGGAAATCTAAAAGAATGTCATATGGTTACAAGGCACGGCATTTAGGGAAATTGGTGACAACAAGCACAAGTGAAAGTAAAAAACCTCAAATTTAAATAATGAAACACCGAATACATGTTCTAAGTTGTCAACTGACAACTTTTCAGGTAGATGATGCATTTGCTGTAGGTATGAAATCATGTTTTATTTTTAGAGGATTGCAGGCTACTTTCTGGTTAGCTCAGAAGTTGGAAATAATTTATCTTTTATTATTTTATACAACTTTATTTGTGGGCCAGGCTTAGATTAACGCAGATGAAAGCTAATAGCTAGAAAGGGGCCAGAATAATAACTACTCATTGTGCGTAAATAACTTAATTCCAGTGGCTCTCAACTAGGTTTTCAAAATATGGTACTAATTGACCTGGAGAATGGTATCATCCAAGTGCAGAAGCAAGAGAAAAATCTGATGTTCTTTCGTCAGGTTTTTATTTCTCAGAGGTCACCACATTGTAGCTTTGTTTGGCATAAGTTGAAGGGGAAGAGAAGTAACCTTTCTTTTTTCCTTCTTTCCCCAACACATATAGGCACGTATTTTTATTTATTTATTTTTGTTTGTTAATCCTCACCCGAGGACATTTTCCAATGATTTTTAGAGGGAATGGAAGGGAGGGGGAGAGAACATCCATGTGAGAGAGATGCATCCATTGGTTGCCTCCTGCATGCTCCCCTACTCGGGCTGGGGACTAGCCTGCAACCGAGGTCCTTGCACGTGAAGGGAATCGAATCTGGGACCCTTTAGTCCACAGTCTGACACTATCCACTGAGCCAAACCGGCTAGAGTGACACATTTTTAAAGGGTATCTTTAACTACTGCATGTATGAATTCAGTAAATAAGAAATTAGTTCTGCCGAACCGGTTTGGCTCAGTGGATGGAGCGTCGGCCTGCGGACTCGGGGGTCCCAGGTTCGATTCCGGTCATGGGCATGTGCCTTGGTTGTGGGCACAAACCCACTGGGGGGCGTGCAGGAGGCAGCTGGTCGATCTCTCTCATCGATGTTTCTGACTCTCTGTCCCTCTCCCTTCTTCTCTGTGGAAAATCAATAAAATATATTTTTTTTAAAAAAAGAAATTAGTTCTAATGAATTTTATATTAAATATTATAAAATACAACATAATAGCAAAGGCTTATTTTTTCTAGATGAGAAGAATTTTTTGTGTGTGTGCAAATCATGATGAAACCTCTAGAGCAGTGGTTCTCAACCTTCCTAATGCCGCTACCCTTTAATACAGTTCCTCATGTTGTGGTGACCCCCAATTTCATTGTTACAAATTGAACATAATTAAAGCATAGTGATTAATCACAAAAACAATATGTACTTATATATGTGTTTTCCGATGGTCTTAGGCGACCCCCGTGAAAGGGTCGTTTGACCCCCAAAGGGGTCGCGACCCACAGGTTGAGAACCGCTGCTCTAGAGTCTTTTGAAAACTTTCAAAATACTATGAAATAGCATGAGTTTTTTTTAATGTATCAAAATAGCAGGCTTTTTATTTGGAGTTATAAAGCTGTAGAATAAATCTAAACAAAAACAAAAACAAAACAACAACAAAAAACACACACCTGAAATGTAGAAAATGTAAATGTATCATTGCTGATAAACTGAAAATTTTTAGAAGACAAAATGGCAGAGGGTGAAGAAAACATTAAAATGGCCCAACCATAATGGCTCAGTGGTTGAGCATCCACCTATGGACTAGAAGGTCATGGTTTGATTCCTGTCAGGGCACATACCCAGATTGTGGGCACTATCCCCAGTTGGGGGGCGGGGGTGGGGGCGCGTGCAGGAGGCAGCCGATGGATGGTTCTTTCTTATCATTGATGTTTCTATCTCTCTCCTTTTCCCTTCCTTTCTGATATCAATAAAAATATATATTCTTTAAAACCATGAAAATGATCAACTATATCACATGCTCAGAGAATAAAGAATAAAAAAATAAACATAATAAAAAAGCAAAGTGAAGAGTTGAAAGGGAAAAAAATAGTTTTGCCCCATCCTAGGAACCACTATATGAATTTTATAGTATCTCTTAATGAAATACTAAAGGCTTTCTATTTGGAGGTTCCCAAGCATGCTACAGGAATCACCCAGTGACTGAATTTACAGCCCTGTGTTTGGCTTGAATTGTGCTTTATGCTTGTGAGGTTAGTGCCACCTTAAATTTTAGCTAAAAGGATCTTTTCTATTTCACATTGTCCATATAAGATACACTTCCTTCTTTTTGATGGTGCATATGTATTTTTAAGGTAAAGTATTTATAATGTATTTGGGAATAGTTATTGCTTTAATTATAAATGTGCCTTGATATCAAATATGTTTACATACATCAAATTATGTTTGTGTTCTTTTCCTCTGCCTATAAGGCTGCCTACTCTTGGAGTCAGTGGATTAGAATTTATGTCAAAATTATTGTTGTTGTTACTTTGTTGTCATTACTATTGTTTTGTCACTCATCTCCCTCACCTTTTTTTTTTCCGTCATCCACTGCTATTGCTATATATGTCCTACTACATTTATAACTGAGTGCCACAAGATTGGGTGGTAAGGATTAAACACTATTTCAGAAAAAAATTACCAAAATCAAGCTCTTTATATATTAGAGACAAAATCTGAATGATTCCTTTAAAGAAGCAGACACTGTTAACTGATATATTCATTGGCTGGTAATGAAAATCAACTGTTTAATGTTTTAGAAAGTGTTTGCCTACATTAACCTCATAAGTCTGCATTCCCTCTCTATCTTTACCTAGATCATAAGCCAATGTCTTCTGGAATAAAACAATATTACATCTGCAAGCAAAATAAAAATGCTTATGATGTCTAGAGTTTTTAAAGCATAAACATTTTCCTGTGATTTTCTTCCTTCTCAAATAAATAAAAATAAATAAATAAATGCCGTGTACTATCATTCTAAATATAGAAGCAGTAAAAGCATTGAAGTGGATAGATAAGTCAGGAGTCTCTTGGTGATGATGGATGGCAGGTAGAGGTAGTGACAGTGAAGATGGAGAAAAATGCACTCATTTCAGAAGTAGTTAAGAAACAGCAGGCTTGATATTTAGTTGGACATGTGTTGCTAGTCGAGACAACTTAGTTTCCTGACTTGAGAATGGTGAGGTTGATATTGCCATTTATTGCCATTAAATAAAAAAAATTAAACTCTGAGGACAAATTGGGGAATGTTTTTTATCATCTTGCCTGTTGGATGTCAAAACTTTTCAGTGAACTATTGATGTATCAGATTCGGTTCATGAACCACACTAGCTAAGCATACTTGTTTGGTCTCTGCAGAACAGGCTTGGTGGTGGCTTCTTCTATCTTGTAATCATAGTTAACTGCTGATAACTGGTCACGGCAAAGAGTCTCACAGTAGCTGCTGCTCCTATACCCTTATAGTCCTTATGGGTTGAGCTGACAGTACATTGCCTTCCCCAGACCAACATAACCTTTTGCCTTCTTTCCTGTACCCTTCTTGTTGCCCCTGAAGTTCAAGACACTGTAAGAGCCACCTGACATGCATATGTTCAACTCAGAATTGCAGGATTATGGATTCTTCAGAAGCAGACTTTGACCATTTGAAAACAAAAACAAGTAAATTGTTCTCTTCTCCAAGTTTATTTTATTTTAGAAAGGCAGTTCAATTGTAGTGTCTTCACATGGATCCTATGAGATTAAGAAATCAGCTTGTCACAAAGCTGTGGATGACATCACAAATGACTTCCTTGTCCTGATTGATTTTTTTCCGGATCATCCTCCTTTCCCCACATTCCTCATTCCCTGGGACGGACACTTGACATGCAACCAATGCTGGAGCAAACTTATTTGAAATCTTCATCAATTGGGATGCTGAAATGCATTATACTTCTACATGCCAAAGACCGCAGTACACATTTATGGCCTTCCCCTAGGGCTGCATTAACGCTCTTGCTCTTTGTCAAATTATGGTCCACAGAGACCTTTGGTTGTCTTAAATTCCACTGAATATCATGCTAATCCACTATATTTATAGCATGATGCTATTTATATCTGGTGAATAGGCCATATCTTACATGCCCTAATAAGAAAGATGTGCTAGAGGGAGAAATCAATATGCACTAAGATTAACAATTGGAGCCGACCATTATCACAGTAAAGGTCCTCTCAAGAGTGCTATGAAAGAAAAGTGTGAAGATAAAGTCACACGGTAGATGGAGCTATGAGGTGTACCTTTGGTCATTTACTTCATTTAGAGCAGCCGTTCTCAACCTGTGGGTCGCGACACCTTTGGGGGGTCGAACGACCCTTTCACAGGGGTTGCCTAAGACCATCGGAAAACACATATATAATTACATATTGTTTTTGTGATTAATCACTGTGCTTTAATTATGTTCAATTTGTAACAATGAAAATACATCCTGCATATCAGATATTTACATTATGATTCATAACAGTAGCAAAATTACAGTTATGAAGTAGCAACAAAAATAATTTTATGGTTGGGGGTCACCACAACATGAGGAACTGTATCAAAGGGTCGTGGCATTAGGAAGGTTGAGAACCGCTGATTTAGAGGGAGCAGTAACCATAGGTTATACCCCTGAGCTGTTGTGAAAGGCTTGCTTGGTTAAAAGTGTCCTGAAAATGAAGGTGATCAAGGAAAAATGGCACTTGGAAGGAATCTATGGGAGCCTAAAAATTGGAATGAGAACATACAGGTAGATCCTGATGAAGCTGGGGACCTTAGATACTGAAATTTTACCATGTCTTCTTTGCTAGTAGAAACAATATGATCTTCTACGAAGTAGTTGCATTACAAAGCATTGCTGATCCTCTTTAAGACCTACCCCTATCTCCCTTCTTTCTTGCTTCTGAAACAGGGGTTAGTAACTTACATATATTTTCATTCATCACTAAGTATTTGAAAGTGGGATCCAGCCATAACCTACATTGTATGAAATTGAAATGTTCAGTCTTCCTCTATGTATTATAGAGGAGGGTATTACAGATTTAGGAAGTTTGGAATCCTAAAAAGGGTTTATCAGTTAAGATTTAGTCATGCCCTAACCGGTTTGGCTCAGTGGATAGAGCGTCAGCCTGTGGACTGAAGGGTCCTGGGTTTGATTCTGGTCAAGGGCATGTACCTTGGTTGTGGGCTAGATCCCCAGTAGGGGGCATGCAGGAGGCAGCTGATTGACTTTTCTCTCAATTATTTTTCTAACTCTCTATCCCTCTCCCGTTTTCTCTGTAAAAATCAATAAAATATATTTAAAAAAGATTTAGTCACTTATTTTATGAGGGGCAAACCATTTACCATTGTTGTATTAAATAAATTCATGACGAGAGCTCCAGTTCACAGAAATAGAGTCCCTTTAATATGAGAGAGGCCAGTTACCTTGGAGGAAGTTCCTTATAACTCTTCCAAATATTTATATTGCTGATCATCCTCCCTACCATTCCTATAGGGACCTGCAACCTGTGGATTAGGGTAGAAAAAATAACCAGAATTCTCAGGGATTACTGGACTCTGACTCTGTAGAACCAAAGCATCACTGTGGTCTGTCAGTCAGACTAGGGTCTTATGGAGGTTATGCAATTAATGAAGAATTTGATGGTGTTGGTTTGTTTTTATCAATTAAAGGTTACTTTAGGACTGTTTCACAGTGGGCTTAGCTTTTCTAGGATATATCTGTGCATTTTCACACTTGCCTGTTTTCCTTGCAAGGTACTATGGTCTTGAAGAGTTTACTACCCCCAATGTGAAAGTGTTCCACAATGTGTCTAAAAAGCATCATTAGAGCCCTGCTGTGTGGCTTAGTGGTTGATCATTGACCTATGAACTGGGAGGTCACAGTTTGATTCCCAATCAGGGCACATGCCTGTGTTGTGAACTTAGTCCCCAGTGTGCAGCATGCAGGAGGCAGCCAATCAATGATTTTCTCTCATCATTTACTATATACTTCCTCTCTGATATCAATAAAAATATATTTAAAAAATTAAAAAGCATCGTCAAATTATTGTAATTGAGCTATAATCGCCTTTCCAACAAGCAGTATATTATTTGGGGGGAGGAAGTATGGGAAATGTGACATACTCTAGAGCATATCCCTTCATCTTGTCTGGCCATTAGGTTTTTGTCATCAACACGTGTACTTTTATTTACTGTGAAACTTGTAAGTGCATCTATTCAATTGGTCATAAACAAGGACATAGGAATAATGCATTGGGATTTATGAAATGCAGCTGTATTACTTATATGAGCCAACCAGATGGAAAACGATGTGAATCAATTAATTTAAATTTCATCAAAGCTGTTTTATGGACTTAAAAGTGTAATAGCATTTACTTTTGAACTAGTATAAATATCTCAAGGCATAGCACAAGCACTTCCCTAATATTGCTAAGATATCAAACAAATTCATTTTAAAATGATAATCTCTACATCAATCACAGCATAATCAGAATTGTATGAACCTGTCTAGACTGATAGAAATAAATATAGTTGCCAGTGCTCAAAAACAATTTTCACAGCTGAGTGTATTTCTTAATTCAAAGTTAAAGGGCTTATACTGAAGTTCAAATGATTTTAGTGGATTAGGTGTCATTATGTGAACATCTTTGTCAGCAATTACTGGGTATAAAAATATAAAAACAAGTACAATTTGTCTAAAGTAGACGTGTTTCCTTTGAAAAGTAATGTGAATGTTTCTTTAGTTATCTTCTTTCATGAAGAACTAGAAATTAGATTCAGCCAGGAGAGTGTCAGAAACTTACCTTCACTTTCCCTAAAGTGTAATTTAATTGAGTTTTAACATCAAATAAATAGTCTTTACCTTTAATGCTAATGCACCCGAAAGACAGTTTCTATTCGTTTTGTATGATTAAAACTACATTAGGGATATAAATGTATTAATTTATAGATACAGATACTAATTGCTTAAATATTAAGTTCAAAACCAAGCATTAATATGTGTGGAATAATTGGTTCTTGCTGTAGAAGGAAAGCATAATAAAGAACTTGAAAGTGTTGTCACATTTTACATAACTAGTAAAATCCCTGAATATTTGAAAAATATTCTGCAAGAAAATGTCTTGGGGCTTTCTTAATGAGAATGAATGTGGTTTGAAAAGATCAAATAATATCCACATATGTCAAATATAGGTTTTAATAACAGTTAGAGATAATGAACAAAATTAAAGTAGGTCAATTTAAGTCATTCATTTTCCAGTAGTAGTTACACATCATAATCGCTACTTGTTAAGATATAATTAAAAGCAAAATGAAACTTCCCAAAGAAAGCTCCATTACTAAATATAAAAAAGTCAACATGAGTTATTTTATCATCTCTTAATCTTTATGTTTATTTGTTTTATTAGCATATCAGCATTTTGTAGTTAATGGTCATGTAAGTATGTTAATGTAATAATAATTGAGGTAATAAATAGCACATTATGAAAACAGTGCCTTTACTGTGGCACCGTTGGCTTTCATTGTGAATGGAAAACAAACTAGATGCTTTCTAGCATAGGTAAAAAAAAATATTTGACATATTTCTGAGAACAAACAACTTGAAAAAACTGAAAAAATTACTTGAATTCATAAAAAATAATATTAAATATAAATCGTAATTTTTACATATACATAAATTTAAAAACACAAGGCTATAATCATTGCATTATCAAAACTTACTCTTAGAAATAAAACTCTAATACTAAGCCTATCAGATCATGACTTCAAAGAGATTGTTCTTGTTATAGAGTGCAACTTACTTAATAAAAGTAAATTTCACATAAATTTCTAATTTAAAAAAAAAATAAGGCCCCACGACACTGTTTTTTTCTCCAGAAAATTTCATTTAACTCCTGAAATCCCCTGAATTTATTCTCTGGAATACTTTTTTTTTCTTTTTTAAAATTTATTTATTGATTAGAAAGAGAGAAACATCGATATGTTGTTCCACTTATTTTTGTATTTATTGGTTGATACTTCTTTTTTTCAACAATCCTTTATTTTAACATGTATTTCCTATCAATTATCAAGCCCTGTCTAGTCTGCCTTCAGAGATATTCTCTATCAGTCTATGTTGTTCTCTATAATCCACAAATGAGTGAGATCATGTGGTATTTATCTTTCTCTGACTGGCGTATTTCACTTAGCATAATGCTCTCCAGTTCCATCCATGCTGTTGCAAAAGGCAAGAGTTCCTTTTTTTTTTTTTTACCGCAGCATAGTAGTCTAGAATACTTTTATATAATGGTCTTTAATTAATAGGTGCCCATTTAAAAGAATTTCTAGATGATCAATTTGTTTTCTAGAAGTTATTGCTATAATTTCTTAATTTTTAAACGATATGAAGAAAATATAAGCCAGAATAAACAGAGAAATTGATAATTTGAGTCAGGAAGGCAAGTGTCATAATCATTTCTCTCTCATGAAATGATTATGACAAATGAAAATAAATTTCTTAAAAATCTACATTATTACCAAATTTTAAAGAATTTATTATTATTATCTTAAATAATAATTATTACAATTTCTGTCTTAGTATGTGGCATTGGCTAAAATACCTACTTCATAAAATCTGACTCAAGTCTGATTCAAAAAGATCTTCACAACTTTTAACTCAGAATTTATGATTAACTAAATAGAGTTTATTTGGATTAATTAAATTCCATAAGCATGGTTTTGAGTAAAATGTGGTTTAGGTTTTAAAAAAACAAACAAACAACTATATTGTGCAACATGAATATAAAAATAAATATGTACTTTCCCCTGGAAGTTTTTCCAGGTAGTTCACTCAGTGAATTATCATGCATTTGTGAAGTCTCAAATTATTAGTGAAATCAATTATTGATCTTAATTGTTTTATAATTTCAAGTTCTTTGGTCCTTCAAAGCATGAAGTATCTTGGTTTGTTTATTATGGAGGCTTGTAAAACTATCTGAATTGGACTTGGTTATTTCTTAGGGTTCCTCAGTCTTAAACAAACAGTGCAGCCTTTCATAGGGTGTATTACTTCAGCAAATAGTTAAAGTTTTCTTTATATATTGATACATGTTGGTTTCATCCTCAGAGTTTAACTACACTCCAAGTTCCTGGAAATTGTTCTGTAGCTTTCCATAGAAAGACTATGAGGCCTATTACTGTACCTGTCTGAGATTAATTAGTTAGCTAAAACATGTTCGGTGTCCGTAATGTGTACATTTAACTCCCCTTAACATAGCTCAGATTTTATTTAATTGCATAGCCATGGACATGATGAGAAAGAAACTGTCTTTGAAAAGCACATACAGCTACACAATGGAATACTACACTGAGGTAAAAAAGAAGGAATTCTTACCATTTGCAACAGCATGGATGCTAAGCGAAATAAGCCAGTCAGAGAAAGATAAATATCACATAATCTCACTCATTTATGGACTATAATGAACAACATAAACTGATGAACAAAAACAGATCCAGAGACAGAAGCATCATCAGACCGTCAAACCTCAGAGGGAAGGTAGGGGTCAGGGGGAGAGATCAACCAAAGGAGTTGTATGCATGCATATAAGCATAACCCATGGACACAGACAACAGGGAGTGAGGGCATGAGTAGGGGGGTGACAGACACCAGGGTCGTGATGGCATGTGAGGGGGGTGGGAGGGCAATGGGGGGATAAGCACACATATGTAATACCTTAATCAATAAAGAGTAAAAGAAAAGCACATCTGCTTTCAATAAGGGAAATGTCTTATTCTTGTTCTTTTTTTTCTCTTAGAATTTCCTATCTCTAGGGTAGAATATTACCAATTTTAGAAGAGAACCCTAAAGAAAGAGCTTGCGTGTGCATATGGTATTCAATGTGACATTAGCAGGTGCAACATTGCTTTAAAGATTGCAGTTAAGCATCTTTAAAATGAATATGAAGATGCTTAAGGAACTCCAATCCATTTGATTTACACTAAAGGATAGTTTTCATGTGGGTTAGTCTTCAATATTCAAAACATGTTATATATGCATCTTTTTCTTTCCATTAATGATACCAAAAATTGATATCATCTATACATATAAAAGCCTAAGCGACTGAAATGACCGATCGCTATGACGTGCTCTGACCACCAGGGATCACATGCTCAATGCAGGAGCTTCCCTCTGGTGGTCAGTGCGCACCCACAGCCACCCTCCCCCAGCCAGCCTACCTCCTGCAGTTTCTCCCCTTAACTCCTGGGCTGAGACGGGGAACCAGGGGTGGGTGGTGGTGGACACAGCCCCTTTCCCAGGGGGGCCAAGGGCCAGCTCCCTCCTCAGGGCTGGCAGCCAACTTCCCATGCCCTGTCCCTCCTCCCACTGCTGACAGGCTCCAATCAGCCTGCTGCCTGCCCACTGCATTGGCAGTGCAGTGGCGAGGGTATGAGGAGGGGAGGCAGGGAACTATGTGGCGGCAGAGTGCCGACAATGGTCATGTCAGCATCCAGCGTCTGTTCCTTCCACGCCCAGCCCGGCAACCATCTCCTCCTCTCTGGCCCAGCCCTGATCAGCCTGGCCACAATTGGCCCTGAACACCGGCCAGACCTAGGGACCCCACCCATGCACAAATTTTGTGCACCGGGCCTCTAGTATTCTATATAAAGACACAACATGAACTTAGATCAGTTCAGAAGAATATAAGACTGAGATATTTTTAAAAATTTGGAAGTCTGCTTATAGTCTACCAGCTGTTATGGCTGGAATTCAAATCTCCTACAGTGTCTTCATGGAAATGTTGGCACAATAATGGGGAACAAAAGCAGGAAAGACTTGTTTCTTTCTGCCTAGCTAAGTTTTAAAATATCAGTTAAAGGCCCAGTCTTGGTTTTCTTCCTGTGCTAGTCTTAGTGGATTCATTTTTTAGTCTATCCCTATATATTTAATAATTATTATTTATAGGTAATCACTCTAGAAGTCATTGGAAATTCCAACTTTGATCACATATTGTCCCAGCGTTAAATTATACACAAAATATCAAGTATCTTTATATATACACTAGAGGCCCGATGCACAAAATTTGTGCAAGGGACTTGGCCCCTGCTGCAGCGGTGGCCACCTCTGCCTCCTCTGCTGCCTCTGCCTTGGCCCGGCTTTGTCTGGAATGATATCCGGTCTAATTAGCATATTACGCTTTTATTATTATAGACTCGAGGCCTGGTGCACTAATTCATGCACAAGTGGGGTTCCTCAGCCTGGCTGGCAATCTGGCCCAATGGGAGCTGGCCAGCTGGGGGTGGGGGGACTGCAGGAGGTTGGCTGTGGGAGCACACTGACCACCAGGCAGCATCTCCTGTGTTGAGTGTCTTCCCCCTGGTGGTCAGTGCGCGTCATCACAACCGACTGGTTGTCCTGTGGTCTGGTTGTCTGGTCGTCCAGTCATCTGGTCATAATGGTCGCTTAGGCTTTTATATATATAGATGAGTCCCCCTTATCCATGGTTTTACTTTCTGTGATTTGTTTCCGGAAGTCAGCCATGATCCTAAAACATTAAATTGAAACTTTCATAAATAAAAATTTATACGTTTTAAATTGTGTGCCATTCTGAGTAGCATGATGAACTCTCGTGCCATCTTGCTCCTTTCCTCCCAGACGAAAATCGTCCCTTTGTCCAGTGTCTCCACACTGTCTATACACTACCCTCCATGAGTCACTAAGTAGCCGTCGTGTTTATTGGATTGACTGTTGTGGTATTGCAATGCTTGTGTTTAAGTTACCTCCTTATTTTACTTAATAGCCTCAAAACACAAGTGTAGCAATGCTGGCAATTTAGATATGCCAAAGAGGAGTCATAAAGTATTTCCTTTAATTAAAAAGGCAAGTACAGTGCAATAAGATATTTTGAGAGACCACATTCCCATAACTTTTTTTACAATATATTGTTATCATTGCTCTGTTTTATTAATTATTAATCATTGTTGGTAATCTCTTACTTGCCTAATTTATAAATTAAACTTTATCATAGGTATGCTGTGTATAGGAAAAAATATAGAATATGTAGGGTCAGTACTATCTGAGGTTTCAGGCCTACTGGGGTCTTGGAATAACATACTCCCCAGGGATAAAGGGGGATTGCTGTATAGTTAGAAATATGAAGTAGAAAGCAATGAGTGAAAAAAAAGAGCAGTATAAAATACTGTGTGAACTGAAGAGGAAAGTAGACATACATTTATTTAAAAAATTTAACATAACTGTTATGATCTATGACTGTCATCCATTTGAGCCGAAAGTGATATCTATTTTATTTTCTAATTACATCATGCAGATTAACCTGGAATTTCAACTAGAAGGCAAATGCTGAGAATCAATATCATGTTGAGGCCAGTGATTCTTCTGGGTATTTCCAGTGCTGACTAATTTTGTGGTTATTATATTGGTTAGACTGTGTGCTATATGCTTTACTAATGTTATTTTATTTATTTCTCTAAAATAATTCTAGAGAATAATAACTCATTTGCTGATCAGAAAGATGAGTTAGGCATTACCATGTAAGAGCTCCTATGTAGGATGAGTATGTATCACATCTAAGCTTCACCACTTATTCTGTAAAATGTGGCAAGTACTTACACTTTCTATAACTCAGATCTTTTTTCTGTAAATAGGGTAAATATATATTTACTTGTCTCATATTTTAGAAGAGGATTAATTAACATATTGGAAGTTTCTAAAAGAGAGCTGCCATAAATATTAAGCCATATATAGGTGTTTGCTTTTATTCCAATAGCACAGATAGTGAATTGCAAACCAGAACATCACCCCAGGTATACCTAGTTATTTCAATTATTTAGTGCAAAATAGAATTCTTATTGAAGTACATAAAGGTGAATTATAAAATAAAAAGTCATTATTCACCAGAAAAATCAAGAAATAATTTTTCCAAATGCTCTTTCTGTAATTATTAAAATGATCGTGTCGTTTATTTTTCTCCTTTAGTCAATGCGTTGATTTTCCTTGATTGGTTTCTAATGTTACACAAATCTTGAATTCCCTGAGATCCTGACATTCAGCTCAAATTAATGAAAATATAGTATTATTTTTTCATATTGCTATATTCAATTTGTTAGTGTCTATCTGTTACTCCATGAAACTTGATTTTTCTTCATTCTCTGGCTGATTTCTATATCTTCTGTATGTCTTTGTTATCCTGCAGTTTCTCTTTGATGTGTCTAAGTGAGAATTTATTGCTTCCTTCTTCCCTCTCTCCCTCACTTTGTCTGTCTCAGTCCTTCTCCCTCTCTGCCTCCTTCCCTCACTCCTCTCCCTCTGTGTATCTTGCTTGGGATTCGGTGTTCTTCAGTGTGGTAATTGGTGTCTTTCATAAGCTCTGCAAGTCTATCTCAGGAATAAATATGAGGTTATTTCTAATTCATCTTAACATGAGAGCCCTGTGGAGTCCCAACTTAATGGAGGAGGCATTCCCTATTATTCTCCCTTGACTTTGTTTTCAACCTTTTGTACCTCTCGTCATCATTAAATTTAAGATCTTATTATTTGGGTTGCAAATGCTTTCAGTATGAAAGAGGTTACAGTGTACTGCTTATCCTTCTAAATTTCTGTCTTCAACTAAATGATGGTTTAGGAATTTCTATCATGAATTTTCCTAAATAATTTTCAGAATATTTTAAATCATTTATATACCATTTTTTAGTACTTAGTGCTACATATTACCTGAAAAAGAAGTGTCATTTAAGTTAGCATTCTTAATTCTGTGCAATGCGTAAGTAGAACATGTATTATACACCAAAAATAAGTTTCTATAAACACCTTTGTAAATACCTATTATGTGTGAGGCACATTTTTTTTAAAATGGCAAATGAAATATAACTTAATTCCTATTGTTATTTTTAATTTTGTTTGCATATTAGAGGACAAGCACACGAGGTTTCTAAGTAGCTCTCAGTCATAATATAATTAAATTGTTAATTTAACTGGCTGCATGTTTTTTTTTAACTTATAGCTGCTCACATATTTTGATTAAAAAGTTTAGATTTGCTTTCTTTTAAAACCTGATCTTCTAAATCCAAGCTTTTCTGAGCATGTGTTTTTGTTCCGGCTCTTCCCTGAGGCCTGCCAGGATAGTTGCTATTGAGTTATAATTAAATCTTTTAATGTTCCTTTGTTTTTACTTTAACTACATCTATTGTTGCTTTTTAGTAGTCCTTTCTCTTGGGAGTATTTTTTTTTCTTTCTTTCTTTGCCAACAACACTTTAAAACTGTTATTTGTTGTTGCTATTTGGCCAGGCAGTCCTTTCTATTTGTCCTTGTTTCTTTTTCACTACGATTGATTTTTAACCACCCAAAGATAAACTGTGACTTCCAACTGCTCTGTGGCTCTCGCTGTCGCAATTCCTTCTTCGAAATGGCTGAGTGAGCAGAAGATGACTCAAATCATGAGCAGGAAGCAAATGATTTCTTCCCTCATGAATCTTTGACTCAGCATTTGGCAAATTCTAGAGATGTTGAGGTATTTCCAATGGTCTCATTCTTCTACTCTCCCTAGATTGTTCTAGCATTTATGATCAATCAGAACTTCATGGAAAGGGTCTTTTTTCACTGCTTATTGTTATAAAGCTAGTTGAAAAATCTGATAGTATATTTCTGGTGATAGTTGCGATGCCAAGGTAGAAGAAAAATATCACTCAAGGTAATTTTAATTTATCTTCTAACTTTAAGATTACCAGAGGACATACCATTTACAACAATCATTTTAAAATAATTATTTGATAGAGAGTTGAATAGTGAAAAACAGTTAACCCAAAAGGTATAGTACAGGGAAAATATAATTTGATCCAGCTTCAGGAAGCCTCATGCGTTTTCCAGCATTTATGATCAACCAGAACTTTAAAGGGAGTCTAAGTTTTACTTTTATATGATGGTATAATTTTAGGCAACTCAACTGATGTATACTATCACAGCCCTCGTTTGGTTATATATGGAATAAAGCATTTAAATTACTTGCTGTCTGTGATCCCTTTGTATATACTATATTTTGCACATAGTAAAAGTTACTGCCTCTTTGTATGTGTCATCCTATGAACTTATTACATGTATAAGTTTGTATACCCACCATCATAATCAGGGCATAGAATAGTTATATCACTCCACGAAATTCCTCAATACCCCTTTACAGACACAGCCTCTGCCGCCCTCAATCCATGGCGCTCACTGATCTGCTCTCTATCCCTAATGATGTCTCTTTGAGAATGTCACATAAATTGAGTCATACACTGTGTAACCTTTTAAGATTGGAGTAATGCCCTTGAGATCATTCAAGTTGTTATGTGTACCAATAGTACGTTTTATTTTCTGAGTAGCATGCCACATCTGGATAAAGCACAGTTTGCTAACCCATTCACCTGCTAAAGGGTGAATGAATTTGGGTTGTTTCAATTTGAGGCTATTATAAATGCAACTTTTTATAAATATTCAGGTGCAGGATTTCAAAAAATAAATTTTATTGCCCTATAGTAGCTTTCCAGGAGAGAGATGCTGGGTCATATGTTATGTGTATATTTAACTTTATAAGAAACTACCAAATCAATGTCTAAAATGGCTGTATTATTTTGCATTTACACCAGCAATGTGAGTGTGATCCAGGTACTTCTCACCAGCAGGTGGTACTGTCAGAATTTCTAAAACCATTAACTCTTAATAGACATGTAATAGTATCTTGTCATAGTTTTAATTATATTTTTCTAGTGTTAAATGATGTCGAGCATCTTTTCAATTGTTTGTCATCTATATGTCCTCTTCATTAAAAGGTTACTTCTTGTCTTTTCTATTCTTTTGTTTTTGATTTTTTTATGACTGTGTTTTTTATAGAGTTCTTTATATATTAATGGAATAAGACCTTTTTACATACATGACTTGCAAATATTTTATTCTAGGAGATAACTTGTTTTTTTTTATTAAAACTATTTTTAGAGCAGTTTTAGGTTCATAGCAAAATGGAGAGATTTCTCTATACTCTTCACCTCCACAAATGCATAGCTTTGCTCATTATCAATATTCTCCCCAGTGGGATACATTTGCTGCAATTGATGAATCTACATTGATACACCCAAAGTCCATAATTTAAATTGAGAATAACTCTTGGTGTTGTGCATTCTATGGGTTTGGAAAAATGTGTAATGACATTGTGCCCATCATTTCAGTATCATATAGAATATTTTAACTACCACAAAAATCCTTTTTGCTTTGCCAATTCATCTTTCTGCCCACCCAAATCCATGGAAACCACTGAATTTTCTGAGCTTTTAACTTTATCCATAGTTTTTCCTTTTCCTACATGTCATATAGTTGAAATCTTGCAGGATGTAGCCTTCTTAGATTGGCTTTTTTCACTGGGTAATGTGCATTTAAAGTTCCTCCATGTCTTTTCATTTGTGTGTGTATGCACTGAATAATATTCTATTGCCTGGATTTATAATAGTTTATTTTATTCTTCCACCTACTGTAGGACATCTTGACTGCTCAGGTTTTGGCAGTTATGAATAAAGCTTCTATTAACATCTGTGTGCAGGTTTTTGTGCGGATATGAATTTTCAACTCTTTTGGGTAAATACCAAAGAGAGCAAAAACTGGATTGTGTGGTAAGAGTATGTTTAGTTTTAAAAGAAACTAGCAAATGGTCTTCCAAAGAGCCTGTACCATTTTGCATTTTCATCTGTAATGACTGAGAGTTCCTGTTGCTACACATCCTCACCAGCATTTGGTGTTGACAGTGTTCTGAGTTTCCATCACGCTAATAAGTGTGTAGTAATACCTCACGGTTGTGTAGTGGTACACTCTTTGCTCTATTGTAGTTGTCTTTGTTATTTTGTCAAAGATCAGTTGGCTATATTTATGTGAGTTTATTTCTGGGCTCTCTGTTTTGTTCCATTGATCTATGTATCTCTTCTGTCAGTAACACGCTGTCTTGGTTATTGTACCTTTATATTAATCATGAAGTTGGATAGTGTAGGTACCCCAACTTTGTTCTTGTCCTTCAATATTATGTTGGTTATTTTGAATCTTTTGTCCATCCACAAAAACTTTAGAATCAGTTTGTTATTATGCATAAAATAATTTATTAGTATTTTATTGAATCTATATACAATCATATGCTACATAGATGTTTTGGTCAACAACAGACTACCTGACCACATATACAGAGGGGTCTCATGAGATTATAATGGAGCTGACAATTTCCTATCACTTAATAGCAGTCATAATGTTGTATTGCAAGGCATTACCAAGTCTTTGTGGTAATAGTGGTATAAACAAACCTACTATGCTGCCAGTCATATAGTAGTATAGCAGTGCATAATAGTTTATAACGATAACAAATGGCTATCTTACTGATTTATGTACTATCTATACTTTTTATCATTACTTTAGAGTGTATTCTTTCTACTAATAAAGATAGTATTGCATCATTTCTATACAATGTGTACTATTTAAAACTTTAACAGATACTGTCTTTCTGGTCTTTTTTTGTCTATCCTACAAAAAGATCTCTTGTTTATTACAAGTAAATAATTCACTATGGGAAATACACTACTGTTTTCTGGTCAACAATTTAGTCTATGTAGATTTAAGAGTTACCCATTAAATGGGAGGCAGAATTGTTCTGGAAAGAAGAAATAATGGTTGTAAGTATCAGGAAGCAGGAAAGATGATACTGTGCATTGTCAATGGATAGCAAATAAACTCTGAAGCAGAGAGTATAAAGAGAAGGGCAGAGGTGCACATGGAGAAATAAGTAGTATATTGAAGTAATTGGACTGGACACTGTCAAGCTTTTGCATTACCTTGAGGACTTATGACTAGATTTATATTTTAGAAGGAGGGAAAAGGATCACATGGAAAATTCTCAGAATGGAGGAAGAGCATGGCACTTTTGAAAATCTATAAAAAATGTTCATTATGGCTAGATTCGACTAGTGCTCATAATATGGATGGAGGGTGGGGATGCAGCAGAAGGCAAAGACCACCTAGCGACGGATCTCTGCAAGTTATACTAATGATATTGCAACTTTTAAAATTTTTGAAGAAAGAGAAAGAGCTTTCTGAAAATTTTGAACCATATTCACTACTTATGTAGTTATTTCTTTATTGGTAATAAGTCATTCATTTACAATGGCTGCTACAATCTGATAGAATGAATCTGATTAATGTTCCTTTTTATGAATTATACTTATTGAAGAAATTTTATATAAATATATTCAGCCTTTCCTTTTACAAGATTATATTAATCATAACATAGGTTTGAATACAACTTTCCAATTTATAGTCCTTTAAAGGAATAATTTAACTTAATGCTAACAAGGAAGTTGGTAGGATGAATACTTTATCACCATTTTAAAGATACAAAAACTGTGACATATTTTTTAAAATGTGCTCATTATCACAAAGTTAGTATGTGATACGATTAAGTTCAAATTGTGCCCCCTGGATAGTTTTTATGAGAGCCCACTGCATTTTAAACATACTTTATATTTTGGTTTTAATGATTTGAGATATAAAATAAAGCACCTGGATTTATTTTTACTAAAGTAAAAGATTAGTTAATATGGCAGAATAATGTAAAACCTAGTTATTCTAAGGAATTTTTAATTTTGTGATCTTTAATCTGGGGTTATGTTTCTATTCAAATAGAAATATTTTAAGGAATGCAAAGACAATATTACATATTAACTAACAAATAAGCTTACTGTAGTGCTCAATGACTTTTGCACATGAACTATTTTTAGTTTTTTAATTTGTGTTAATATTTATTTATCTAAATGGTGTACACTATAAAACTAAAATTACTTCCTTGGGCATTAAAGTGTTTTACACAGAACACATATATTTAAAAAGTAGATACATTTTATGCATTTTTGGAGTTATATTTGTGTGTGTACATGCACATGCATGAGTGTTTGATTTTCAAATTTCAAGCATTGCTGGTTTTTCTATTTACTTTAATTCAATTTCTAACTTTTAAAAAATTCAATTCCATTACTCTCATTGTTTTTTCATGTATTTGAAAATGAATTTACTGGTTTTTGTAGCAAGTATTTCTGTCTTTCAGATTGATTGATTTCAACAAGTATATTTAAAACTGTATTTGTTTTTAATGTTATATATATTTTTGCTGGTGTTCATTACTACTCTAGAAATTTTGTTTTCTATTTGTTAGAGAATCTGTGTACCTGTTCCTTTAAAGAGTGTACATGAAATGGGACATGTCAAGAATCTACGCTTCCAAAATGTGTTTACAGTTGGACTGCCACTATATAAGGCTTTTCACCAGAATGTGAATGTAGCATCCAATTCAGAATATCACTTCATGCCTGCCATTTCTTCTATTATTTCTGTTTAACTTGGCTGATGAGAATATTCTCTTTGGATTTTTTCATTCAGCAACTTTGGATGCATGCAGATCTCAAATTGCCATCTGTTTTATCAACAATTACCACTGAGTGAATTCAAGCAGAAGTCTTCTGCACCTGACACATAATGTCATTTTTCTGTTACTCAGTTAAACTTATGCTTCTGTCTGGTTAAGTTTTCAATAATATTGATGTTATTCTAATTGCATGTATCAGTGACTTCATATATTCTGTTGGCTCATAGGAGTAATAAGTTGGAAATAATCCAATGCCTTTAACTAAGCAGTAAATAATATATAGTGTATTGGACACATAAACTACAATTCAGAGTATAAATTATACCACCACTTTAGTCATATTCTGAACAAGAGTCTAACCTTGTTACAAATATGAATAAATAACAAGAAATATTGAATAAAAGGGAATATAATAAACAGTAAAGAGTTTACTAATATAGATTAATGAATGATAATGATAAATACAATTTTTATAGTAGCAGATTCAATATTTATATTGGCAAATAAGTAGTTAATTATTTGAAATTAAGGAGCCATGAAATTATTAACAATCCAGGCAATATTATATACAAAAAATAGATTTAAAGAGGCAGGATTGTCAACATTAAGAAGGAGGAGTGGAAGGTATTGGATATAAGCTTACAGATAACAGACAAAAGATTATCTAAGGAAAGGAAAATAAATACATCTTCTCCAAGGTAAATGAGAGTGAGATTTCAATTAAAAAATACAAGGCAGATTATTTTAAAAACTATCATATCCTATATCCTCTATTTCAGACTGAAGGTATATAAAATAATGGATCAGATATATAAGGTAATCTGTTACCATATTTACCCTGTAGTCAACTTATGAAATATATAAATTTATTTTTTCTACCTGCCACCCCAAACTCACTAGTTTTTTTTACTATTACTTTGGGTGATGAAAAAAAGTAGATGACATGACGTGGAGACACAATTTCAAAATATTGTATTGATTCCAGAATTCTCAAATCACTTAATAGTCATTTAACTATTATATTGCAATTGAAAGTTGGAATGGGAGATTTTGACATATGAAAGAGATTGAGGTAAACACAGAAGTAGCACAGTAGTCAATGGTCCTGAGATCTCTATGGAGCAGGTGGGTCATCAGTTAATGAGCAGTCTCCTTTGAGATGTTGGTAATGATTAAAGAGAATGTTGGGTGAGGTGTATGGAATGAGTGCATGGTCACCTCACCAGGAACTAAGGAAACATGTAGGTTTCCCTTCAATCCTGCTTTGGAGAGTATACTGGTCTGCTTGGGCTGCCATAACCAAATACCACAGATTAGGTGGCTAGAAAACAAAAATGTATTTTTGTACAGTTCTGGAGACTGGAAGTTTAAGATCAATGTGCCACCAGGGTTTGTTCTGGTGATGTTCCCTCGTGGATTTTCTGATGACTACCTTTTCATTGTGTCCTCACATGGGCGATTCACATACTCCTGGTGTCTCTTCATCTTTGTATAAGGATATTAGTCCTATTGAGTTAGAGTCCCAACCTATGACCTCTTTTAACCCTAATTACTTTCTAAAGGACCTCGCTCCCTAAGGGTTTAGGTATTCAATATATGAATATTGGGGGATAAACTTTAGTCCATAACAGGGAAACAGGGGATGTCAGGCCATGGAAGGGATCATCTTGCCTAGAGTGTTTGGAACCTTGGAAGACACACTTATTTCTCTATCATCTATCTATCTATTTATCTATCTATCTATCTATCTATCCATCTATCTATAAATGAAGACAGATAATAGGTATAGATTTCTTCATATCAGTAACACAAAATTCTCCAAGCATTTAAGCAAAGTAAAAAACATACAAAGGAATCTGTATTATTCTGCTGCCTTAGCCCTTTACAAGTTCTCATCATTAACACTCTAATGTGTCAAACACAAACCTGATCATCGCTGCTCCACAATTCCAACCTCAGAAATTCTTATCAAGAAATTTGCCTCATGGTGGCATAAAGCATCCTTTTCTGTCCCCACTTTTAAAAACTAAAATAAAACTATAAGTGCCTATGTGGGAGTTGTGGGATGTAGCACCATACACCAAGGGACCTGGGAGGAGTTTCATCTACCTGTGCATCTGATTATAGGCAGACAGACCTCAGTGTGGGCTATGGAAATGGCAGGAGCCTATGAATCAGCTTCAGCCCCTCTTGGCCGTGGTTGGAGAGAATGCTGATTTGGGCAGACACCCACAGATAAAAAGCCTTTGTAGAAGTCCAAGTTTCCTGAGAAGGATTTCAGCACTCTATTTGGAGAAAACACACACACACAAATCAAACCAAAACAAAATGAGTTAAGGCATTTTGGAGAGGACAAGAGAAACTTTGCCAGTACCACCTGCTCCCAGGTGACACAGCACGGGGCTGAACGCAACTACAGTGACCTCTCTGGCAACAGGAAAGGGAGTCGAGTGAGTAAGTGCCCAATTTCTCCAGCTGTTCAGGACATTGCTGGAGAAACCCATTTCTCTTCTGCAGTACCTTGAGTATTGAGATGAGATCTCTATGACTGGGGGTGGGGCGGGGGAGTAGAGGAAGAAACTCCAGAAAGAGATAGATAAGACTCTCAGGGGACATTAAAGAGATACAGTTCCTGCTGAATGCATTCAGAACTCCAGCCAAAAGCCTTCCCACAAGCTGTTGGGAAAACTTCACCTGAGGACTCTGAACTGGCCTACAGGCATGTTCAGTGCTTTGATTGCTGAACCCACACTTCCTTCTACCCTGTAGTTAGTTTCTTGTGCACATTCCTGGGGGCAGTGGCAAAAGCAAGCTCTAGTAGATAGATAGGGATTGTGTGCAGAAAATTAGTGAGGGTCTATGGGCAAGAAAGAAACAATAATCTTGAGCAATACAGCCACATTCAAGAAAAGAAAAGATATTTTCCTTGATACCAAAGCCCAGGACAATAAAAACTATAGACCAGTATCCTTGATGCAGATAGATGAAAAAATTCTCAACAAAATATAATCAAACCAAATTCAAGAACACATCAGAAGTGGTTGAAAAAGGTGAAGGGAATTAAGAAGTACAAATTGGTTGTTACAGAATAGTCATGGAGTGTAAAGTACAGCATAAGCAATATAGTCAATAATATTCTAATAACTATGTATAGTGTCAGATGGTATGAGATTTATCTGGATGGTCACTTACTAAACTATATAAAGTCTCATCACTGGAGTGTACACCTCAAATTAATACAATATTGTATGTTGACTGTAATTGAAACATTTTAAAAATGACTTTTAAAGAAAGGATCTTACACCATGTTCAAGTGGGATTTAGCCCTGGGATACAAGATTACATCAACATACAAGAATCAATTATGTGATGCATCACATTAATAGTATAAAGATAAAAATTACATGATAATCTCCATAGATGCAGAAATTTTGTGTAAATAAAACATTACTCATTAACATTCAATGGAGCAATTACCAATTCAACATGCCAATTACTTACCCTTTCCTGATTTATAATTGTTGTTCCTTTCACTCACATAGCCATAACCAGTGTCTCCAATCCCTAGTGTCTGAATTTCCTGACAATGTTCCCTTGGTGCAGCTCTATAAGTGCACCTTCTTATACAGTCAGCGTTTATCTGTTTGGGGATTTCTTTTTCTTATTTGCATCTAAACCAGCGGTTCTCAACCTGTGGGTCGCGACCCCTTTGGGGGTCGAAAGACCCTTTCACAGGGGTCGCCTAAGACCATCGGAAAACACATATATAATTACATATTGTTTTTGTGATTAATCACTATGCTTGAATTATGTTCAATTTGTAGCAATGAAATTGGGGGTCACCACAACATGAGGAACTGTATTAAAGGGTCGCGGCATTAGGAAGGTTGAGAACCACTGCTCTAAACTATATTGGTATTACTAGTTGCCTCAAGACTATATCAATGAAAAAAAGTGTGTGTGTGTACATATATAAAATGAATATTTACATTTCTTTTTTATCAACTGATTGAGGGAGGAGGCCTTTTTGTTTTCTTTTTTTCTGACTGTGGAATTTGGCAATGATAGTTTTTTATTAGTAAGTTTGTTAGGGAAAGTTAAAGATGGGATAGACACAGTGGCCTTGGTTTTTGGAAGGAAGTTAATTGTTCAAATAAACAAAGGCATGTATATTTCATTACAGAAAAATAGTGTCTTTTGCACTAAAATATAGTAAGCCAGGTAATATAATATCAAAATGTGAGTTTTGTATTTCATATGGTTTATCTAAGATAAGAAATTCTTTATGTACAGGCATACATGATTTAGCAAAAGAAATTAAACACAAGATTGTTTCCGTACAAATTTATGTTATAAATTTCTATTATAAATGACAAGGTAAACTATATAATTATGTATTGTTTTTCTGTTTAGTGGATATCACTCATTTGTATTCAATTTAGTCTAGGCTATATTTGGGGAAGAATTTTGTCCTTCCAGATACTTATTACAGGAGAAAGATGAAAAATGATGCAGAACTAAGACATAAAGGTAGAAATTTCAAAAAGAGGAATGAATCATTGCACATTCAACAATGGATCTCATCAAAATTGTTCTTAGCATCACATACTTTACATTCAATGGTCAATCTATGAACAAACTAGTGACTGAGCTATGGGTTCCCCATCTCATTTATCACAGCAGAACTATATCTTTTGCATTTCAAGAAAATTACAGAAAATAAAACTGCAATAAAACCAAAAAGCTGGAAACAGAGATGACACCCATGACAACATTAAAAAAGGATACTGAAGTTGTGCAGCCATCCGCTCAACTTACAATTAATGCAGCACAAGATCGATGTCTGACGTTTCCTGGAGCAATCTCTGCCTGAACCTAAAATGGGACCCAGTGGGAATGCACCAAAGATATAAACAAATGCATGTCAAAATAGATTTTATTACTAATTATAACCAATGTATATATCATATATATTTTTAGTTAGATACATGCAATACATGCATTTCCCTGTGGCTCAACTTTACTTCAGTTCAAATATGTTAATATATAACATTTATTAATCCGAACCATCGCTGAGATGAATCTGTGATTTAGATCTGAGCTAATACAATGCATTTCTCCCAAGGTGCTTATTCCTGGCTATACTCATTCTTCATCTGAGGGATTTCAATTAGGTAGACTTGTGCTGAAGAAGGTATTGGATCTAAAAAATCAGATTATGTGATTGTATATGTATATGAATAGAAAAGGGACAGATTAAAAACAGGGTGAAGAAGAAGGTGTATTACAGATAAACCTAAATCATGTAAAAAGTCCTAGTAGTACTCTAAGAAGTAGGCTACCCTCCACTCTTCTAATACTACAGGTCAGCTGTCTTCCAAATGGAGATAAATGTGGTGCAGAGAGCATGAGCAAATAATTTCAGGATTTATATTCAAACATTACCTTGTTCTTTTACATCTTATGTTTTCATACAAAATAAATTAATATTGAAGAAAATATCATTTTTATTAATAGCAATCTATATATTGACAGGACATAATCATTTGGGATCATTGCCAGACCACCGGTTGGCCTATATCTGACACCACTCACAGTGAGCAGGTTACAGAAGACAGATTCCCTTCCAATGAAAGAATTCATAATCAGCAAGTTGTATTAAAATTATTGATATGGACTTACAACTCAGTGGCTATGTGCTTATCACTGGTAGGAATATAGTGAATCTCATTTAATTCCCTGTTGATGATTTATGAAGGCCTACTTTCTAAATTTACTAGCTTAATACAGGCCTGAATTCTAACCTAAAAAATTCAAATTATGTTATTAATGGTAATGGTGACAGTGGTGAACTTTTATTTATCTGTTTATTCTTAAGATGTCAGTATAAAGTATTAACTATAAAAAAACTTTTTGGAATAAGCTATCTGGTTACTGTTACTGTGAATTTGTGTTCTTGAAACATATAACTTAGAAATAACACCTACAGCTCATTTGTAAAATTTTTACAAAAATTAACATTTATATAAAATAGATTTAGGAGACATATTACTAAAAGAAATGTTAACAAAATAAAACGTTAACCATAAAAAGAATACAACTTTTCATAGATTCTACGTTTAACTTCACAATAAAAATATACTGTACTTAAAATACAAAACTTATAGTAGGGACAATACATAGGATAAGAGGGAAGTTTGAGTAGAGTATACAAATAAAATATCAATATATTTATATATTTTCACTCTTAAAAGCCATACTATGAATGATCCACTTGTAAAGATAGACTGATTTGAAGTTCATGTTCATGTGTTTAAATGGCCTTTTAAAGTTAGTTTGCAATCCTTTATAAAATATTTTTATTGATTTCAGAGATAGGAAGGGAGAAGATATAGACAGAAACATCAATGATGAGAGAGAATCATTGATTGGCTGCCCCCTGAATGCCCCCTACTAGGGATCCAGGCATGTGACCTTGACTGGAATTGAACCTGGGACTCTTCAGTCCCCAGGCTGACGCTCTATCCATTGAGCCAAGCCAGCTAGGGCTCATTCTTAAATTTTGCTTACCACAGACCTACCACCCATTCCCGTGATTCACTAGGAGTGGAGGCAATGCTGTTTGAGAGGGTTTCACCTAATTGACCTCTGCAATTGGCTTCTACTACCTGTACTACCATTCATCAATGTAGATTGAAAATCCTTGTACAGTGAGCCATTTCTTCTGATGGTATGCACTGAAGTAGAAAAAGTTGGAGAAATGGGGATCCAGGGTGGCCCATTTCTATCTCAATACCTTCCCTGCTATTAAAGTTGGATAAGACTCTACCTTTCAACATGCCGAGTACCAAATCTGCTATCCTACTCTCAAATCTAGGGAGAACTGTTATCTGTTATCAGTAAGATTTAAGAGCGTTTTAAACACTCTTATTTAAAATGATGGTTATATTTATTAAAGAGTATTAAAAATGTGCCCCTCCTTTCCTACTGAGTCCATAATCATCACTACCCTTTCCTCTTCACATGTCCTCTCTTATCACTCAGGGTCCAATCAGAATATAGAAACCACATAGTATCTTGAACACGGAGAATTTAGTATAAAGACTTATCAACTGGAAGAGGGGATTATCTGTAACGGAGTAAAGAGAACCCTAAAGACTACTCTGGGGCTGAGGGAGAATACCCAAAGAAGGACCAACCGGAAGGAGACCCCTGTCCATGCCTAGGACTCAGACCTTATTGGAGAAAGTGTGATTGTGGTTGTAGCCCCTGCAAGATGGAGAAGTGTTCTGTGTTACCTGGACAAGAGCTGGTCTGAAATTATCCAGCGAGCTGGAAACACCACTCTGGGGTATAGATTGATTAATCAGCCAAGATAGAAAACACTTCATGGGGGTGCAAGTGGAAAGAAAACCATGGTTGGGATTGAAAAATAAGAAACACACAGGAGACTCCTGAGTGCTGGAGGGCTAATGCCAACAATTGGGGGGCTTGCAAACGTCCCTGGGAATATGCATGCAGGGGACTACTGACATGATGGGAAGGCATCCACAGGGCTGGGTACCATTGGACATCCCGCATATGCACAGCAAGAACAAGAAGCAGCCAAAGCACCACACATGTTCATTCTCTGCACAGTACTAACAAAAGGAAATATACTTTCAGCTGCTAAAGGATAATATTTAAAGGGGCCAGCTCCATTTGTGCAAAAACAGTCAATGGAGAAGATTTGAACTTGAAAGGCAATAAATCTACAACTTACCCATTTATTTTAGTTTTGCTCATACTTGTCTGCCTCTTCTTCCCTTTTCCCACTCACATAGACTGAAGATTGTCTTCCTTTCCCTCATCTTCAGGATCCAACACAATGCTTTTTATAATGGGAAATTATATTAGATATTTATTGTTGAAATAAAATTATACTTCCCAACTTAGCATTAGTTACTGTAGTGAACCAATGGACACAGATTGGGGGGTGGGAGAGGTGAGGGCATGTGCTGGGAGGTGGGGGCAGGCGGGGAGAGGTCAAGGGGGAAAAAGGAGAATATGTATTACTTTAAACAATAAATAATTTAAATTCTTTTTAAAAAGTTCAACTCTAGAGCCAAATTATGAACATATAAATTCTGTCTCTGCAATATCCTAGTTATATGACTGGAATAGTAACCTAATTTAAACTCTGTATTTCTCATCTATATTTTGAGGACAATAATTCTACCCAGTGCATAGGCTGGTTGTGTGTATTAAATAACCCTACAACATAGTTCTCAGTGCTCTCTAGTTCATATTATTATTTCTAATTTTTCTTTGATTTTCCAAACACCTAACATGACTCCCTATGCACTTAATAAT
Source organism: Myotis brandtii (assembly GCF_000412655.1). Taxonomy (NCBI): domain Eukaryota; kingdom Metazoa; phylum Chordata; class Mammalia; order Chiroptera; family Vespertilionidae; genus Myotis; species Myotis brandtii. Next base: position 2,201,112 of record NW_005358943.1, on the reverse strand, counting down.
ACTTAATAAATACTGTTGAATAAGTGAATGAATAAAGGCCTATGGATGCTCACACAATTTTTTATTTTTTTCAAGTCATAGACTTAATGAATGAATAAGAAGAGTAGAGGAATTTTTCTGGTTTTGGAGAATGCAATTCACTCTCTATTAACTTCTTAGCCTTATGTCCTCATTCTTCAGAACATTAGCTCCCAAATAGTTTGGGGACAACACAGTAGTCTCACCACGTTTACTCAGATTGGAAGCCTTTGTCTAGCCTGAGTTCACACATAGCAATGAGGAGAGAGAACACAGGCTGCTTGTCGTTATCTTTATTTTTGGAGAGTGGTGATGGGGTTGGTGGGGTGGGAATACAAAGAAATGAAATTATTTGCAATGTACCCTAGATTTTGTAGGTAGTGTCAGGTTGTCTGGGACACAAAATAGGTATAAACTATTCTTTCTGATACAGAGTCACTCCTTAGCTGATTCTCATTTTTAGTTTTTCACTTCTCACATCCATCCACATTAAGTAACCACTTTCATTTGGTGTATTCTACTTTTAATTATGTTGTTACTCAGCTAGAGATATTTTTTTCTTCTTAATTTTGTTCAGCTACATGATCTCTTTTTAAAAAAAGAATTTCAATAAAACCAGTCAGATGAATCATCTTTAAGTATTGCTTCCCTTAGAGCACCATTGCATTTAAAGAATGACAGATATATCATATCCCATTTTATCTTTTACCTGTGTTAATTAACATCTTTACTGCCCAGGGATTCCTGTATCTGTTTCTTCAATTTTATGTTACCTTATCCATACTGCACTCCCCTCTCTAAATCTCAGTAATTCTTATCCATCTGTAGTGGGTTACATATGGTCCAAAAATATGTCCAATTCTAAACTCTAGAACCTTTTAACAGGACAGTGACTAGAGAAAGGGTCTTTGCCAGTGCAATTAAAGACCTTGAGGTGAGATTATCTTGGTTTTAGAGTGGGCGCTAAATCCAATGATGTCCTTAGGGTGGAAGAGCAGAGATAGGGAAACAGAGGAGAAGGTGATTTGAGGACAGAGGCGAGGATACACCAAGGATTGCCTACTGCCACCAAAAGCTAAAAGAAGGGCATGGAACAATTTCTCCCTCAGACCCTCTAGAAGGAACACCTTCATTTCAGACTTCTGATCTCTGGATCTATGAAAAAAGAAACCTATGTTATTTTTAAGCCACCAAATATTTGGTAATTTGTAACAGCAACCCTGGGAAAGTAATACACCATCCTTCAAAATACATTATATATATATATATATATAATAGTAATAGCACAGAATTTAAGCCATGCCATTTGGATTTGATTGCCAACTGTTCTACTTACTAGATGTTTGTCTGGCCTTGGGCAAGTTACTTACCTTTCTATACCTCATCCTATATAATAAAAGCCTAATATGCTAAGTGTTTGGTCATTCAGTTGGCCATTCAACCAATCAAAAGGTAATATGCTAATGATATGCTAAGGCCACTCAACCGCTCACTATGATGTGCACTGACCAGTAGGGGGCAGGTACCCCCTGCTGGTCAGTATGTTCCCACAGGGGAGCACTGCTCAGCCAGAAGCCAGGCTCAAGGCTGGCGAGCACAGCCCCCAAGGGTTTCCAGACTGCGAGAGAGCACAGGCCAGGCTGAGGGACCCCCCTGAGTGCATGAATTTCATGTACCGGGCATCTAGTTGTCTATATAATGGGAATAACAAGTAATAACTACACATTAGACTGTAAGCAAAATTAAATGTTACTATTTTAGTTGACAAATAGTAAGACTATATGTTTGTTAAATAAATATATAGTTAGATGGAAAGATAAACAAATGTGTTCCATAAAGTTAGATTTAACTATTCAGTCCTCAGTGGCCTCCTGATGAATTTCTAATACGCACCTTATTTCTTATGTTGCATTTGAATAAAATTAAAGTGTAATACTAACACATAACTGTTCAAATTATAAATGTGCAACACGATTATTTTTCTCAATGAAAACACGTCCATATATATATCCAGCCCCTTACTATTCACACTAGAGGAAAACACTCTTTTGACTTCTAACACTATGGATTAATTTTGCCTGTTTTCAAAATTTACATCATGAGAACCACACAATATGAACTATTTTTTGTCTTTCTCCTTTTGCTCAACATCATGTTTGTGAGATCCATTAATGTTATTCTCATCAAAGTATATCATATACTCAGTTATATAAATATACTGTGCATTTGAATTGTTTATTATTTTGTTTATCAATAATAGTGTTGCTGTAAATATTCATTGACATACATTTTGGTGAACACTAAGCAATTCACGGAGGCATATATCTAGAACTTCAGTGTCGTAAAGTGTAGAACATTCATCTCTATATATATAGAAACCTGAGCAATCCTTAAGACAGAATGACTGGAATGACTGGTCACTATGATGCGCACTGACCACCAGAGGGCAGACTCTCAACGTAGGAGCTGCCACCAGCCCGCAGGCCCTGATTGCTGATAGGGCCTGC